>NW_012107653.1:62644-74416 GCF_000951045.1 Mandrillus leucophaeus
CTGCTTTAAATGTGTCCCAGAGATTCTGGTATGTTGCATCTTTGTTCTCACTGGTTTCAAGGAACATCTTTATTTCTGCCTTCGTTTCGTTATTTACCCAGTAGTCATTCAGGAGTAGGTTGT
Source organism: Mandrillus leucophaeus (assembly GCF_000951045.1). Lineage (NCBI taxonomy): Eukaryota > Metazoa > Chordata > Mammalia > Primates > Cercopithecidae > Mandrillus > Mandrillus leucophaeus. Next base: position 62,768 of record NW_012107653.1, read on the forward strand.
TCAGTTTCCATGTAGTTGAGTGGTTTTGATTGAGTTTCTTAGTCCTGAGTTCTAATTTGATTGCACTGTGGTCTGAGACAGTTTGTTGTGATTTCTGTTCTTTTACATTTGCTGAGGAGTGCTTTACTTCCAACTATATGGTCAATTTTGGAATAAGTGTGATGTGGTGCTGAGAAGAATGTATATTCTGTTGACTTGGGGTGGAGAGTTCTGTAGATGTCTATTAGGTCAGCTTGGTGCAGAGCTGAGTTCAAGTCCTGGATATCCTTGTTAACCTTCTGTCTGGTTGATCTATCTAATGTTGACAGTGGGGTGTTAAAATCTCCCATTATTATTGTGTGGGAGTCTAAATCTCTTTGTAGGTCTCTAAGGACTTGCTTCATGAATCTGGGTGCTCCTGTATTGGGTGCATATATATTTAGGATAGTTAGCTCTTCTTGTTGAATTGATCCCTTTACCATTATGTAATGGCCTTCTTTGTCTCTTTTGATTTTTGTTGGTTGAAAGTCTGTTTTATCAGAAACTACGATTGCAACCCCTGCTTTTTTCTGCTTTCCATTTCCTTGGTAGATCTTCCTCCATCACTTTATTTTGAGCCTATGTGTGTCTCTGCACATGAGATGGGTCTCCTGAATACAGCACACTGATGGGTCTTGACTATCCAATTTACCAGTCTGTGTCTTTTAACTGGGGCATTTAGCCCATTTACATTTAAGGTTAATATTATTATGTGTGAATTTGATCCTGTCATTAAGATGTTACCTGGTTATTTTGCTCGTTAGTTGATGCAGTTTCTTCCTAGCATTGACGGTCTTTACAATCTGGCATGTTTTTGCAGTGACTGGTGCCAGTTGTTCCTTTCCACGTTTAGTGCTTCCTTCAGGAGCTCTTGTAAGGCAGGCCTGGTGGTGGCAAAATCTCTCAGCATTTGTTTGTCTGTAAAGAATTTTATTTCTCCTTCACTTACAAAGCTTAGTTTGGCTGGATATGAAATTTTGGGTTGAAAATTCTTTTCTTTAAGAATGTTGACTATTGGCCCCCACTCTCTTCTGGCTTGTAGAGTTCCTGCTGAGAGATCCGCTGTTAGTCTGATGAGCTTCCCTTTGTGGGTAACCCAACCTTTCTCTCTAGCTTCCCTTAACATTTTTCCTTCATTTCAACCTTGGTGAATCTGACTATTGTGTGTCTTGGGGTTGCTCTTCTTGAGGAGTATCTTTGTGGTGTTCTCTGTATTTCCTGAATTTGAATGTTGGCCTGCCTTGCTAGGTTGAGGAAATTCTGCTGGATGATATCCTAAAGAGTGTTTTACAACCTGGTTCCATTCTCCCCGTCACTTTCAGGTATACCAATCAAACGTAGATTTAGTCTTTTCACATAGACCCATATTTCTTGGAGGCTTTGTTCATTTCTATTTACTCTTTTTTATCTGAACTTCTCTTCTCACTTCATTTCATTCATTTGACCTTCAATCACTGATACCCTTTCTTCCACTTGATTGAATCGACTACTGAAGCTTGTGCACACATCATGTAGTTTTCGTGATATGGTTTTCAGCTCCATTAGGTCACTTAAGGTCTACTCTATGCTGTTTATTCTAGTTAGTCATTCATCTAATCTTTTTTCAAGGTTTTTAGCTTAGTTGCAATGGGTTTGAACATCCTCCTTTAGCTCAGAGAATTTTGTTATTACTGACCTTCTGAAGCCTACTTTTGTCAACTCATCAAATTCATTCTCCATCCTGCTTCATTCTGTTGCTGGCGAGGAGCTATGATCCTTTGGAGGAGAAGAGGTGCTCTGGTTTTTAGAATTTTCAGCTTTTCTGCTCTGGTTTCTCCCCATCTTTGTGATTTTATCTACTTTGGTCTTTGATGACAGTGAGCTACATTTGGGGTTTTGGTGTGGATGTCCTTTTTGTTGATGTTGATGCTATTCCTTTCTGTTTGTTAGTTTTCCTTCTAACAGTCAGGACCCTTTGCTGCAGGTCTGTTGGAGTTTGCTGAGCTCCACTCCAGACCCTGTTTGCCTGGGAATCACCAGCAGAGGCTGCAGAATGGCAAATATTGCAGAACAGCAAATGTTGTTGCCTGATCCTTCCTCTGGAAGCTTTGTCTCAGATGGGCACCTGGCTGTATGAGGTGTCAGTCGACCCCTACTGGGAGATGTCTCCCTGTTAGGCTACACAAGGGCCAAGGACCCACTTGAGGAGGCAGTCTGTCCATTCTCAGAGCTCAAACTCCATGCTGGGAGACCCACTGCTCTCTTCAGAGCTGTCACACAGGGACGTTTAAGTCTGCAGAAGTTTCTGCTGCCTTTTGTTCAGCTGTGCCCTGCCCCCAGAGTTGGAGTCTACAGAAGCAGGCAGGCCTCATTGAGCTGTGGTGGGTTCCACCCAGTTCAAGCTTCCTGACTGCTTTGTTTACCTACTCAAGCCTCAGCAATGGCAGACGCCCCTGCCCCAGTGTAGTCAATCTCAGACTGCTGTGCTAGCAGTGAGCAAGGCTCCGTGGGCGTGGGACTCACCGAGCCAGGCATGGGATATAATCTCCTGGTGTGCTGTTTGCTAAGACCATTGGAAAAGAGCAGTATTAGGGCAAGAGTGTCCCGAGTTTCCAGGTACCATCTGTCATGGCTTCCCTTGGCTAGGAAAGGGAAATCCCCCAACCCCTTGCACTTCCTGGGTGAGGCGATGCCCCACCCTGCTTTGGCTCACCCTCCATAGGCTGCACCCACTGTCCAACCAGTCCCAGTGAGATAAACCAGGTACCTCAGTTGGAAATGCAGAAATCACTCGTCTTCTGTGTTGATCACACTGGGAGCTCTAGACCGGAGCTGTTCCTATTCAGCCATCTTGGAATGATCACTCCAAAATTTTTTTCTTTACTTTTCATTTTCAGCAGTTTAATAAGATGTGCCTAAAGGTGGTTTTCTTTGAGATTGTCCCATTTGGAATTCATGAAACTTCTTGAATTTATAAGTTTATGTCTTTCAACAAATCTGGAAATTTTTGACAATTATTTCCTCAAATATATTTTCTATTACAAAATGGGCAATACGAGAGGACCAGGAGCTGCCACCTCTTCCTAGAACTATCTCTCAGAGCAGGGGCATCACTCAGGTAAAAGCAGGTCCCTGGGTCCAGCTCTGGTGCAGTGGTTCAGGGATTCTTCCCAGGGGGAAAGGCAGGACATAAAGATAAAGGACTCTGTAGCTCTGCTTGAGGGTACTGATTTAACTTGGAAAAGGTTAAAAAAAAAGCTATGACTGCAGGCATTGTTGGAAACAGTGAAGATCTTGGTAGAAAATAATTTATATTTATGCATTGTGTGAACATCAACACAAATTTATACATGTTGCTTTATAAAGTCAAGTAAGTAGGAGAAAAAACAGAGTTATTACAAAATTCATTTGTATTGTCTTATATTTACCTATGTAGTTGTTGTTGCATGTATTGTAATTTTTTGTTGAAAGCTGGACATGTTAGATAATATATTATAGCAACCCTGAATACTGAACCACGCCCCACACCCTGGAGATTGTTGTTGTTTGCTTGGTCATGGGTTTGTTTGTTGGCTTGGCTGAAATAATTCTGTGAAGTCTATTTCCCCCAATATGTGCAACTCTGTTGTCCCTACTCAGATATTTTTTCCTTATTTTTATCTTTTAGCCTGGCTACTTAGGTTTTGACCCTAGGTTGGCATAAGCTATTTATTGGTTAAAGGTTGTGCTTAAGCCCCCTTTAGCCAATTAGATTTTTATCCTTTGCCATTGGATATGTGGATGGCTTGGAGATGGCTCTCATAGTTCAGTGAATTTATATATTTCCTTGTCCCCCCTCCACCACCTCATTCAACCACTAGTAGCTTGGAGGATCCTTCTCTGATTGCTCCCGCAAGGGCATAGCCTTGGGCATACACACACTCTTCTAGACTTCCAAGGATGATACTGATTTTGTTTTTCATCCTGGATCTCTAGGATTTGCCCCTGGGTCAGAGTAGCTTGTGGTTCAGTCAGTGTTTGCTCAGAAGTTGTGTTTAAGCCCCTGTGCCACTCACTGGTGCTTTTGCCCTGTGTTTATAGGTCTGTGTGTGGCTTGAGGAATTCTTGCAAGCCTGCTCCATCCTTCTCTGATTTCTCCTAAGTGAATGTAGCTTCATATATGTACATAGCCTTCCTAACTCCCCAAATTGTATATGATCCCAGAAGGGTTGTTATTGATGGTCTGCTTCCCTGGCTGTTCTGCCAATACATGCAGCAACAGTGACATATATAAAAGACAATATAAATGAATTTTGTTATAATTCTATCTTTTCTCCTATCTAACTTAAAAGACTTTATAAAGCTATATGCATAAATCTGTGTTGATGTTCATACAATGTATAAAAATGTAATTTGTATGACAATAATGCAAAGGAGTGAGGAGGTTGTGAAGTTATTAAGAGCAAAGATTTGAAATTAAGTTGATATTGATACAAACTTGATTTTTATGTTAAGATATTAATTGTAACTCCAAGGGCAACCTCTAAGAAAATAAATTCTAAAATATAGTAAATGGAATGACAAAGGAATGAAAATGGTACACTAGGAAACTCCTATTTAACACAAAAGAAGCAGTAATAGAAGAATAGAGGAAAAAAAATATATGAGACATATAGAAAACAAATAGTAAAATGACATATGTGAATCCCAATGTATACGTAATTGCATTAATATAAATGGATTAAACACTCTAATGTAAAGGCAGAGATTGACAGACTTAATTTAAAACATGTGATCTGACCATATGCTGTCTATAAGAGACACACTTCAGATTCAAAGACACAAACAAGTTGAAAGTAGGACAGAAAAAGATATGTTATATCATGCAAACAGTTGCCAAAAGAGACCTGGAGGGTTTTACTAATACCGGAAAACTTAAACCTTAAGACAGGCATTTTTATTAAAAGCAAAGAAGGATAATTTAAAATGATGAAAAGGTCAAAAAGATATAACAATTATAAACATGTATGTACTTCATGACAAATCCCCAAAATACATAAAGCAAAAGTAGACAGAATTGGAAAAATAGACAATTCAATAATAATAATTGAAGAATTCAATACCCCACTTCTAACAACGGACAGAACAATTAGATAAAAGATCAACAAGGAAATATAAGACTTCAACACCACTTTAAATCAAGAAGAAGTGGCAGACATCTATAGAACACTTCACTAAACAACAGAAAAATACATATTCTTCTCAAGGACACATGGAACATTCTTCAGGATAAAGCACATATTAGATTTTAAGAGTTTCAATAAATGTAAAAGGATTGAAATCATATGAAAAATGTTCTTTGACCATAATGAAACTAAATTAAGAATCAACAACAAAAAATAGGGGTAGATGCACACATATGTGCAAATTAAACATATGCCTATGTCACCAATGAGTCAAACAAAACAAGTTAGAAAATATTTTGAGCTGAATGAAAACAAAGACATAACATACCAAAACGTATGAGGTGCAGCTGAAACAGTGCTTACAGAGAAAAATATAGCTATAAACACCAAAAGGTCTCAAATCAAGAACCTAATCTAAAGATACTGTGAAAAGAAGAGAAAAATAAACTTAAATCAAGCAGAAAGAAGTATTAGAGAGGAGATAAATGACACAGAATAGAAAAACAATAGAGAAAATCAATAGAACCAAAATCTGTCTCTTTAAAAAGATCGACAAAATTGACAGACCTTAGGCTAGATTGACCAAGAAAAAGAGAGAGATCCCAAATTACTAGGATAGAGAATGAAACAGGGAAATTACTACCAGCCTTACAAAATGAAGTGTTATAAGAAATACTATGAAAAATTGTATGCCAACAAATTAGATATCATAGATGAAATTGGACAAATATCTAAAAATGAAAATTGCCAAAACTGACTAAAGAAGAAATACAAAATAAAAATTGACCAATTTAGTAAAGAGATTTAGGCTGGGCATGGTGGCTCACGCCTGTAATCTCAGCACTTTGAGAAGCTTAGGTGGGTGGATCACCTGAGGTCAGGAGTTTGAGACTAGCCTGGCCAACATGGTGAAACCCCGTCTCTACAAAAAATATGAAAATTAGCCAGGCGTGGTGGCAAGCATCTGTAATCCCAGCTACTCGGGAGGCTGAGGCAGGAGGATCACTTCAACCCAGGAGGTGGAGGTTGTGGTGAGCCGAGACTGCACCATTGCACTCCAATCAGCCTGGGCAACAAAAGCGAAACTCCGTCTCAAAAAAAGAAAGAAAGAAAGAAAGACATTTAATTAGTAATAATTTTTTTAAAAAAAAACTCACAAAGAAAATTCCAGGACCAAATGGCTTCACTGGTAAATGCTACCAAATGTTTAAAGAAAAAGTAATATGAATATTTCACAAATTCTTCCAAAAAATTAAAGAGAACACTTCAAAACTCATCCTATAAGGCCAGTATTACCCAGATACCAAAATCAGATAAAGACATCACAGGAAAGGAAAACCACTCTAACCAATATAACTTATAAATACAGACAAAAACATTCTCAACACAATACTTGCACACATAAAAAAATTATACATCATGACCAAGAAGGATTTACCCCAGGAATGTAAAGTCAGGTTAACATCTGAAAATCAATCAATGTAACATGCCAGATTTAAAAAGTAAAGGACAAATAACATATGATCATTTCAATAGACACAGAAAAAGCATTTGACAAAATTAAACACTCCTCATAATAAAAAATCCTTGATAAACTAGGAAGGGAAGAGAACTTCCTCCATTTGATAAAAGGTGTCTATGAAAAACCCACAGCTAACATATTCAATGGTGAAAATCAGAAACAAGACAAGGATGTCTGCTCTTACCACTTTTATTCACCATTTTAGTGGAGGTCCTAGCCAGGGTAATTGGGTAAGAAAAAGAAGTAAAATGCATCCTGATTGGAAAGGAAAAAATATGATGTCTATTTGCACTTAACATAACCTTGTATATGAACAGTTTTAAAGAAAGGTTGCAGGATGAAAGATTAATTAACATACAAAAATCAGTTATAATTCTATACACAAGCAATCAAAAAATAAAATTAGGAAAATAATTCTGTTTAAAATAGCGTCATGCATATATCTGATAAGGGTTAATCTCCAAAATAAATAAGTAACTTCTACAACTCAATAGAAGAAAACCAAATAACTTAATTTTAAAATAAGCAAAAGACTTGAATGAACATTTCTTCAAAAAAGACGTACAAATGGCCAACAGGTATATGAAATAATGCTCAACATCACTAATCATTAGGGAAATGCAAATCAAAACCACAATGAGATATTGCCTCACACCTGTTAGAATGTCTATTGTCAAAAAAAAAAAAAAAAAAAAAGATAGCCAGTGTTGGTGAGGATGTGGAGAAACTGGAACCCTTGCACACTGCTGATGGGAATGTAAAGTGGTGCAGCCATTATGAAAATCAGCATGGAGCTTCCTCAAAAAACTAAAATAGAACTACTATATGACCCAGCAATTCTACTTCTGTATATATATCTAGAAGTATTGAAATCAGAATTTTAGAGCGGTATCTGCAGTCTCATGTTTATTGCAGCATTATTCACAGTAGTCAAGATAGAAAACAACCTAAATGTCCACCAAAAGATGAATGGAGAAAGAAAATGTGGAATATAAAAACAATGGAGTGCTACTTGGTCTTTAAAAACAAAGAAATTCTGCCTATGTGCCTATGTGACAAAATGGATGAAACTGGAAGACATGCTAAATGAAATAAGCCAGTCACAGAAGGGCAAATACTGTGGGATTCCACTTATATGAAGTATCTAAAATAGTTAAACTCAGAAACAGAGAGTAGAATGGTGGTTGCCAGGAGCTGGGTGTAGGGGGAAATGGGGAGTTGCTGTTCAATGGATATAAAATTTTAGTGATACAAGATAAACAAGTTTTGGAGATTTGCTATAAAACATTGTACTTATAGTTAACAAAGCTGAAAATTATAGTTGATACATCATGGATGTGGCTTATACAAGGAAAATGATGTGAAACTCTAACCAGAAGATTTATACTCAAAGTTAAGTTGTTGGTTCTGTATCAAAGGCAGCCAAGTGAAAGAGAATCTGTATATTTTAAGTTAAAATGCCTAATATATATTTTATTATTTTCTCCAATATCTCAATTACTTTTCAATTAACTGATGAGCTACCAGTCCAAATTTCATTGGATAATAGGGCTTCTGCTATATTTCTAATAATTTTAATTTATATATTTCAATGATATGCTGTTTGATAAACAATTTCTTATATATTCTTGGTGGATCACACCATTTATAAATATAAAATAAAATATATAGATATAAAATAAAATAGTTATTTTAAGCTCTGATAAACTCTAATATTCAAAGTTTACCAGATAAGCTTTGGATTTAACTTACCTGATATTAATCTTAGCAATTCTGATTTTTTAATTCACATTTACCTGGGTTTTTAAAATCTTTTTGTTTTCAATCTTTGTGTGTTTGTTTTTGATGTGTATCTTGAAAAGATTATATTGTTGACTTTTTCGTCCAATCTGGATATCTTTGTGTTTTGATAAGGGAATTTAACCATCCATGTTAATTGTGATTACTTCTTTTAGGTTTTATTCCTGACATCTTATATTTATGCTTTCTATTAATGATTCCTTATTGCTCCTTTTGGTTTTTCTTTTCTGACAAATTTTTCCCTCCAATCACTTGAAAATTCTACATTTTAATGCTAGTCTACTATTGGCTACAATTGAAAATTTTACCAAATGTATATAAATGTATTTTCTACTAATGTCATCATTTAACCACTATCTATAACTGCACTCAATCTCAAGTAAGATATGACCTATAATATGCTTTCAATTATATCCTAACTCCACTTCCAAATGTGTTCACATCACCTTGAACTTCAGTTTCATTTCTCTATTTTTCACTCTGTTATTACAGTATGTCACTATAATTTTAGGAATTATTTACAAACAATTGCATTAAACTTTGCAGAATAGTACTACTACAAATGATTAATTGGTTGTGCACAGACTTCTAGGTTCATGATCTTTTTCCTTCAGAATTTTAGAGACATTGCTCCATTACATTCTAACATAAACTTTTTTGGGTAAAAAAAACCCAATTACATTTTAATTTTCTCTTTAAAAGTTACCTTTTTTCTCCCTCTGGAAGTATGTAGGATTTTATATGTGCTACGTGCTTAAGATGTATCTAACTATTCTTACGTGTGCTCTGAAATTTTTCTTACTCAGCATTTGGTGGGGCCTTTAGATCTAGAGGACCCAGACTTTCAGGAAATTTCTTTCTATTATTTCTTTAATTGTTTGGTTTTTTTTAAACAAACCTTGAGTAGATATTAGATCTACTGGATTTAATTTCTATGTCACTCAGTCTTTCTTTTATAATTTCCATCTCTTTTTATTTAGGAATAATTCCATGATTAAATCTCCCAAATAACAAATTCCACCTTCAGTCATATCTATTAGGTTCTTCCATACTTCTGATGAGGTGTTTGTTTTTTGTTTCACATCTTTGATACTATCTTAAAAGGTCTGTTAGTCTTCAACTATCTCAGTGTACTTCAAAATACAAAAGTAAATGTAATAATCGGGCCAAGTGTGGTGGCTCACCCTTGCAGTCCCAGCACTTTGGGAGGCTGAAGTGCATGGAACGCTTGAGCCCAGGAGTTCGAGGCCAGCCTGAGCAACACGGCAAAACCCCATCTCTACAAAAAATACAAAAAAAGAATTAGCCCAGCATAGTGGCATGCACCCGTAGTCCCAGCTACTCAGGAGGGTGAGGCAGGAGAATCACTTGAGACCAGGAGGTCAAGGCTGCAGTGAGCAGTGATCCCACCACTGCACTCCATTCCAGGTGACACAGTGAGACTCTATCTCAATAAGAAAAATAAAAAGAAAAGTAATAACTATAGTTGGGACAGTTATTCTAAATCTAAATAGGTAATTTCCACAGTAATATTGTTTATTTAGCACATATTTTCCTTTCAAATATATGTAAAATTTCTAAATCAGAATACAACTCACTGAACAGAAGCCTCATTGTTTAAATCTCAACATTCAGTAAAATAAACACTACATATTAGGTTGCTTTTGAATATGAATCACTCATTTAGGTAAAGATATCATTTCTAACTTGTGTTAAAAGTGAAGAAAATTAAGTGAAGAAATAATTTTTTATGTGAAGCCTTGACCAAAACCAATTAGTCAAATACAAGATTACTGCCATGGGTATCAACTATCCAGGCCGGTGGCATGAGCAGTAAAAAGAATTTATCAAGACAGTTGTAGGTAAATAAAGGTAAATTTATTAGAGAAAGTATGAAAATATGCTGCAAGAAAGCAACAAGCAAATCAGGAAGAGAGGAGCTGACTGCAAGGAGACAAAGGCTTACTGGCGATTTTTTAGGATGGTGCTTGTACTGGAGAGGGCTGCATGCAGTACTGATAATGCCAAGGTTGCAGTGAGCTATCTTGCGTTTTTCTGTCAGACGAGGGTTTGATAATAGCTGGACACAGGAAGATTGTGAGTTATCTGCGCAGGAGGGGTATGTGTCCTGGACCATGAAGAAAGACAGACTTATAGATTATCTGCTTTCTCTTCTTGTTTTCTCCTGCTCCCGCCAGCCTGACTCCTTTTCCTTTATTAGGACTCCACAATTAACGTATTATAATACAACTCAAACTCTAATAACACAACACATTTGTTAGAGATTTGGATGCAGATATAACTACAGTTGAGGAACTGAATGTTCTTTAGCTAGGGGGTAATCAGAGAAAAAGATATTTTGTGGATCGGGCCCCAATTTTTATTATTTTATTGATAACAATGCCTTACTTTGTTTATTGAAGAATGTTTCTTCCAATTAAGATACACTTACAATTTTATAATGTTAGTGGGGCGAAAAGAGGGGCCCACTTTTCAGAAATCCACTGTTTATAAAGTTATTAATTAGACATGGAATGTCTAATTAGACATTTTCTGCTCCGATAACAACCACATTTTTTTCCAAGTATTGACTTGCCAATTTATCCTCAACAAGTGATTCAGAAAGATAAATGAGCTTTCTGACTTTGCAAATAAGAATGTGGATAGATTTTTTTCCGAGAAACTGTGTCCCATCATCTGGCCCATACTTCTGATTTAAAATATAACTGTTATCTCAACAAACAGCATTAATTTTAAATTTTAAACTTAAATCATCCTTACTGCATTGTTCTCATTCTCTGTACTTCTTATTTTTATATTATTTCTATAAAGAATCTTAAGTGCGAATTCTGTGGCTTTAGAATTAGTTCTCTATTCTGATTAGATTTAAAGAGACTAATAACTCTGTTTCCAGTGGTAAAGAGAACACGGATAGTCAATGTCATGATGAGGCAGTAGAAATACACAAAACATGGCTGTGCACAGTGGCTCACGCCTGTAATCCCAACACTCCGGGAGACTAAGGCAGGAGAATCACTTGAGGCCAGGAGTTCAAGACCAAATTGGCCAACAAAGCAAAACCCCATCTCTACTAAAACTACAAAATAATTAGCTGGATGTGGTGGCAGCTGGTTGTAATCCCAGCTGCTGAGGAAGCTGAGGCAC
>NW_012107653.1:74521-78853 GCF_000951045.1 Mandrillus leucophaeus
AAAGAAAAGAAAAGAAAAGAAAAGAAAAGAAAAGAAAAGAAAAGAAAAGAAAAGAAAAGAAAAGAAAAGAAAAGAAAAGAAAAGAAAGAAGAGAAGAGAAAAGAAAGAGAGGAAGGAAGGGAAAAAAAGAAAAGAAAAAGAAAAGAACACAAAATATCATCACTGGATACTCCTAATCACATACTTGGAAGAGTCAAGGTTCTGAGTGATCAAACATGAATTTTATACCTGAGAACATTTTATGTCAAACTAACAAGTAAGATGAGATTAGTTGGTTGCTGTTAATCATGCTGGATAAAGTTGCAGAAGAAAGGGATGAGCTCAGGGCTTCAAATTCCCAACACAAGTACTGTATAAATGACCTGGAAGTTTCTATGTCTGCAAGTGGCTGAATTACAATGTAAATTGAATTCCCAATTCTCAGGGTGTCTGATGTTAAAGTGAGAGCATTGATTAGGAGGGAATTGGATTCTGAAAGTTTAAATGAGGACATATGGGTAGATCCTGATAAAGCTGGGGACCTTCGTTAAGGAATTTAAACCCCCAAATTCAACTAAGTCTTCTTTGCCAGTAAAGACAGCCCTTCCATCCCTTTCTAAGGAGATTAACCCTGCCAGCATTAAAGACCAAAACTGAGTCCTCCATATGGAAACATTCCCCAGGGAAATTAACTAGCTACCTGGAGGCAGGTTGATTATGTTGGACCACCACCATCATGGAAGGGGCATCATTTTTTTCTTATTGGAACAGACACTCTGGATATGGATTTACCTTCCCTGGTTGCAATGCTTCTGCCAAAACTGTCATCCATGGATGTACAGAATACTTTATTCACCATTGTGGTATTCCACTCAGCATTGCTTCTAGTAAGAAACTTACTTCACAGCAAGTGAAGTACAACAGTAGGCGCATGGTCATGGAATTACTGGTATTAAACCATGTTCCCTATTATCCTGAAGCAGCTGGCTTAAGAGAATGGCCTTTTGAAGACTCAGTTACAGCATGAGGTAGGTAGCAATTTCTTACAGGCAACTCTATATATAGGAGTAATGTTCTCCAGGAATTTGTATGTGATCTACATCAGCAACCCAATATATGGTGCTATTTTTTTCATAGCCAGGTTTCATGGGCCCAGGAATCAAGGGGTGGAAACGAGAGTGGCATCACTGTCTATCACCCCTAGTGTTCCAATACCAAAATTTTTGCTTCCTGCCTCCATGATCTTATGCTCTGCTGGTCTGAAGATCTAAGTTCCAAAGGGAGAAATGTTTCCAGTAGGAAATTCAACAATGATTCCATTGAAGTTAAGACTGCCACCAGGCCACTTTGGGCTTCTCGTGCCTGTGAATAAACAGGCAATGAACAGACTTGCTGTACTAGCTGGGGTTATTGGTCTTGATTAACAAGGGGGAAATGTGACTCTATTCCACAATGGAAGTAAGGAAGAGCTTGTCTGGAATATAAGCTATCCCTTAGGGCTTAGTACTACCATGCACTAGTATCCCTTAGTACTAATACTAGTACTAATATCCACTAGTACTAGTACTAGTACTAGTTCTAGTATTCCTTAGTGTTTCTATGCCCTGTGATTAAAGTCAATGGAAAGCTATAATAACTCAATTCAAGCAGGACTAATAAAGACCCAAATTCTTCAGGAATGAAGGTGTAGTTCACCTGACCTAGCAAAGAACCATGACCAGCTGAAGTACTTGCTGAGGGCAGAGGGAATATGGAATGGATAGTGAAAGAAACTAGTTATAAAAACCAGCTATGACCACATAACCAGTTGCAGAAATGAGGACTGTAATTATCATGTGTATTTTTTCCTCATTTCATTATGATTAAGTTTGTGTGTGTATATAGCAAATATCTTTGGGTCGTTCCCTCTCTATTCCCTTATCGTATAACAAAATATGTATTAGCTTTACATCATAGAATTAAAGTTACAGGATATCAAGCGGAAGTGTAAACATTACCCAAGGACTTTGCATCCTCTTCTGGGGAAAAGGCTGGTGCATTTTCAGTTGAACACAGGATATCTGTATCATGATAAGTGGAAGTATCGCTTTGTTATTGTCTATATTTGGAGATTATGTATGGTTTAAGGAGATGTGTATGGGTGCCAAGGTGACAAGGGGTAGACTGTGATGGTTAATATTATGTGTGAAGTTGGCTAGGTTGTGATGTCCAGTTGTTTGTTTAAAAACTAGTCTAGATGTTGCTGTGAAGGCATTTTGTAGATGTGATTAACATTTACAATCTATTGACACAATGGATTGTTTTTCATTGTCTGGATGGGCCTCACCAAATCAGTTGAAGACCTTAAGAGCAAAACTTGAGGCTTCCTGGAGAAGAAAGAATTCTGCCTCAAGACATAGAAATCCTACTTGACTTTCTAGCCTGCAACATGCCCTGTGGATTTCAGAATCAGGATCACAACATCAACTCTTACCTAACTTTCCAGCCTGCCAGCTTTCCCTAAAAATTTCAGGCTTGTCAGTTCCCATCATGTGAGCCGACTCCTTAAAAATGAATCTGTCTCTCGCGCTCTCTCTCTCTCTCTATATATATATATATATGTTTAGATAGATAGATATAGATATTCTCCTATTGGTTCTATTTCTCTAGAGAGTCCTAATACAGAATACAACATATGCATTTTATCTCAAGTCCATCTTGAAATCCCATTAAAATAATCAGAAATATAAACAGAAATGGAGAAGAAATAATAGTTCATGGAATATATTAACAAAATTTTGGAAGATCAGTGGATAAACATTGAAAGACCTAGAAAAACAGGAAAAGCTGAAACTCCAATCTCCCATTAATGATGATGATGAGCTAGGAGTATGTGATTCACTCCACAGAGCAATACAGAGGCTCAGGAATTTGAGGCACCAGTTAACTGCTGAAGTGTCCTCACTGGACTAAGAACAAAAGGATTAGTTGAAATTTTTGTTTTCTTCTTTTCTTGAGATAGAGTCTTGCTCTGTTGCCCAGGCTGGAGTGCAGTGGTGCAATCACAGCTCACTGCAACCTCTGCCTCCCAGGTTCAAGCCATTGTCCTGCCTCAGCCTGGGATTACAGGCGCTTGCCACCACACCAGGCTAATTTTTGTATTTTTAGTAGAGACAAGGTTTCGCCATGCTGGCCAGGCTGGTCTCGAACTCCTGACCTCAAGTGATCCATCCACCTCAGCCTCCCAAAGTGCTGGGATTACAGGCATGAGCCACCGCTCCCAGCCTATTAGTTGAAATTTTTAATAAGGGGCAGTTAGACCCCAAGATCGTCTCCTCCGGCCCCTATACTAGGTGAGTTCTCTCAGAAAACAGATGGTTTATTTTCTGGAGAAGTTAAACAAGAGAAGGTCTGAACTTACAAGTGCAGCTGAGGGTGGGTATAATAAGTTGTACTAAAAAAAAAAAAGGAATAATTAAGTGAGAGTTTGCATATTGAAAGGTGAGACATTCTCCCCACTCAAGGTCCTTTCCCTTGCTCAGCCTCCTGAGCACTGTCAGCTGTGCTTATATGCCCAAGGAAGGAGACTAGAGGATTCCTCTCCATGTAAACTAATTAGCCTAATAAAAAGTACCTACAGAGGTTGAGGTGGGAGGTTAACTTGAGGCAAAGATTTCGAAGTTACAGCAAACTATGATCATACCACTACACTCCAGTGTGGGCAACAGAATGCTCAGAAAAAAAAAAAAAAGTATATATGAAAAATGGCATTTGTGTGTGCTGCAATGATATAACTGGATCCCTTCTAACCCTATGGAGAGGCCCATTCTTAAAGATAAATAGATGTTTGTCGGAGGACTAACATTGTTTTGGTGAGACCAAGACAAACAGCCATAAAAAGGAAGCTGAAAGTAAAATAGACAATACATGAAACAGAAGAAAGCCATACAAATCTATAATATCCATAAATAGATAAGAATATATAATATCCATGAGACAAGTGCAGAATTCTATTTTAAAAGAAACAATCAGAGGTCAGGAAAAGCTCCATGTCTCAATAGAAGGTCAAAAGAGTAGGGAAAAAAATCCCCAAATGTAGAACACAATAAGAAAGAGATTTTTAAAACAGGAAAAAGATAATAAAATTATCATATGAGAGGTAAAATATAGAAATAGTACAATTTCCATAATGAAAGAACAGAAAAATGGTAAGAAGAAACAATCAAAGTGCTAATACAAGAAATCAATGTGGGGCGGAGCAAGATGGCCGAATAGGAACAGCTCCAGTCTCCAACTCCCAGCGCGAGCGACACAGAAGACCGGTGATTTCTGCATTTTCAACTGAGGTACTGGGTTCATCTCACTAGGGAGTGC
>NW_012107653.1:84502-98891 GCF_000951045.1 Mandrillus leucophaeus
AGCAAACTATCGCAAGAACAGAAAACCAAATACCGCATGTTCTCACTCATAGGTGGGGAATTGAACAATGAGATCACTTGGACACAGGAAGAGGAACATCACACACTGGGTCCTATTGTGGGGAGGGGGGAGGGGGGAGGGATGGCATTAGGAGATGTGCATAATGTAAATGATGAGTTAATGGATGTAGCACACCAACATGGTACATGTATACATATGTAACAAACCTGCACATTGTGCACATGTACCCTAGAACTTAAAGTATAATAAAAGAAAAATATATTGAAAGGTACAATAGTAAAAAGAAAAGGATAGGAGACAACAGTAACAAGTTTAGAAGCTGGAGTACAGATGGGCACATTGCAATCAACTTACTAGATTTGAGATAGCTGCATCCTATCCCTAAAGTAGAAAAAGGTGAGAAGTAATCTAATTTATCTCACAGAACCCCCAAGCTCAGAGAATAGTATTCTCTAATAAGCAAGGGTGAAAATAAGACCAAAAATAGGAGGCTTGGTTAAATGTTTCAAAAACAGTTAGACCCTCACTCTTCCACTCCAAGTACCTCAGTGACTATCCCTCCTTGACCCTGGCAGAAGACTGGAGATTAGTTATTGAAGCAATGTTTGTCATTGGAGTGACTGAAATAATCAAAATATTCATTGGAAGAGAGCTTTCTAAATAAAATTGGTACATTCACACAAAGGGACATTATGCAGCTGTAAAATGTGAGTAAATTATGTACTCATGTGGAAAGACTTCCGAGATATACTGTTAAGTAAAACAAGCAAATAAACAACCTAAGAAAAGCAAAGTGCAGGACAGCAAGTGTGTGAATGTATGTGTGTATATATACTATATTTTATCTTTTATAAAAGGGGTAAAATAAGAATATTTACATTTATGTTTCCTTACATATGCAAGAAGAAATCCTGGAAGTATGAAAGAAACTAGTAACAATAGTTATCTGTTTTGGGAAAAGGGGAACTGAGTGGAAGAAGAATGTTGGTTGGAGGGAGGTTTTTCGCTGCATTTTTTTATTATTAATTTGAACCATGTGGATGTATTACCTAGTGAAAAAGCAAATATGTAAAAAAGAACTGGAGTAACATCTGACTTCTCAACAGCAACACTGGAAGCTAAAATACAATGAAACAATGTCCTCAAAATTCTTAGAGAATTTCCAATTCAAAATTCCTTCTCCAGCCAAGCTATCAATCAAGTGTTGGAGTAGAAAAATGACATTTTCAAACCTGAAAGATCTCAAAAGTGTGCTTTGCATATACACTTTCTCAGGAAGCTACTGGAAGATGTGCTCTGCCAAAAGAGAGCATAAACCAAGAAAGAGGGAGATATGAGATCCAGGAAACAGTGAGTCTAACACAATAGTGAGCAAAGAAAGTCACCAAGATTATTGTGAAAAGAGATCCCAAAATAAAAGTTGTGTTGCATGCCTAGAGTGCAACCAGTCTAGTTTAAAGCAGTTCAGAAGATTCCCAAGAGAAACTTTGTCCAGAAAATGAAATTGGTAGAATACCTAATTTATATAAACATAATGGAAGAATATTTACATAATTGGGAGTATATTTTGGAAATAAATTGGTGATAAATACATAGGAAAAGAGAGGGGGAAAGAAATTAAATCTAGAGAAAATAAAAAGTTGTGCAGGACAGGAAAAAACAATCCTAATGTACTATGTAACTCAACTTTCAATAACAAGTACATAGTCAACATAATACTGTCAATATAACTAAAATAAGAATAAAGTAATTGGGAGGGCAGGGTATAAGAAATGTAGAAATGTATGATTACAGTAAGCAGGGGTGAGTATAAAAGAAGAGTTAAACTCATCCTCCATAGTGGGAAGTCAGTGACTTAAAACTCAAAAATTAAGAAACAATATAAGTATGTTATTTTGACATAGACAGATAATCCCAAAATAATACATTAAAAGAGTTGAAATTTATTGCTTCTGGGTGTGGGAAATAGTGTTGAGATACAGGATATTGCTGTTTTTCATAGTAAGCTGTTATGTACTGAATCGTGTCCCCCAAAATGTATATATTGAAGCCCTAAACCCTTAACGTGACTGTATTCAGAGATAGAGCTTTTAAGGAGGTAATTAGGGTTAAATTGGGTACTAAGAGTAGAGCCCTAATCTGACAGGATTGGTGTCCTTATAAGAAGAGACAAGAAAGATCTCTCTCTATCTCCATGTACACACAGAGAAAAGACCATGTGAGGACACAGCAAGAAGGTGGCCATATACAAGCCAGGAAGAGAGGCTACACCAGAAACTAACCTTGATTGCATCTTGATCTTGGAATTCTAGCCTGCATAACGATGAGAAAATAAATTTCTGTTGTTTAATCCACCCAACCTGTGGAATTTTGTTATGGAAGCTCAAGCAGACTAATACATTAGCCTTGTATGATTATACTCATGCATTGCTTAACAATGAAGATACGTTCTGAGAAATGCATTGTTAGGTGATACAGTCATTGTGTGAACATTGTAGAGTGTATTTACACAAACCTAGATGATATAGCCTACTACATACCTGGGCTATATAGTATAAACTATTGCTCCTAGGCTATAGACCTGAACAGCGTGTTACTGTACTGAATAGTGTTGGCAATTGTTACACAATGGTATTTACATATCTAAACATTTAAACATAGAAAAGGTAATGTGCTGTGCTGCAACATTACAATGGCTACGACATCACTAGCTGATAGGAATTTTTCAGCTTCATTATAATCTTACGGGACCACCATCGTATATGCTGTCCATCATTGATGTTGTTATGCAGTGCATGACTGTATTGGATTTTTTAAACTATATGACATACAGCTTTGATTTGAAAAGTAAATTTTTAAAATTCTGAAGGAAATGACCTAAATTTAGAATTTTATATCCAATAATTATCAGTCAAGGGTAAGGGTAGAATACAGGCATTTTCAGACAGGCAAAATCTCAAAGTATTTATATACTATGCACTCTTTCTCATAAACGTAGATTTATTTTGTCAAAATGAGGTCGTAAGTCAAGAAAGATGAAGCCACGGAATGTAGGGAAAGCAAAATCCAACATGAAAAAGAGACTAAGAAAATTCCACTATGATGACAAGGGAGTTTCTAGGACAATAGCTGTACCTTAGGCCTGAAGAGTAATCTTCCAAAACGGAGCAGGAATACAGAAGGATCCATGAACTCTAGGGGAAAAATGTATACAATGAACAACAATAATATATAATAGATGCCAATTACTATGTACCAAGTATGACTCTGAGTGCTTAATCTTTTAATCCTCATAGAAATCGTATGAGATATGCCATTTCCCATTTTAAACATGGTGAAAGTGAGACAGAGAGTGAAAGAGATTTGTTCAAGATCATGTAGCTATTAAATGACAAATTCAGGATTTGAAGCCAGGCTGTCTAGTGACAGAGTCTATGCACTTATCTGCCTCTCCTTCTAATGTCTCAATTGTGAAAAATCCTTACACAGACATAATGTAAACACTGAATGTTGATTTAACATAATATAGTGATACAACAATATATTGGGAGAATATGGGAGAAGTGTGGTTGTGTATAGGATGGGAGGTATAAGACAACTGAATCCTTCCACTGTAGGAAGTCCTAGCTGATACATAAAATTTAGAAATCAAGAAATAAAATGGTTGATAAAAATATAAAGGCAATATCAGAAGAAAGAGTTAAGACAATTGTAAGTAATCTGGAATTAAAAGTAATTTTAAAAAGAAATTGAAATTAATTTGGAAGCAGAAATCTGGGGTAGGGAAGGATGAAGGAAGGTTCTGCTGGATTTCTGTAATTGTTATGGCACCCTATAACTATGAAAAACACATTTTAAAAACCAGATTCTGAGGTTGAACATAGAGTAGGACTCCAATTCTGTGTAAAGAACTGGAAACTTGAGAACCATTACGGACTGAATGGTTGTGTCCCCGCAAAATTCACATGTTAAAGCCCTAACTTCCAATGTGGCTGTGTTTGGAAATAGGACCTCTAAGGAAGTAATTAGGGTTAAATGAAATCATAAGGGTAGGGTTCTGATTTTGTAGGATTCGTACCCTTATAAGAAGAGACATCAGAAAGTGCCTCTCTCTCTCTCTTTCTCTCAACGCACCAAGGAAAGGCCACATGAGGACACAGTGAGAAAGCAGCCATTGACAAGCCATGAAAAAAGCCCTTACCGGAAATTTTTGGCATTTTGATCTTGGACTTCTTAGCCTCCAGCAAATAAGTTTCTGCTGTTTGTGAGCCACCCAGTCTGTGGTATTTTGTTATAGCGCCCCAAGTAGACTAATAGAAGAATATTATGCTAAGTCACAAAAGGACAAATCATATATGGTTCCACTAAAATGAGGCACCTTCAGTAGTTACATTCATAGAAATAGAAAGTAGAATAGTGCTTTGCAGGGGCTGGGGGAGCAGTGAGGGGAGTTACTGTTTAACGGGTAAACATTTCAGTTTGGGAGATGAAAACAGTTCTGGGCGGGACGTGGTGGCTCTCGCCTATAATCCCAGCACTTTGGGAAGCCAAGGTGGATGGATCACCTGAGGTCAGGAGTTCGAGACCTGCCTGGCCAATATGGTGAAACCCCATCTCTATGAAAAATACAAAAAATTAGCCGGGAGTGATGGCAGGTGCCTGTAATCCCAGCTACTTGGGAGGCTGAGGCAGGAGAATCGCTTGAACCCGGGAGGCGGGGGTTGCAGTGAGCCATGATCGTGCCATGGCACTTCAGCCTGGGCAATGAGTGAAAATTCATCTCAAAAAATAAAAGAAAAGGAAACAGTTCTGGGGATGAATGGTGGTAATGGTTGCACAACAATGTTAATATACTTAATGTCACTGAACTGTACACCTAAAAATGGTGAAGATGGTAAATGTTACGTATATTTTACTACAATTTTTAAAGAAAAAAGAAGGATGTACGAGGGTATGCATAATAATACTCATGGAAGGCTGTATTCTCGGTTTCAATTCTGCACTATTTTCTTCCAAAGCCCCACATGTACTAGGCTTCCTCAGTGTTCTGTCCTGTTTTTCCATCTGTACTCCTCACTGAGGCTACCTGATTTACTCTTCTGTTATCATCCATAATATGTATCTTCATCCCAGACATTTATTCTGAGCTCTAGATACATACCTCTCAAATAAATACTGAGCTTCTCCACTTGGAAGTCCCATAGTGTCTTAGTTTGTTGTGTGTTGCTGTAAGAGAATGCCTAAGATGACATTTATAAAGAAATGTTTTATTTAACTCACAGTTTTGAGGGCTGGGAAGTTCAAGATTGGGCAGTCACATCTGACAACTTCTTTTGAGGGCATCAAAACATGGCAAAGAAACAAAAGGGGAAACAGGTACATGCAAAAGACACCGAGCACAAGAGGCAGACTCACTTTATAACAACCAACTTTCTCACAGTAACTAATCTAGTCCCATGAGCACAAGAACTCTCTCACTCCAAAGAGACTGCATTAAAACCCTCATCAGGACAGATTCCTCATGACACAAACACCTCTAAAGGTTACCACCTCTCAACACTGTCACATTGGGAACTCATCCTCAACATGAGTTTGGATGGGGATAAACCATATTCAAATCATAGTACATAAGCACTTCAAATTCAAAGAGTTCAAATCAGGATTAATCCTCTTCCTCTCCCAAATCTTCTCCTTTATGTCCGAAAAATAAAAGGGGAAGAAGAACTGTTAATATCCCTCTCCATTCATTCCTCACTCCAGATTATACACTTTCCCCTACACTAAACTGCCTCAAGGACCAATCAGTTCATGTGATTTTCAGAAATGGACACTTTTGCCCAAGAAGAAAGATTGCATTTTCACCTTTGGAAAGTGGTCTTATATGAATCCTTATATGTGCATGACCCAGCAAAGCCACTGTACTCAAAATCTTAAACCAACCTCTGAGCCCTGAGTCTACTACTACAACAACACTAGAGTAAGAATCTGGAGACCTGAGCAGAGTCAGACCCCAAACTGACTATAAGACCACCTATCTCTCCAAAACATTTAGAAATGTTGTCCACTGCTACCCTAGCCCCATAAGTAGGCATGAGGACTCTTAGAACTGAGCAGAAGGCCCCCCTAAGTCCCAAGTTTTGAATGGTCTTGGGTCTAGAATCTCTCTCTCCTTCTCTCTCTCTTTCTCTCTCTCTCTCTCTCTCTCTCTCAGACACACACACACACACACACACACACACACACACTTATTAAAGAACACTTGAATGCCTGTGTCACATGGGATCTGGTGTAAGGCCATAGCTGTAGATAAGGAAAGGTACTAGTGCAACAGTGGTGGATATCATAGAGGATCTACTCTACCTGATCGTGCAACTGCTTATGCCCTCCAGTCCTGCTTGGGCTTGATCCCATATATAAAACTTCCATCTTGGCTGGACACAGTGGCTCATGCCTCTAATCCAAGCACTTTGGGAGGCCAAGGCAGGAGAGGCCCTCGAGCCCAGTAGTTCGAGACCAGCCTGAGCAACATAGTGGAGCCCAAGTTCTACAAAAAAATTAAAAGATTAGTGAGGTATGGTGGTGTGTGCCTATATTCCTACTACTCAGGAGGCTGAGGTGGGAGGCTCACTTAAGCCAGGAGGTCAAGGCTGTAGTGAGCCATGATCATGCCACTGCACTCCAGCCTGGGTGACAGAGCGAGACGCTGTCTCAAAAAAAAGAAACAAAAAAGAAACTTCCATCTCATTGCTGGGGCTACTCAACCTTATACCTCGGTGGATCTGACAGAACTCAGCTCATAAAGCAATTCTGGCTGCATGGCCACTGGATGTCCTATAGTCAGGCATTTCATCTCTACCAGGATGTAGTAGCATGTCAGGAGCTGTTCTTAAAAGGTATATAATTTTCCATTCATATGACATGGCTTTGCTCCACAACCCTAGCTATGTTGTGATTTCCCCATAGGGGCTTCCCATAGGGCCTTTCCCATAGGGGCTTCCAAATACTCCACATGGCATCTTTTTCCAACACAGATACCTCTAATACTGAGATAGGAGATCAGCAGGACTTGTTTTCCGAGCACTGGTAATGGCTCTATCAAAAACAGGCTGATCAAAAACAGGATGCAGTAAAGACACCAAGAGATGATGAAAAAAGCAACCTCTGGTTGTCCTCACTGCTCATTATTAATACTCCAACCAGTGCCATGACAGTTTACAAATGCCATGGCAATGTGCCATGGCAATGACCCAGAAGTTGCCTTATATGGTTCCAGGAACTTCCCACTTCTTTTCTAGAAAATTCCAAAACCCCATTCCTTCATTAGCATATAATTATGAGTGGGTATAAATATAGCTAGCCAGCAGAACTGCTGTCCTGCTCCCTCTGCTGCTCCAGAATGCTACTGTTGCTATATACTGCTGCTGCTGCTGCTGCTGCTGCTCCAGGCTGCTTTGCCTGTGGAGGAGCAACTTTGCTGTACACTGCTACTCAGGGCTCCTCTGCCTATGAGACAGCCCTGGTCTGTCTATGGAGCAGTCATTTCGCTATACACTATTGCTCTAATAAACTTGCCTTCTTTTACCCTCAGCTCGCTCTTGAATTCTTTCCTGAGTGAAGGCAAGAACTCCCCTGGGCTAAGCCCCAGTTTTGGAGTTCACCTGAATCAGTACCATAAGGACTGTCCCTTGTATGCATCAAGTGGCAGAACTGCTTAAAACTGCATCCTGGACCTGCTATAGGGGCTTGTTCTGCTATAGTTCTCAAAGCTGGCACCTTTTGTGTCACCCAGTATATGGGGTGAAACAGTAATTCCAGGTGTGAAATGTGGTATTTCCAGAACCCAAAGAGGCCTACCAGGCAGTGCACTTCCAGAAAATTCTCTGTGAAGAAGGTAAAAAAATACCTTAATTTGTCCTTCCCTTTGAGAGGATATTGTGGCATTCCCCAGGCCATTCAACTCCTAAAAATTATACTTAATGTGGTCAACCCCCTAGGTCTTTGTAGGGTTCATCTCCCATTCTCCATAGTGCATGTGCCTTACTAAGGCCTCCAATGTGCTAGCCCCTTCCTACTCATTTTGGTCCAATTAGCATGACGTCACTGACATTGTGGACTAGTACTATATTCTGAAGGATGTTTGAGTGGTCCAGATCTCTTCAGACTGTATTGTGACAGAGGACATGAAAGTTAGTAGAGCACTGAGGAAAAACTGTGTATGCATACTGTTATCCGTTCTGTGTGAATATGGACTTTCCATTATGATACAGATAGGAAAAAAAACACATTTTCTAAATCAATAGCTGAAAACTAGGTACTTAAGGCCATGCTTTCTGCTGTAGCAAAGATATCATATATGGTATGCCACTGCAATTTCTTACTACTTGGCTGAGTTTTCAGTAGTCTAGTGTCATCTAGGCTCTGTCCACATTTTGCAGGTTAAACTGGTGAATTAAATGAAGATATGATGGAGACCACACCTCTTCATTCTCTAGGTCTTCAAAGGCAGCAATAGTTTCTGCCATCCTCCACTACACAGATGCCATATGTTTTCATTTACTATCTTGGCCAGGGAAGGTGAGGACAGTTTCAGAAGCTTCCACTTGGCCTTCTCATATACAAATAGCTCTGACTCCACAGGCCAAAGAACTACTATAGGGCTTGTACCAACTAACCAACTATGTCTCTTCCAATTATACATTCAGAGATCAAAAACATAACCACTGAGTGGGTCTGTGAACTCAGTGGGCCCACTGTGAAACCTACCTAGGCCAGGATCCCCTTTAATACTTGGCTCCATGTGCCTCCATTCTAATAAGGGGGCCAATTAAGACACTTTAGGTCTCTGGGTATCAATATCAAGTCAGAACCAGTGTCCATCTGTTCTCAAAATGTTTGAGTATTTCTCTTTCCTTGGTACACAGTTACCTGAGTAAATGGAAGGACTAGAAAAATCATTACTACACATGCGTTGTAGGGTCCTTCTTCCTGGGCACTCAGCCTTTCCTTCAAATCATGTGTTGTGGATCAAAACCTGACTTGAGACTAGAAGCTGGATAAGTAATTATGACTTTTTATTGAGGCAACCTCCCTCAAACCTGTGACCACCTTTCATTTCTTGTGTTTGTATAGAGTGCAAATTGTTGGCTGCCTATTTCCCCCCAGGATATTATGTTGTATTGACTGTCCATGTCCTATTAACTGTCTCTTAACCATCTACCCACTAGGGGTACTGTGTTCTATTAACCATCTCCATAGCTCTCTGCAAGTCAGGCCTCCCCACCTGCCACTCTGACCCTGTAGTGCATTGTAGTATTTACATCCACTTGACTTCTGACAGTTAAGTGCAGCCATCTTGCCTCTATTGTTTCAGAGGCATCATCATTTCTATCAGTGATCCTTGTTCCATAAGATGCTCTCCTACTCTGAGCCCTGGCATGCAGAAGAGATCCACTACTGAACTTCACATGTCCCTCTCACCAGAATATTCCTTATAGCTGTGGTAAATGGTTTGTCCTTTGGATCCTCCTGCAGAATATAATCTTCTAGAGGGTTTTCTGGCCTTACATAATAGGTTTATTATATAATTCTCCTCAGATTTCTCCACCATTTACCTGGAAAAGATGAGAACCTCTTTATATGTTATGAATAAAGCCCTCTGGCTTTCAAACATAGCTTTCAATTGTTGATTAATTTAATTCAGCTTTTTGTTATTCTTTTCTAGAGCTCAATCCAGTTAGCAACAGCCACCCAATTTTCTGGCCTTCCTTATATTTAATATTTCCCATATTTCTCAAAGGTCTGATACATGGCACCAGTTAATGTGTCCCCTTTTACCTGTATGCCACCCCAGTTAACCACATTGAAAGTTTTAACAATTCCTCTGCTACCTTGTTCCAGAGGCCTATCTACTCCACCTACCACCAATGACGGGTCTTCATTGACAGCTGAGTAGCAGGTGATTCATCTCCAAAATTTCATCACAGTGTTTGCTTTCTCGAACCACTTCTTGAACCAACTGTTGCAGGTTGGCTTCCCAGGAAGCAGACCCAGAGACAGAGTTCAGCAGGAAGGGTTTTTACTAGGGAATGCTGTTGGGATCAACACCTGTGGAAGGGAAAAGAAGGAAGCAGGATTGGACAGAGGGAGGAGTGAAGCTGTCCCAATTTGGGGCAAGAAAGCCATATCCATCAGTAATTGGATGTGAAATACCCCCAGGTAGGGGGTGTAACCTTGGGGGAGGTGGCTTTCTTCAGCTGAGGAAATTCCTGAAGAGGCCTGACAGCTGAGGACTGTGTACTTGCCGCACTCCTGGCAATTAAAATAATAAGCTTTTCATTCCTGAAGGGGGATCAGGGCATCAGATGACAGAATCCACTACAAGCGTGACACCATTTTTTTTACAGTAGAGTAAGTTGGTGGCCATCGAATGCTAGTATTGAGAATGGTTTCATTTTTAAAATATCTAATAAGATTTAAATTTTAAAACACTTATTGCTTTACAAATAATATTTATTAAAAATTTTAAGTTATATTTTCCAAATATGTAGACATAAATACGTGAGCCTCCATTTATGCTTTTGCTCCAGGTCCCTCAAATACTATTGACCAGGCCTGCCTAGTATGAATCCATCCTTTTCCTTGTTGGTAAATTATGCATAAAATTTCATTTATTATATAAATATCATAAATAGAGTTAAGTAAAAAACAAATGAGCCCGGGCGTGGTGGCTCATGCCTGTAATCCCAGCACTTTGGGAAGCCGAGGCAGGCAGATCACCTGAGGTCAGGAGTTCAAGACTAGTCTGGCCAACGTGGTGAAACCCCGTCTCTACTAAAAGTACAAAAAAAATAGCCAGGTGTGGTGGCAGGCGCCTGTAATCCCAGCTACTCGGGAGGCTGAGGCAGGAGAATTGCTTGAACCCAGGAGGCAGAGGTTGCAGTGAGTCCAGACCGCGCCATTGCACTCCAGCCTGGGAGACAGAGCAAGACTCCGTCTCAAAAGAAAGGAAAAAAAAAAAAAATGAAATCACCCATCAGTCTAACACCCACAGAAAACTATTAACATTCTCAGAGTATGTAGCAAGATAATTTAGATATATACTTTTTCTTCATTAAAAGTATGGCATGTGCTTTTACAGCCTATTTTTCCCACTTAAGATTATATGCTGAATTTCTAATGTAGGCACATGTAGATGTCCATCAACATTTTCAATAGCTGCATAATATTTAAATGTGTAGACACACATCAATTTGCTTAGCCAACTGCCTATCTTGAGATACTTGGGTCATTTACAATTTTTCACCCTTCCAAACAGTTTGAAGATGCACAGCTTTCCACAAGCCAATTATGTGATTATTTCCTAAAGATACATTTCTACAAGTGGAATTACAGGGTCAATGGATGTGCATATATTCCAATGGACCTTGTACCAGTGTATACTCCCACCAGCAGTTTGAGAGTGCTCCTCCCCTGACACCCTCACCCTCACTAAGGCGTGGGAGCGAGGTAGATCTTTTATGTGTACCCCAACAACACTCTCTATGGTTCCACAAAGGCCCCACCTTAACCAACCTTATAAAGGAAATCTGATACAAGCACTAAAACTTATTCTTTCTTCTAGTACACTTTCTTATTACTTCAAAGTTGTAACTGTTCACTTACATGGATATCAGAATTGGCCAAGAGGACATTTTTCTGTCAAATACCCCAAGGACCCTAAAATAAAATTGGTCCTCTCTGTATGTCTCCAGAATACATCTCAGCACTTTTTGGTTCAAAGGGCCTCTCACATCCATACTCTCCTTACCATTCCCATGGCCACCAGTAAAACTTCACACCTTTATTATCTCATGCCTGGACTAACTTGTGGTAGCTTCCTGGTTTTCCAATCTCCAGTCACCACTCCTATCCCCACCCCAGCTTGGACTCCTGCTGCACATAAATCTACCGTATCGTTTTCCTTTCATCTTGTCTTTCCTCTGGTCACAAAAAGCCTTGATGTCTCCCAGGGGTGGATGCAGTAATATTCAGACACCCCAGTTTAGCAGTTAGGGGTGCTCCACGAACAGGACTCACCTTTACCGCCTGACTCTCTCTCTCATCACTACCCTCCCTACACTTTCCATTCCAGCAGGCCAGCACTTCTCTCTGGAGAAGGATTCCCATCTCCATGCCTTTTTTCCCATCACTCCTTCCATCTTGAGTGCCCTTCTGATCCTTTTGTATCCTTGAATCCCAGCTTACCTAAGGGTCCCCCTCCTTTGTAAAACTTTCCTTGAGCACTGTTGCCTGAAGCAGTTTTTGCCACCTCTAAACACTGATAGGAGGCATCTGGCCATGATTGGAAGCTCCCAGTTTTATTACTATCTTTTTGTTTCCATATATCTTGCCTTTCCAAACAGATCATAAACTCAAGGACAAGGACAATAACTTTTTTCTGCTGCTTAAAACACACAACTTTATTGATGACATAAAAATAAAGTCTTAAATGTATAAACATAAGTCCACACAAAGGACCAAAGATTACCTTACTTATGAAGAATCCGTTCAGTTTCTGCTCATGAAGCATACTAAAAATATCTCAATCCAGACAAGATAAAAATCAACACATGTATTTTTAGTACAAGCTTGAATTCACTTGGTGTTCATAAAATGGTCTGGCTATAGACCATCATAGGTAACATCAGTTTCGAAGTTATAATGCAATTTACAATGTGCATTACTTCCAGAGTGCAAAACCAAAATGTTACTCAAATTTGTTTTGGAACATACAGCAAATCAGAGTTTACTTATTAATAGTTCAACTCTCTCTTTCACCTCAGGGTCATTGCATTCTGCTGCTAAGGCTCGAAGTTTCTTGGCACATGCTTTAGGTCGTTGGAATAGGAAATAAAGGGAATTTTTACTGAATTTGTCCTGGGTAAATGCTTTTGCTCTTCTTTTAAAATGGTAATTTATATTTTCAAATAGTGAAAGAGCATTAAGAATATTCTCCTTTGTCTCTTTCTTGCTAAAAATGTTAATCAGTGATGTTGGTGCATTGGCAATGAGCAAGTCTTTTGTCATAGATGGATTTTTAGAGAAATTCAAAAGCATTCCCAAAACATGATCTTTAGTTTCTCCACTTCCCACTGTTAACAAACGAAGAAATTCTGAAATATAATTTGTAACCATATGCTGATATTCACTGGTAATAGTCAGATGCCTTATCAATCTTAGTCCAGCCAACTGCACATTTGAATTCAAGGGATAGGTGACGGTGTCTTCACATACTTGGTTTAAGTAAGTTTTAACCTTCCTATGGTTTTCAGCAGCCACTGAGATATTATTCAGTGCATTTAAAGCCTTCTGCCTAACACTGGGGTAGGGATTATTGAGCAAGCTTTCAATAACTGAAATTCCACCTACATTACGAACAGCTTCGTGAGAATAAGGATAATCAGCACTGTTATATAAAGCATTATTGGCTATTTCATGAACAGAAGGATCTTCAGTCATCTCAATCATGCAAATGAGTTTTTCAAGATCTCGTGGATCCATATTAGCTTCGCGTTTACAGCGGCAAGACCAGGGCCGAGGTTTTTCCCCAGTCTTGGTTTGTTTTCTGGACTCATCTTCAACTGGGAAACTGGCCTCACTTTGGTGTGGAAACTTAGTTTCCGACCAGATCATGGCTCCATCCCATGACCCCATTCCTGCCCCAGGGACCATGGACGGATATGTGCCTCTTGACTCAGATGACTTTTTGGCTTTAGCCTTAGATGCAGATTTGTCCTCATTTGTATTTTCATTACCATCACAGAACCAAGACCCTATATCAACTCCACCAGCAGCCTCAAACTTATCCTCGATGCTGGTGTTATCCCCAGCTCCAGAATCAAAATTGGCATCTTTCCCACTCTTAGATCTGAACGTATTACTGTTCTCACTCTCAGCCCAAAACAAAGACCTTAAACTGATCTCCTCAATATCGGGGCTGGACTCTCTACTTAGCTCATCCTCTCCCACATCCCTAGCCAAGGTCCAGGACTCTACACCAGCCTCTTCCCCAGCCCCAAGCCTAGACTCTACAGTGGTTGCATCTCCATCCCAGGACCAAACCCCAGCCCCAGCCTCAGCCCCAGCCCCAGCCCCAGCCTCAGCCTCAGCCCTAGCCCCAGCCTCAGCCTCAGCCTCAGCCTCAGCCTCAGCTCCAGCTCTAGCCTCAGCCTCAGCCTCAGCCTCAGCCCCAGCCCCAGCCCTAGCCTCAGCCTCAGCCCCAGCCCTAGCCTCAGCCTCAGCCCTAGCCTCAGCCTCAGCCCCAGTCCCAGCCTCAGCCTCTGCCCCAGTCCCAGCCTCAGCCCCAGTCCCAGCCCCAGCCCCAGCCTCA
>NW_012107653.1:98941-115552 GCF_000951045.1 Mandrillus leucophaeus
AGCCCCAGCCTCAGCCCCAGCCTCAGCCTCAGCCTCAGCCCCAGCCTCAGCCTCAGCCTCAGCCACAGCCTCAGCCCCAGCCTCAGCCTCAGCCCCAGCCTCAGCCCCAGCCTCAGCCTCAGCCTCAGCCTCAGCCTCAGCCCCTACACAGGAGCCCATATAAGCCACCTCCTCAGATCTAATCCAGGAGCCACTACTAGCCTTGTTCTCAGCCTCAGTCCTAGAACAAATGATGGCCTCTTCCCCAGCCTCCAATCTGGATGCAGTAGTGGCCTCATCTTTATCATCAGGCTTGGACACAATATCAGCTTTCGCCTCTGTCCAGCACCAAGACCCTATAACGGCCTCAGCCCCAGGCCCAAACCAGAATCCTTCGTTGGCCTCCACCTCAACACTGACCTGGAACCTTCCACTGGCCTGGTCCTCAGATCTAGCCCAGGATCCTCCAGTGGCCTGGTCCTCAGATCCCATCCTAGACCCTCCAGTGGCCTCATTCCCAGGCGTAGATCCAGCCCAGGATTCTCCACTGGCTTGGCTCCCAGCACCAGCCCAGGAGCTTCCTCCACAAGCCTGATCCTCAAATTCAGGCTTGGAACAGTCACCAGCCTGATTCCCAGGCCCAATCCAGGACCTTCCACTGACCTGATTCCCAGTGCCAGCCCAGGACCCACCACTGGACTGGTCTGCAGGCCTAGCTCCCCCAAGGACCTGGCCACCAGCCACACCCCAGGAACCTATTCCACTGGACTGATCCTCAGACCCTGGCCTGGAGCCTCCACCAGTCTGGTCCCCAGGTCCAGGCCAGAACCCCCCTCCAATGGCCTGATCCTCAAATCCAGGTTTGGAACAACCACCAACCTGATCCACAGCCCCAGCCCCAGTCCAGGAGCTTCCACTGACCTGACTCCCAGGGCTATCCCAGGATCCAGCACTGGACTGGTTCGTGGGCCCTGGCCTAGACCCTCCAACATCCTGGCCACTAGCCCCACCCCAAGACCCTCCATTCGTCTGACTCCCAGGGCAAACACAGAACCATCCACTGGCCTGGTCCCCAGTGCCAGCCCAGGAATCTCCACTAGACTGGTCCCTAAGCCCCAGCCTAGAGTCTCCAACAACCTGGTCCCCAGCATCAGCCCAGGACCTTCTGCCACTGGCCTGATCCTCAAATATAGGCTTTGGCCCACCACTAGCAGGATGCCCAGCCCCAGTCCAGGATCCTCCATTGGCCTGGTCCACAACCCCAACTAAGAATCCTCCACTGATTTGGTCCCCAGAGTTAGCCCATGACCTTCCACTGGACTGGTCTTCAGACCCCACCTTGGACCCTCCACCAGCCTGGCCACCAGCCCCAGCCCAAGACCCTTCTTCAGTGGTCTGATTTTCAAATATGGGCTTGGACCCACCACCAGACTGATCAAGTGTCCCAGCCCAGGACCCACCACTGGACTGATCTACATGGCCCAGCCTAGACCCTCCACTGGCTTGGTTTGCAGTGTCAGCCCAAGACCTTCCACTGGACTGGTCCTCAGGCCCCAACCTTGACCCTCCACTAGCCTGGTCACCAGCCCCAGCCCAGGACCCTTCTCCACTGGCTTGATCCTCAAATCTAGGCTTGGACCCACCACCAGATTGATCACTAGTCCCAGCCCAGGACCCTCCACTGGCCTGATCCACGACGCCAGCCCAGTATGAAACACTACTCATATTCCCAGCCCCAGCTCCAGCCCAAGACCCTCCACTGGCTTGGTTCTCAGCCCCAGTCCAGGACCCTCCAATGGCCTCTGCCCCAACCCAGGACACCCCACTGGCCTGTCCTCCAGGCCAGGACACATTACTGGCCTGACCCACAGCCCAAAGCTCTCCAATAGCCTGATTCCCAGCGAGAACCCAAGACCCCCCACTGGCCTGGTTCTCAGCCCCAGTCCAGGCCCCTCCACTGGCCTTGTCCCCAGCCCAGGTCCCCTCACTAGGCTGACCCCCAGCCCAGAGCCCTCCACTGGCCTGCTCCCCAGCTCTAGCCCAAGTCCCAATACCAGCCTCATTCTCAGCCCTGGCCCCAGCCCAGGACTTAACACTGGCCTCATCACAAGCCACAGCCCAAGACCTAATAATCCCAGCCTTATCACTAGCCCCACTCCAGGACCCAATACTGGCTTCATTCTCATCATCAGCCCAGGACACGCTATTTTCCCAGTCTCCATCCATGGTCTGAAATCTAAATTTGATCCACCGCTCAGCAGCAATCCAATCTTCAACACCAATCCCATTCCAGTAGTAGTCATGGATGTTAAGCTGAGTCTTTCTGCAGGCTTGAGTGCCTGACCCACCCTCACTCTCAGAAATGGGCATGGCCTGAGCCTCAGGCTTTGCATAGACCTCATCTTCTGCTGTGGTTTCTGCCTCAGAGCTGGGCATAGCCTTGTCCCTTGCCCCAGGCAAGGTCTCACCCTGGGAACCAGCCACAATCTGAGGCTGGGCAGAGTGCCTTGTGCCTGCCCCAGTCCCTGCTTTAGGCACAGTATTGGTACTGCCCTTGACCTTATTCCTGGCACCAAGCAAGGTCTCACTCTGGGAATTAGCGACAGCTTGGGGCTGGGCAGAGCCCACTGTATCTGCCCCAGCCTCTGCCTTAGGCACAGCATTGGAATTGCCCCTGACTTTATTTTTGGCCGCAGGCAAGACCTCATCCTGAGAACTGGCCACAACCTGTACCTGGACAGAGCCCATTATGCCTGCCCCAGCCTCTGCCTTTGAAATAGCATTGGAATTGCCCTTGGCCTTATTCCTGGCACCAGGCAAGGTCTCACGCTGGGAGTTAGCCACAACCTGAGGTTGGGCAGAGCCCATTGTATCTTCTTTGGCCCCTGCCTTAGACACAACATTGGGATTGCCCTTGACCTTATTCCTGGCACCAGGCAAGGTCTCACGCTGGGAGTTAGCCACAACCTGAGGTTGGGCAGAGCCCATTGTATCTTCTTTGGCCCCTGCCTTAGACACAACATTGGGATTGCCCTTGACCTTATTCCTGGCACCAGGCAAGACTTCACCCTGGGAATTGGCCACAGCCTGGGTCTGGGCAGAGCCCCTTGTATCCATCCCAGCCCCTGCCTTAGACACAGCATTCCAATTTCCCCTGACCTTATTCTTGGCACCAGGCAAGGTCTCACAATGGGCATTAGCCACAGCCTGGGACTGAACAGAGCCTGTTGCACCCATCCCAGCTTCTGCCTTAGACAGAGCATTAAGATTGGCCTTGACCTTATTTTTGGCACCAGGCAAGACCTCACCCTGAGAATTGGCCACAGCCTGGGGCTGGGCAGAGTCTGTTGTATACGGCCCAACCCCTGAATTAGGCACAGTAGTGGAATTGCCTCTGAACTTATTCTTGGCACCAGGCAAGACCTCACCCTGGGAATTGGCCACAATCTGGGGCTGGACAGAGCCTGTTGTATCTGTCCCAGCCCCTGCCTTAGACACAGCATTGGAATTACCCTTGACCGTATTCTTAGAATCAAGCAAAGCCTCACCCTTGGAACTGGCCTCAATCTGAAGCTGGGCAGTGCCCATTGCACCTGCTCCAACTTCTGCCTTAAGCACAACATTGGGATTACCCTTAACTTTATTCTTGGTACCAAGCAAGGCCTCACCCTGGAAACTGACCACTGCCTGAGGCTGGGCAGAATCTGCTGTACCTTCTCCAGCCCCCACCTTAAGCACAGCATGGGGATTGCCCTTGACTTTATTCTTGGCACCAGGCAAGGCCTCACCCTGGGGATTGGCCACAACCAGGGGCTGACCACAGGCCCTCTGGTCTGCCTTAGTCCCAGCTTTAGAAGTGGCATTAGGATTGCCCCTACCATCAACCCTGGAATCAAGCAAGGCCTCAGCTGGCGTCTTGACCCCAGTCTGAGGTTGAGTACAGGTTTTCATGTCCATCCCAGACCCTGTCTTACACTTGGCTTTGGCTTTGCCCCTAGCCTTACCTCTAGTATTAGGTAAGGCTTCACCCTGGCTCTGGGCCATACCTTGAGCCTTCATATCCACCCCAGCTCCTTCCTTAGGCATGGTATTGACATTGCCCTTGACCTTAATTCTGCCATCAGACAAGGTATTAGCCTGAACACTGGCCACAAGCTGAGGCTGTGTACAGGACAACATGTCTGTCCCATCCCCCGCCTTAGCGATAACATTGGGATTGCCTCTGCTCTTATCCCTGGCATCAGGCAAGGCCTCAACCTGGGAGTTGGCCCTCAGGTTTGCCCTGGCCCCTGCTTTAGTCATGGCATTGGGATTGCCTCTGTCCTTAACCTTGGCATCAGACATGGCCTCAGCGTGAGCGCTTGCAACAGCTTGAGGCTGAGCAGCAGCTCTCATGTCAGCTCCAGTTATTGCCTTAGATATGACATTGGTATTTCCCCTACCATCAACCCCGGCACCAGACGTCACCTCAGCCTGTTTCTTGACCACAGTCTGAGGTTGTACACAAGCTCTCACATCTGCCCCTGCCCCCACCTTACACATGGCATTGGCGTTATTCCCGGCATCAACCTTTGCCCCAGGAATGGCCTCAGTCTGGGTTTTGGCAACAATTTGAGGCTGAGCAGAAGCCCTCGTGTCTGCCCCAGACTCTGCCCTAGACATGGTTTTGCAATTCCCCATGTCCTCAATCCCAGCACCAGGCATGTCATCACCCTTGATCTTGGTGACAGCCTGAGACTGTGCACAGGACTTCATGTCCACTCCAGCCACCTCCCTGGACATGCCATTGGGATTTCCCCTAGCATCAACTGTGGCACCAGGCCTGGCCTCAGACTGAGTCTTAGCCACACTCACAGTCTCTTCCAGAGCTCTTGTCTTGGTTTCATCCACAATTCCAGTCTTGTTCGTGGCCCCCATCTTGACCACTTCCTTGGGTACTGCCAAGGTCTCACTCTGTGTAACCATTACTCTGTTAATCTCTGTCTCTTTTTCAGCCAATATATGAGTTTCAGCTTTGGTCTGGGTCATTGCTTCTCTCTTGGCCTCTGTCTTGGCAATCAGTGCCCAAGCTTTAGCCTTGGTCTGCGTCACTGCTTCTTTCTTAACTATTTTGCCAGCCTCAGCATCAGTTTGGGTCACTGCTTCTTTCATGGCCACTTCTCTGGCTTTGGCCTTGACCTCAGTCAGAGTCACTGCCTCTGTCATGACCAGTGTTCCAGCCACCACTTTGGACTCAGATTGAGTCTCTGCCTCTGCCTCAACCATTGTTTTGGCCTGAGAGTTGGCTCTGTGTCTGGCTATAGCAGTGGCCTTGGTCTCTACTTCAGCCCCAGGCCCACCTCTTGTTCCAGTTTCTGCTCCAATCTCAGCCTGGGGTTTAGTCTTAATCTCTGCTTCACTTTTGGCCAAGGTCTGGCTCTGTACCCCAACCACAGTCTCCATCTTAACTGTGGATCCATTTCTGGCAAGTGTCCTCACACTCTGGGCTCTTCCCTTGGTAAATTTGTAAATGTAGTAGCAGGTGCCAGCCCAGATCACCAGTCCTGCAGTCACCCAGCCCACTTCCTGAGTGCGGCCCATGTAATCACCCCTGCTGAAAGCACGAACAAGGTATGGTAGAGCGCACTTGGGCTGGGGTAAAGAGAGTGGTAGTTGTGGGTGTAGGCCTGTGAGGGTGCTGGTCTTCAGCCACTCAAAGGCCACTACAGCTGCCACTGGAGGTGGACCTAGAAGTGGAGGAAGGAAATGGACTAAAATTTCTCTTCTGATTTTGTTGCATCATACAGATAGATACATATAGGAACAGAAAAGGGTAGAACCATGTGCTTGGTGGAAGAGAGGATGATTAGCAGCCTCTCTATTCCTCTTATTTCATCCTCTCTCCACCTTCCCCAACGCCCAATAATTTTCTTCCAAGGTACTTCTATACACATTTCCATACACCAAATGAACAGTGGAAAGGATGGTAGGAGGTCTGACAATAAATGGGAGCAACCGAGAAGTCCCAGACTTTGATTTCTACTGGACCTACTCTGGTCACCTGTCTACAGGGCCGCACCCTCATACCAACCTGTAATGATCCGAGGCAGTTCCCTCCTCTCCTCTTGCTTATCTTGGCAATACACCCTAAAGTAGATACATAAATTCATGAGATCTCTGGACCTAGAGAGAGACAGACAGACAGATGGAGGGACAGATGGGAGTAGAGAGTTTGTTCTTGATGGGACAGGCATATTATTAGCAAACTAC
Source organism: Mandrillus leucophaeus (assembly GCF_000951045.1). NCBI lineage: Eukaryota > Metazoa > Chordata > Mammalia > Primates > Cercopithecidae > Mandrillus > Mandrillus leucophaeus. The sequence continues at coordinate 105,170 of NW_012107653.1, forward strand.
CTTTCTTCAGTCCACCCCAAGACGCTGTCACACTCTTTTCCCTGTACCAGAATTAAGGTGAGGGTATGGAGTAAGTGACAGGGATGGTGGGAAAGGTGGCTGGAAAAGGAGAGGCTGAGGATCCTCATCCTCCAGACTGGTCACTGGTCCTTACTGGATGCACACTGGTCTCCACCAACCCACTCTAGAGGTCTACCCAGGCAGTCCCCACACTCTTACCAGTCTATACTGATCAGGAGCAATCTCCTCTTTGTTTCTTTGCTTCCAGTGATCTTACACCCTGTAGCACATATGCAGGCAGATCTATGGACAAGTAAACAAAGAGTAGGTAATGGAAACCGAGTCTCTGGTAGAACAGACAAGCACCCTGATCCCTGACCCCAATGTCTGCCTCGCCAGAGCCCAGGCTCAATATACTAATGTGTACCATCTCATGGTCCCCTCATCAAGTCTTCCCCCAGTCATACTCCAGCCCACCCTTACCCCCATATTCCTATCATTTCCTGCACTGAAATCTACAGGAGGCATGGCAGCACTGTGGCAATCCAGCACTCCACTGAGATCCTGTTAAATCTCAGCCACCTCCTATGCCCACCCTTTCTTGTCATCCCCAGAGACTATCCCCGCTTCACACCAACCTCCATCCTTCTAGATTGGTCTCCTCCTCTTTCCCTTGCTTCCAACGGTAAACAGCCCTACTGCAGGCCTATGGGAAGACCTTGGAACAGATGGAGAAAAAGAAGAGAGTGGATGTTAAGTACTTGTGACACTTTACCATCTAAGATATAGGTCCCTGTACCTGCCTGTCTGGATTTAGAGACCCATTTGCTGGCAGAAAAAAAAAAAAAAAGCCTGGGGCTTCCCCAGCACTGAAATGGGAAGGATGGAAAAGCGAGGCAGGAAAAGTAAAAGGCAACAGACAGAGGCACATTATTTTATTTTATTTTATTTTATTTTTTATTTATTTTGAGACAGGGCCTCACTCTGTCACCCAGGCTGGAGTGCAGTGGCACGATCATGGCTCACCGCAGTCTTGACCTCCCAGGCTCAAAAGATCTCCCACCTCCGCCTCCCGAACAGCAGGAACTACAGCCTGTGCCACCATGCCAAGCTAATTTTTAAATTATATGTAGAGACAAAGTCTCGCTATGTTGCCTAGGCTGGTCTTGAACACCTGAGCTCAAGCAATCCTCTTGCTTGGGCCTCTCAAAGTGCTGGGATTACAGGCAAAAACCACTGGGCCCGACAAGGCAAATTATTTTAAAACCACCTGTAGGGTTCTAGGGATTTCCCCAAAAGCCCACCATTTCCTTCACCAAGATGGTGAGGTAGGTAGAGGGATCTGGAGGATGGCAGGAAAGATGGGAGCCCCCAGATCCCATACTCTAGAACCACAGCCTACCGTTGTCCACGTCCCTTTCAACTTATCTCTAGGAGTCTCCAGCAGAAGAGAAAAGCTATAGGGGAAGCCTTTTGCTTCTACAAAATCACTATCCTTCCCCGCCAAAGGCCATCTCAAAAAAAAAAAAAAAAAAAAAGTAATATTATTTAATACAATTTATCTTTTCTCAATATTATCTGAAATGCAAATAAAAGCATCTGTAGAAAAGTTTGCTGTCTTTATTGATCTTCAACATACAATTTAAAAGTCCTAAGCTTGGTAAGTAAAATGCAGTTTAGGGAAAGTCCCCAAGCTAGCACCACCCCACATCCCAATCAGACAACCGCACCTAAGTTCCTGTCGTAGAATTCATATAGAACTCCAAAGGTTCAGATAGTGCCTGTACGCCCACTAACCTCCGTGATCCAGTGCAGTTTTCTCCTCTCCTTCCTTTCTCCTCGCCGCAAACAGTTCCACACCGAACTACCGTCCGACAGACAGGAGAGAGTAAAACCACTTAGTGTTGGTCTAGAGCCCAGGACATAGATCCCAATACTCGCCTTTCCGGGTTCAGGAACCTGGTTATCAAACGTCCCTCCCCACAGTCTGAGACACCACCCTTACCAACCCCACCGTCCAGTCTCCAAGGCCCACCATTTTCTCTGCAAACGCCACCGTGGCGCATCCCTTCCACTAAATTGAGCAGGAAGCGAGCGGACATGTGTGGCCAGTGATTTGAGTGATGGGCATCTCAATCTCTGTATTTTCCTCTGGCGGAGACAATCTCCCCACAAATCAAAGCCCACAGTTCGCCTGCACAGATGTAGGCGGAGGCAGGGGGGCTAGGGAGAATCAGAGGCAAAGGCTCCTCGAACTTGAGGCAGCATAGACCACCGTCCCCTCAAGCCCCGAAACCGCTGCCCGGTTCAGTGAGCTTCTGCCGGCCTGGCCAGGACGCGGGGGCCCCGGGGCCCTTACCTGCTCCGCTATCCCCGGGCCCGATGCCAGCCCGCCGAGCGCAGGGCAGCGGGGAGCTGGTAGCCAGACGCTAGTGACGACTGCACCGAAGGCTGCGTAGCTCTGCAGCTCCGGGTCACGTGAGGACCGCGCGTCACCGCCGAGCTCGTCCTCCTCCCCACCACCCCCTACCACCCACCAAGGGCTGGCGGCCAGTCACCAGGAACTACCCCCTCCTCCACTCCGCACGCACAGACATCCCCCTTCTGCGGTCTGTGCTCGGTGCCTCAGTGCGCACGCCCTTGTCACTCATCTCAGTCCTCTCCAATCTGAGGGCCCACAAGTGGCATCATCGCCTTGCGGTTGGAGTTTACCCATCTTCAGTTACAGGGGAGGGTCTGCATCCCCCTACCCACTCCCGGACCTTGACTGTGGCCTTTTCCGTTTCTTCTTTGAGTAATCCTTTCTTTCTCTCTTAGGCTGTAAGACCAGCACTCCCCACCCGCCCCCTACACAACATGCCTTCTGTAAGTACAATGCCTGCACCAAATGGGCTGTGGAAGGGGGTATCAGGAAGGAAAGCAGAAGGTGCAAGTAGAGCTTTAACTTTCTTTTTTGTGTTCCTTTTTTTTCTTTTAATATGACATTCTTTTATAATTTTGTAATCAGAAAATACAGTATAGCCATTTTCATTTGACACAAAAAATATTCAGGGCATAAAAATAACAAAAGACTCATTCTTTTGTTTACATTATTTTGTGCCACATTTTAAAATGTTTTCTAGTTACTGTAAACTATTTCACAGTTTTTAAAACAGACTAGTAATTCTTGACATTTTAAATACAAAATTGTCCTAAACAAAACCAGCACGTTTTCAATATAATCTATAAATTCATCTTTGGAAAGACATTTCGTTTTCTAATCTTGACAATTTTACACAAGTGATTTGTAACTTTTGAGGTTCTGGCTGAACTCAGCGTCTTTTTTCAGGTGTCTAAGACCTTCTTCAGAGAAGACTCCTAGAGGATATATATAAGACCCAACTCCTGATGAGCCTACTGCTTTACTAGTGACTTACCAAATTAACCTGCTTTACTAGTGACTTCCCAAATTAGCCTGTTTTCCATTCGAGGGGCTTCATTTGGATTTTACATAAGCATGTAATCAGATCAGCCTCACCGCACCCATGGAACAACCAACTGCAAGAGCTTGGATGTAAAGGAGGCTTAACAGGTGGAATTTTCATCCATCATAACACTTAAGATCTCGCCAGTGTCTGCCATTCATGTACTACACATTACCCTAGCAGTGGCGAGTGTTCAATATTTTCAAATGGAGATGGTGGTGAGGGTCTGTGGGTGACTGTGAATCACTGCAACACACCTAATGTCTGTGTCATTTTTTTTTCCCCTCACAAGTGGAAGGGCAATGTACAGGATCCCAAGCAGTTGCCAAGAAAAAGAAGTTTTTTCATGTCCTGCCTTGTGTTACAACTTCACTGCAGCTTCCATACAAGTCCCTCAGAATAATCCCAAAACTCAAGGACCAAATATGCAGAAGTTAGTCCCCACGCATCCACCTGTCCCTACTGAGGAGTAATACTCCAAATATAGACCCTCCAGGCAGCCTCTTTCTTAGAACATTGAAAAATGACACCCCAGAGGGAGGGGCTCCACTGTGAGGGGCCCCTGTGTGGAGGAGGCCCTTTCAAGAGCCAAGGAAGGAAGTCCTAGTGCCTTACAATCTTACTAATGACTTTTCAGAACTCAGTTGCCAGTGACGAACTCACTTTCTCCACCAAAGGAAAATATTGATAAATTAATTGAATAAAAATTTTAAGCTTTGGTAAAGTAAAAAAAAAAAAAAAAAAACCCATAAACATTGACTGTCAAAAGCTAACTTGTAATAATCTAAAAGCTCTTACATATCATTAGTAACATGATAAACAACCCCATAGAAAAATGTGCCAAAAGACATGAACAGATTTGTTCACAGAAAAGAAATACAGATTACTAATAAACATATGAAAAGATGCTCAAACACAGAAATGCAAATCAAAACAACTATGCCTTACCATGTTTCAAGTATGATTTTCTCAAAGTTTAGAAACTTGATAATGTTGTTGACTGGTTTGTCAGGAAGTGGGCACTCATCTACTCTGTTGGAGGCAGATATTGATGCAACCTTTTTATATAGGACAATTTGGCAAACTCTATTAAATGATAACTATAATATTTCACAAATTCTTTGACCAATAATTCAATTCCTTGGAATTTAGCCAACCTATGTACCTACACAGTTTCACAAAGATATATATACCAGAATTTTTTTTTTTTTTTTTGCAGTGCTTGTAAGGTTTTAAAAAACTGACACAGTCGGGCGCGGTGGCTCACGCCTGTAATCCCAGCACTTTGGGAGGCCAAAGCAGGTGGATCACGAGGTCAGGAGTTCAAGACCAGCCTGGCCAAGATGGTGAAACCCTGTCTCTACTAAAAATACGAAAATTAGCCGGGCGCACTGGCAGGCTCCTATAACCCCAGCTACTCAGGAAGCTGAGTCAGGAGAATTGCTTGAACCCAGGGGATGGAAGTTGCAGTGAGCCGAGATCGCACCACTGCACTCCAGCCTAGGTGACAGAATGAGACTCTGTCAAAACAAAAACAAAAACAAAAAAACCTGATGCAACAAAAAATGGCTATTGATAGGGGAGAGACGAAATAAATCATGTTATATTTATACAATGTGGCTGGTGGAGTTAGGTCTGTGTATCCCGGTGGAAAGATAATTGGGGTGTTTTATTATTTGCTGTTTATTTTACATACAAATTCCACAAGAGTACAATTCTAGTATAAAATTCAAACCCAAGGCCAAGTGTGGTGGTTCACGCCTATAATCCCAATACTTTGGGAGGCTGAGGCAAGAGCATTACTTGAGGCCAAGAGTTTGAGACCAGCCTACATAGGTTTCCCAACATAGGGAAACCCTGTCTATTAAAAAAAAAAAAAAATAGCTGAGCTTGGTGGTGCACGCCTGTGGTCCTAGCTACTTGGGAGGTTACTTGGCAAGAGGATTGTTTGAGCTCAGGAATTCAAGGTTACCGTGAACTGTGGTTGCACCACTGCTCTCCAGACCAGCAATGGAGTGAAACCCTGTCTCAAAAAGAAAAGAAAAGAAAATTCAAACCCAGAAAAAGCACTAGTACCACTTTAACTCCCCTATCCTTACCCAAATCACAGTTACCTCTCCATTTTAAGTTTGGTGTGTTAACCTTTTGTATACATAATATACACACACATGTCTTACTAAAATATATAAATGAGATTTTTTTTATCTGGAGTCTTGCTCTTTCACTCAGGCTGGAGTACAGTGGCACGATCTCGGCTCACTTCAACCTCCGCCTCTCGGATTCAAGCAATTCTCATGCCTCAGCCTCCCTAGTAGCTGGGATTACAGGTGTGCACCACCATGCCCAGCTAATGTTTGTATTTTTAGTAGAGACTGAGTTTCACCATGTTGGCCAGGCTGATCTTGAACTCCTGGCTTCAAGAGATCCAACCACCTGGGCCTCTCAAAGTGCTGGGATTACAGGCACGAGCCACCACGCCTGGCCAGGATCATAATTAACATACTGTTTTGCAACTAGATTTTTTTTCACTTAAAGTTATGTCTCAAAGAGCTCTACATACCAGTACATTTAAAGCTGCTTCATTCTTTTTAACTGCTTCATATTATGAGTTCTGGATCTGGAGCTAATAAAGCAAGTTTACAATGAACAATCTGGCACATACAGCTTTGCCAACAGGTAGAAGAATTTCTTTAGGATATTCTACTGTAAATATAATTATTTGATTAAATGTATGAGATTTTAAACATTTGATATTGCCAAAAGAAGGATATGAGATTTTATATCATTAATGGATGTACCACCAAACTGTCCTCCAAAAAGGCTGGGCCAATTTATACCCCCATCAAACATAAGACAGGATCTATTTCCCCACACCCTCATGCACACTGTGTACAAATGTTTCTCAGCTTATAATGGGGTCATGTCCAAATAAATTCATAGGTTGAAAATACCATAAATCTAAAATGCATTTAATACATCCAAACTACCAAACATCATAGCCTAGCCTACCTTAGAAATGCTCGGAACACTCACATTAGCTGACAGTTCAGCAAAATCATCTAATGCAAAGCCTATTTTATAATAAAGTGTTGAATATCTCACGTAATTTACTGAATACTATATTGAAAGAAAAACAGAATGGTTGTATGAGTACTTGAAGTACAGATTTTACTGAATGTGTATTGCTTTTGCACCATCAATTAAAGTAAAAAAAAATCATAGCTTGAATCGTCATAAATTGGGGACCGTCTGTATTAGTAATTATTGCCAGTATAAGACTCAACAAAAGATTGTCCTTTTTTTGTTTTGTTTTGAGATAGGTTCTCACTCTGTTGCCCAGGCTGGAGTGCAGTGGTGTAATCACAGCTCACTGCAGCCTCGACCTCCCTGAGTTCAGGTGATCCTCCCACCTCAGCTTCCCCAGTAGCTGGGACTACAGGCGCATGCCACCACGCCCAGCTAATTTTTGTACTTTTGGTATAGACGGATTTTTGCCACGTTGCCCAGATTGGTTTTGAACTCCTGAGCTCAAGCAATCCACCCGCCTCGGCCTCCCAAAATGCTGGGATCACACAGGTGTGAGCTACTGCACCTGGCCCAGATTGTCCTTTTAATTCACATTTTCCTAAATATCTATTATCTTGAGCATAATTTCACATGCTTAACATCCATTTGCATTTCTTCTCTGAGTATTAGTTAATATCCTTTGAGTATTTTCCTATTCAGCTGTATTTTTCTCACTGGTTTGCAGGTCTTTACAATTTCTGTAATTGTTATTTTTCTATTACAAAGGTTGTACATATACTTTCTCAATCCATCTCTAACATCTTAATTTTATGGTATTTTTGATATTCAGAATTTTTACTTTTTTAGACAAGGTTTTGCCGTGTCGCCCAGGCTGGACTGCAGTAGCGTGATCATAGCTCACTGCAGCCTTGAACCCCTGGGCTTAAGCGATCTTCCTGCCTCAGTCTCCTGAGTAGCTAGGACTACAAATGTGTGGCACCACACCAAGCTAATTTTTATTTTTTGTAGAGACACGGTCTCACTATATTCCCCAGGCTGAGATCCTCCCACCCAGACCTCCCAATGTGCTGGGATTACAGGCATGAGCCAGCACTTTGGATTCTGGAGCCATGGCACCTAACTCCAGAATTTTTACATTATGATGTGGTCAAAAACATTAACTTTTTCTTGTACGGCTTCTGGGTCATTGCATATATATGTGTGTGTGTGTGTGTGTGTGTGTGTGTGTTTGTGTGTGTGTGTGTCTCCAAATCCCAGCACCATTCATATAATAGTCCATTATTCCTCAATAAATTTAAAAGAGCTAACTTAACCATATGTTAAACTCTCATTTATACTCATATCTGTTTCATCAATTGACTGTTCTGTTTCACTGATAATATATAGATATATAGTTATAGTTATAAACTGCCTCAATATCACACTTCTACATAGTGTTGCTTTGTAGCAAGTTTTGGTGTCTGCGAAGACAAATCCTTCATTGCTCTGCTTTTTCCAACTATTTTTGGATATCCTTGGGCATTTCAAGTGAAGTTCCAAGTTTCATTTTTAAAAAATCTTGTTGGACTTTTCATTAAGATTGCATCTAATTTATAGATTAAGCTGGGTGTGGTGGGTCGTGCCTATAATCCCAGCACTTTAGGAGCCAAGGCAGGTGGATCACTTGAGGTCAGGAGTTCGAGACCAGCCTGGCCAACATGGTGAAACCTCGTCTCTACTAAAAATACAAAAATTAGCCAGGAGTAGTGGCGCACACCTGTAGTCCCAGCTACTCGGGAGGATGAGGCATGAGAATCGCTTGAACCCTGGAGGTGGAGGTTGCAGTGGGCCCAGACTATGCCAGTGCACTCCAGCCTGGGCAACAGAGTAAGACTCTATCTCAAAAAAAAAAAAAAAAGAATTTATAGATCAACTTAAGGAATAATTAAAATCTTAGTAATAAAGTATTTTCACCCAGGATCATGTAGTATTTTTAAATTTTATTCTCATCCTCTTTTGGGCTCTTCAGGAAAATTGTGTCATTTTTCGTGTGTGTGTGGTTTTCTTTATAGATTTTATACATTTCGTATTAGCTGTATTCCCCGATATTTCATAGTTTTTGTTAATATTGTGAATGTGGCTTTTTGTATATTATATTCTCTCTACTTTTTTAGAAAATCTACTATTTTTATAAAAATGATGCATGCTGATTATAAAGAAGCAGTGCAATGCAATACAGTAAAGTACAGAGAATAAGATAAAATATCATCTCAGGTTCTAGCACTCTGAAATAACAAACTTTCAAATGACAATCAAACTTTCCAGGACATGTTATGCTCTTTAGATCTAAACATTTTATTCTCTCTTAAGAATATATATGTGTGTGTGTATGTATAAACATATATATGTACATATAGTTAGTTCCTTTAATTTCTTCTTTTTCATTTCCCATCAATGTAATTATGTGAAGCCCTTCATCTGTCTATAATTCAATTTTTAACCACGTGTTTTTATTTCACTCTATTTATAATTTATTCTATAATGCTCTTTAGTCCTAATGGGTTCTTTACTTTGCAATCTTCCTTTTACCTAATTCTGCTGTTTTCACATCTCATCTTTGCATTCTGGTTTTATTAAGTTCATATTCTTATTAAGTTGTTCTATAGCTTAAAGTACTTGGAAATTTCCTTCTGTTCTTTGTGGTATGCTTTCTTCTTGTTTAGATTCTTTGTCTTGTGCTTGCTGTATCTTATATGGCTTCTGAGAAATGGAAGAGCCTGGTTACACTGCACCACAATGCCCAGTTCTGGAATCTCCTGTTTCTTTACTCGGCTGAGATATTTTGAAGTTTACGTCATTGGAATGTGCCCCTTTCTTTGGTTGCTGATGATCATCTCCACTCTTCTGCTGTTTTGTTTTTTCTGCATTTTGTTAAATATTAGGAGAGATCCGGTGAAGTGGTATCTTCCTCTATTCTAACATAGAAGCTTCTTCTTACCCATTTTCCAATTGTGTATTGATGGTGCAAAGCAAAGCTACAATTTCTGAATGTTGACCTTGCATCAGGCCACCCTAATGAATTTGTATTATTAGTTATAAAAGTTTGTCAGTTGATTTTCTCTGATTTTATCAAAATACATTTATATTGTCTGTAAATGACAGTTTAATATTTTTCTTTTCTGATATTTTATACTATTCATGTTATCTTTTCATCTTATTATATGTAACAAGAAGTCCAGAGTGATGTTGGATAGTAAAGGTGATAATAGACATCCTTATAGCCAGAGTTTAGCTCCTGAAAATAACGGGAATGCTTTTCATGTTTCATCATTAAGTACAATATTTTTATGCATCTCCTACACAAATCCTTTGCCAAGATAAGGAAACTTCTATTCCTAGAATGCCAGGAGTTGTTATCAGGAATTGATGTTTAATTTCAACAAAAATTTTATGGTACCTATTGAGATTATCATACTTTAATATGATTTTAATATAGTAGATTACAATAAAAATGTTTAAATATTGGACCACCTTTGAATTCTTGAAATAAACCTCACATGGTAGTGACAATTTTTTTGATAAACTGTTGGATTTCAATTTGCTAATATCTGGTTTTACATTTTTGTAGATGAGATCAGTTTATAGTTTTCTTTTTCTGTGTACCATCCTTTTTCAGTTTTTGGTATTATAATAGAATTATACTAGCCATATGAAATGAATTAGGAAGTTTTCTGTGTTCTGGAATTGTTTATATAACAAGAGAATTTTCCATTCCTTAAAGGCTTGGGGAATAACTTTTCTAAAAATAAAAGTCTGAGCATAGTAATTGTCTTTTTTTTTTTTAAATTATACTTTAAGTTCTAGGGTACATGTGCACAACGTGCAGGTTTGTTACATATGTATACATGTGCCA
>NW_012107653.1:115602-116276 GCF_000951045.1 Mandrillus leucophaeus
GGAAGTTCTCCTGGATGATATCCTGAAGAGTGTTTTCCAACTTGGTTCCATTTTCCCCCTCACTTTCAGGCACCCCAATCAGACGTAGATTTGGTCTTTTCACATAATCCCATACTTCTCGAAGGCTTTGTTCATTTCTTTTTCCTCTTCGTTCTTTAGACTTCTCTTCTTGCTTCATTTCATTCATTTAATCTTCAACCGCTGATACTCTTTCTTCCAGTTGATCGAGTCGGTTACTGAAGCTTGTGCATTTGTCACGTATTTCTCGTGTCATGGTTTTTATCTCTGTCAGTTTGTTTATGGCCTTCTCTGCATTGATTATTCTAGATATCCATTCTTCCATACTTTTTTCAAGATTTTTAGTTTCTTTGTGCTGGGTATGTAATTCCTCCTTTAGCTCTGAGAAGTTTGATGGACTGAAGCCATCTTCTCTCAACTTGTCAAAGTCATTCTCCGTCCAACTTTGATCCATTGCTGGTGATAAGCTGCGTTCCTTTGGAGGGGGAGATGTGCTCTTATTTTTTGAATTTCCAGCTTTTCTGTCCTGCTTTTTCCCCATCTTTGTGGTTTTATCTGCCTTTGGTGTTTGATGATGGTGATGTACTGATGGGGTTTTGGTGTGGGTGTCCTTTCTGTTTGTTAGTTTTCCTTCTAACAGTCAGGACCCTCAGCTG
>NW_012107653.1:116503-119249 GCF_000951045.1 Mandrillus leucophaeus
CAGGGACCCACTTGAGCAGGCAGTCTGTCTGTTCTCAGATCTCAACCTCCGTGTTGGGAGATCCACTGCTCTCTTCAAAGGTGTCAGACAGGGTCATTTTCCTCTGCCGAGGTTTCTGCTGCTTTTTGTTTAGCTATGCCCTGTCCCCAGAGGTGGAGTCTACAGAGACAGGCAGGCCTCCTTGAGCTGCTGTGGGCTCCACCCAGTTTGAGCTTCCTGGTGACTTTGTTTACCTACTTAAGCCTCAGCAATGGTGGGCGCCCCTCCCCCAGACTCACTGCTGCCTTGCAGTTAGATCTCAGACTGCTGTGCTAGCAATGAGGGAGGCTCCGTGGGCATGGGACCCTCCCGGCTAGGTGTGGGATATAATCTCCTAGTGTGCCATTTGCTAAAAGCCTTGGTAAAGCACAGTATTAGGGTGGGAGTTACCTGATTTTCCAGGTGTTGTGTGCCTCAGTTCCCCTGGCTAGGAAAAGGGATTCCCTTCCCCCCTGCGCTTCCCAGGGCAATGCTTCGCCCTGCTTCAGCTCTCGCTGGTCGGGCTGCACCAGCTGACCAGGACTGATTGTCTGGCACTCCCCAGTGAGATGAACCTGGTACCTTAGTTGAAAATGCAGAAATCACCTGTCTTCTGTGTCGCTCGCGCTGGGAGCTAGGGACTGGAGCTGTTCCTATTTGGCCATCTTGCTCCGGGTCCTTGGTAATTGTCTTTGTTTCCTTTTGTTGTTTGTTTTTAAGCAGTAAGTTTTTTTTTTCTTTTCTTTTTTTTTTTTTTTTGAGATGGAGTCTTACTCTGTCACCCAGGCTGGAGTACAGTGGCATGATTATGGCTCCCTGCAACCTCCGTTCAAGTGATTTTCATGCCTCAGCTACCCAAGTAACTGGGACTACAGGTGCATGCCACCATATCGGGCTAATATTTGTATTTTTAGTAGAGATGAGGTTTCGTCATATTGGCCAGGCTGGCCTCAAACTCTTGACCTCAAGAGATCCACCCGCCTCGGCCTCCCAAAGTGCTGGGATTACAGGCGTGAGCCACCATGCCTGGCCTGAGGTAAAATTTTTATCTCTATAGTTTTCTATTCAAGTTTTTTACTGCTTGAGTCAGTTTTGATTAGTTGTATTTTCTTCATATATGATCCATTTTGTCTGAAATTTCAATTTGAGTGTTATAAAATTCTGACTTGTATTTTCTTATATTTTTCCTATTGTCTTTTGTAGCTATAATTATAATTCCCAATGTTGTTTATTGTTTCTTCTTTTTTCTTTGATCAGAATTACCAAAAAAATTTTCTCAAATAACTTCAGTTTGTATCAATTGTGTTGTGATTTTTTTCTTCTCGTCTTGTTTGCTTTCTTTTTTTCTTATCTGTATTTTTCCTTCCTTCTATTTTCTTAAGATTCAATTTACTGTTCTTTTTCTATATTCTTGAGTTAAATGTCTAGTTCATTTATCTTAAATCTTCCTTATTTTCGAATATGTATGTGAGCATATAAATGACCCTCTTTAATAACTCTAACCTCATCCCAGGTTTTACATCTGGTGGGTTTATTTCCATTCTCATCTACATAATTTGAAGTCATGATTTTTATTTCCTCTTTAACCCAAGAGTCATTTAGAAGAGTCTTTTTTTTTTTTTTCAATTTTGGATTCAGTGTGGGGACTGCATTAATGTCTAATTTTATTTCATTATATTGTGTCACCTACTCTTCAAGGTCTTTCTTAATTGTGCAATTAAAAATATCCCTGCAGCTTCTATGGTATCATTGAATTTGACTTTCTTTCCTCTTTTTAATTTTTTTGTATTTTTAATTTTGTGGGTACATAGTAGATGCATATATTTATGGGGTACATGAAATGTTTTGATGCAGGTATGCAATGTGAAATCATTACAGGACTTATCACTTATTCATTTACTTAGGTATTATTTGATTCCTCTATCCAGGATGTAAGCTTCTTGGGAAATGAGACATTGCTTCTTATTTGCTACCACATTTCCAGTACCTCAAACAGGGCCTGGAACATAGTAAGCACTCAATAAATATTTGCTAAATAAATAAATAATGAATAATAAATATGACCCCTATGATTACTCTTTCTACTTCTTTAAAAAAGAAATTGGTGAGATTTAACTGTTGAATAAGCATATTCTAATACCTAGGCACTTTTTAAAACCAAGTGCATTTGAAAAGAATGTTATTTTCTGTTGTGTACAAAGTTGTTCATATTAGAGAGATTAGTTAAAGCTCATCTATTGTGAAATTTAAATCCTCTATCTTTTTGCTAATCTGTGGATTATTGAAAAAGGTGTGCTAAGCCTCCCAACTATGATTGTAGATATAACAATGTTTCCATATATATATAATATTTTGCATTGCATATTTTGAAGCTGTAGTTAACTACATAAAAGATTGTGTTATATTTTCTAGGTAATATAACCATACTTAATAATAAGTGTCCTTCTGTATCCTTCAGTCCTTTCAGTCTGAAATTCTACTCTGTCTTACATTGATAATGCAGTTTCTGCTTTCTTTTTATTAGTTTTTGCCTGGTTTATCTTTTTCCATCTTCTTATTTAATACAGTATAGAGGTATATTTTTATTTTTAACACAATCTGAGAGTCACTGTCTCTTTTTAAGTGAATGCAACCAATTCACATTGCTATTACAATAGATTTGGATTTATTTACGCCATTTGTTTTTGCATTTTCTGTTTACTAGGCTTTTTTGTTCCTTCCCCGCCCA
>NW_012107653.1:119339-132943 GCF_000951045.1 Mandrillus leucophaeus
CCCTGGCTTTGTGTTAGATCAATTTATTTTACCTACAGTAGTTTGGAGGTTATGCATTCCATTTTTATTACACTCCCCCCCAACTTTTGTCAGCCCTGATAGCTTTTTTCTTTTGCAGATACCTACAAAGAAGTCCTTTTATTTATTTATTTATTTATTTATTTAGACAGAATCTTGCTTGTTGCCTAGGCTGGAGTGCAATGGTGCAATCACAGTTCACTGCAGCCTCAATCTCCCCGGGCCCAAGGATCCTCCCACCTCAGCCTCCTGAGTAGCTGGGACTACAGGCATGCGCCACCACATGCAGCTAATTTTTTTAATTATTATTTTTCATAGATATGAGGTTTCACTATGCTGCACAGGCTGGTCTTGAACTCCTGAGCTCAAGATATCCTCCTGCCTGGGCCACCCAAAGTTCTGGGATTACAGGCATGAGCCACTGTGCCTGGCCCTACCAAGCAGTCCTAATTTCTATTCTCCATTCTCTCTAAATCTGATAGCCTGTTCCATAAAACCTGTTTCAGAGGGACAAATGCCTCTTCCATGTTCCTAGCATACTAGAAGTAGAAGCCAAAGCCATAAGGTTTCCAGCATAAAAAATGGGGGAATAGCTTCATGACCTTGGGGAAGGCAAAGATGCCTTAGAGCATAAAAAGCATTAATAATAAAAGAGAAAATTGATAAATTGGGCTTTCTCAAAATTTATATGTTTTGTTCATCCATAGACATTATTAACAAAATGGATAGGTAATGTACAGGCTTAGAAAAATATACTTATAGTACATGTAGCTGACAAAGGACTTATAACCAGAATATATAAAGAACCCCTACAAATCAACAATAAAAAGAAAAATCCATTGTAAAAGGGGGCACAAACTTGAATGGACACTTCACAAAGGTAGATATCTAGTCCTCAACATCTTCAGTAATCAGAGAAATGCAAATAGAAAATACAATGACATTCCACCACACTTCCACTAGAATGGGTGAAATCAAAAGACTAACAGCACCAAATGTTGGTGAGAACATGAAGAAACCAGAATACTAATACATTATCATCAGGGGTGTAAAATGGTACAGCCACTTTGGAGAAATCTTTCTCAGGTTCTTATAGTTTAACATTTGCTTACCATACAACCTAACAAGTTCACTTCTGAGTATTACTTAGCCAAAGGAAATGAAAACATGCCTACACAAAGACTTGTATATGAATGTTTATATCAGCTTTATTCATAATAGCTAAAATTCAGAAACAATAAGAGAATGGATAAACAAATTGTTGTACCTATATACAGTAGAATACTATTCAGCAATAAAAAGTATTAAAGTACTGATACATGCAACAACATAAATCTCAAAAACAGTATGCTTGCCCAGCACAGTGGCTCACACCTATAATCCCAGCACTTTGGGATGCTGAGGCAGGTAGATTGCTTGAGCATAGGAGTTTGAGACCAGCCTGGCCAACGTGGCGATACTCCTTCTCTACTATCAATAAAATTACAAACATTAGCCGGGCGTGGTGGCACACGCCTGTAATCCCAGCTAATGGGGAGGCTGAGGCATGAGAACCACTTGAACCCAGGGGGTGAAGGTTGCAGTGAGCCCAGATCGTGCCACTGCACTCCAGCCTGGGCGACAGGGTGAGACTCTGTCTCAAAAAGGAGAATTAAAAAAAAAAAAAAAAAAAAGCCAGTATGCTGAGTGAACAGAGCCAGACATAAAAGAGTATCGCAGGATTCCATTACATGAAACCTAAAAGCAAACGAAACTAATCGGTGGTGATAAAAATCAGAAAGTGGTGTTCAGGGGAATAGAGGGGAATCTGACACTGGGCAGGCAAGCGCCAAAATTGAGGCTTAGCCCAGGAGGGTTCTTAGCTTCTCCCAGGAAAGAATTCAAGGGCCAGCAGGTGACATTAGACAGCAACTTTTATTGATGTGGCAGTGTACAGCAGCAGCAGAGGTACTGCTCCTTGCCAAACAGGACTAACCCATTGGCAGTGTGCCCAGAGTAGCAGCCCTGGAGCAGTTCTGCAGCCATATCTATACCCACTTTTAATTATATGCAAATTAAGGGCCAGGTTATTCAGAAATTTCTAGAAAAGGGGTGGTAACTTCCAGGTGTTGCCATGGCCATGGTAAATTGACATGGCACACGGGTGGGTATGTCTTATGGAAAGCTGCTTCAGCCCAGTCCCTGTTTTAGCTAGTCCACAATTTGGTCTGGTGTCTGAGCTCCACCCCTGGAGTAGAGTCCCACCTCCTACCTAAAATTGACTAGAAACAGGCACAAAGGACCTTTCTGGGATGATGAAAACATTCTACATCTTGTTTTGTGTGGTGGTAACATGGGATTATACAATTGTTAGAACTCTTCAAATTGAACATTTAAGATGTGTGTGATATATTGTACATAAATTATACTTCAATATACCTTAATTCCCTCTCCAGAGAAAGCCACTTTATTAGTTCGGTGGGTATCATACCAGACCTTTTTCTATGAGCTTCATGCATATATATGTACCTATAGAAATATTGTTAGAGGGTATCAAATGGTACATACATTTCACAACTTGGTATTTTCATTCTACAATATATCTTGGGGCTCTTTTCTTGTCAATAAATGTTGATCCTTTTAACTGTTGTATTGTATTCCATAGTGTGGCTATAGTATGGTTTATTTAGCCATTCCTCTACTGATGGACATTTAGGTTTTCTTTAATTTTAAGCAATAAAAAAACAATGCTGCAAAAATTATCTTTGCAAATTTTGACAATTGAGTAACTGGTAAGTGGTATAACAATGTTGCAGATTACATTTCTCTATTAAGTAGTGAGGTTGAGCCTCTGTTCAGGTTTATTGGTTACTTGTAGCTCTGTAAATTGCCTGTTCACATGCTTTGCCCGTTTTCCTGGCACAAAGGATATTATCTTTATCTTACTGATTTTGCCAAAGGGCTGTATTTAGTATAGCTAGTACTTGTTTCTCTGTTTCATATGTTGCAAATATTTTCTCCCAGTCTGTAGCTTGTTTTAATCTTGTTTATGTTGTCTTTCTACATACTGAAGTTTTTCCATTTTGATGTAGTTAAATGAATCAGTCTTTTTATTTATGGCTTTTTTCTTCCCCAACCGAAGCCTATGAAAAATACTCTCCCAGCTCGAGAACATCCTGGCTAACACGGTGAAACCTTGTCTCTACTAAAAATACAAAAGATTAGCCAGGCCTGGGGCGGGCGCCTGTAGTCCCAGCTACTCGGGAAGCTGAGGCAGAAGAATGGCGTGAACCCGGGAGGCGGAGCTTGCAGTGAGCCGAGATGGCGCCACTGCACTCCAGCCTGGGCGACAGAGCAAGACTCCGTCTCACAAAAAAAAAAAAAAAAAAAAGAAAAAGAAAAGAAAAATACTCTCCTAAGTACAGCCATGGTGCCTCACACCTGTAATCCCAGCACTTTGGGAGGCCAAGGTGGGTGGGTCGCTTGAGACTAGTTCGAGACTAGCCTGGGCAACATGGTGAAACCTCGTCTCCACAAAATATACGAGAATTAGTCAGGCATGGTGGCGCATGCCTATAGTCCCAGCTACTTGAGAGGCTGAGGCTGGAGGATCACTTGGACCCAGGAAGGCCGAGGCTGCAGTGAGCCATGATCACACCACTGCACTCCAGCCTGGGCGACAGAATGAGACCCTGTCTCCAAAAAAAGAAAAAAGAAAAAGAAAAAAAGAAAGAAAGAAAGGAGAAGAGAAAAGAAAAGAAAAATACTCCCCTATACTGTTATAGTACTATTGTAAGTTCTAAAAATCTATTTGGAACTTAATAAATGGCATAAGATAGGACTCTGATTTTTTTTTCATACGGATACTCAGATTCCCAGGAGCATCTATTGAAGAGATCCTTTCCCCTATTTGAACTTGAAATGCAACCTTTACCATACACTTAACTAAATGCCATATACTTTATCCATATATACTTGTATCTATATGAGAATATATAGGTTAAATACAAGGATCATATTGCACATACTATTCTGCATTATGTTCTTCCTCAAATTAATTATAAATTTAGCACTATCCGATCAAACCAATTCATTTTAACTAACACTCAAAACAACAGTTTGAACTGGAACGTAATTTCTTACATTTTCTAAATCTGTTGGAACCAAAACAATGACTAAGTGGAGCAACACTTTCATTAGAGGAAAAGAATTAGGCAGTTACCTGCCTTTCCAGCAGAAACCATGTTTTGAGTAACCAAAAAGCCCAGTTAATGAGGGAAAGTGCTTCCTTCTAGATTAGGAGAATGTTAAGTAATACACACATAAAAATGATAGAATTCAAAAATTATCATTTTATGACACCGTCCCCCCCAACACCATAAAATAATTGATTCAGAAAAGGATCATGGATGGATGCTTGTATCATCAGGTGCTAGCTATGAGGGAAAAACATAACTTTACAAAAGAGGAATTATATCATCATCACCAGCTTAACCCAGTTTGATACGTTTGGTTGGGATTTTTTTCCTAGCTTCTTGAGATAGATGCTTTGATGGTCTCTTTCCAGTCTTTTAGAAATTCATAGGTTTTGGCCGGGTGTGGTGACTCATGCCTGTAATTCCAGCATTTTGGGAGGCCAAGGCGGGCAGTTCACTTGAAGCCAGGAGTTTGAGACCATCCTGGCCAACATGGTGAAACCCCATCTCTACTTAAAATACAAAAATTAGCCGAGCATGGTGGCGCACACCTGTAATCCCAGCTACTCAGGTGGCTGAGGCATGAGAATCGCTTGAACCCGAGAGGTGAAGGTTGCAGTGAGCCAAGATCACACCATAGCACTCTAGCCTGGACAACAGAGCGAGACCCTGTCTCAAAAGAAAAATCATAGGCTTTTAAAAATCAAGGGCATTTTTTAATTATGTTCTTAATATTTGTGTATCTATATATAATTTTACCTAAATTTTTAAAAATACAAAAATAAAAAGGATTCAACATGGAATAAGACAAGGCCACTACTATCTCATTTGTTGCCTTTGCATAAATTAGACAAAAGAGATTCCTCTAGGAAGATGCCACCCAGTTGGCACATGGCTTTGTGCAAATTAACAAAAGGGATTAATTACAAATTAGCAAAAGGGATCACTTTAATCAGGTTTATTGATGTATAATTTATACACAGTAAATTTTGCTCTTCTAGGGTGTAAAGTTTTATGAGTTTTGGCAAGTGTATGTAGTCATGTAACTACCACCATGATCAAGATATGGAATGTTTTCATCACCCTACCAAGTGCCCTTGTACCATATAGTCAACCCTCTCTCTTCAGCCTCAACCCCCAAAAACCACTGATCTGATTTCTATCCTACAATTTTTGCTTTTCTCAGAATGTCATATAAACGAAACAAGACTTTTTATGTCTGAGATTCATTTAACATAGTGCTTTCGAGCTTCATTCATGTTGTTGCTTGTATTAATTGCTTGGTCTTTCTTATTGCTAAGTTGTATGCAATTGTACAGTACAATTTATTTATTCACTCACCAGGTGATGGACACTTGAGTTGTTTCTAGGTTAGGCCAATTACCAAGAAAGCTGCTATAAATATTTGCATGCAAGTCTTTGTGTGGACCTATGTTTTTATTTCTCTTGTTTAAATACTAAGCAGTGGGATTGTTGGGTCACATGGGAAGTGTATGTTTAACTCCATACAAAACTATTTTTCAAAGTGGCTGTACCATTTTACATTCCCACTAGAATCATATGAGAGTTCCAGTTGCTGCAATTCTCACATGCACTTGGTTTTGTCATTTTTAAAGCCACTCTAACAGATGCAGCTATTCTAATCTTTGACCTGTATTTCTAAAATCCAGTTGTTTGTTTTCTTAATATCGAATTGTGAGAGCTCTTTACATATTCTGGATAAAGTCCTTTATTAGCTTTGTTAAGTTACAGATATTTCATCCCTGTCTATAGTTCAGCTTTTCATTTTCTTAACAGCACCTTAGAAAGGGCAGTAGTTTTTATTTGGGTACATCCAGTTTATTTATTCACCATTTATGGTTTGTCCTATTTGTGTCGTACCAAAAATTGTTTGCCAAACACAAGATCACAAATATTTTCTATTATATTTTCTTCTAGACATTTTATAATTTTAATAATCTTAATGATTATTAATAATTTTAAAGTTGTAGCTTAATTTTGCAATAGCTAAAGGATATAGTCTGTGTTACTTCAACCTTTGCAGTTTGTTGAGACTTACTTTATGCCTTTCATGTAGTGAAATTTTGTAGATGTTCCTTGTACCTAAAAATAAACTGTATTCTGCAGTTTTAGAATGCAGGATTCTACGTTTGTCAGTTATGTTAAGATTACTTGTGCAATTCAAATATTTGACATTCTTACTTATTTTTGTCTTATTTTATCAATACTGAGAAAAGTTGGTACAATGAAACACCAAGTGGCTATAATAATGAACACACTACTGCCGCATGTAACCAAATGGATGAATCTCACAAACATAATGTTGAGTTATATTATTAAAAGCTGTATTATTAGATGCATGCAAATTTAGAATTATTTGATCTTCCTGCTGAATTGACTCTTTTATCATTACGAAATGTCCCTTTTTGTCTTCACTACCACTTCTTGCTTTAAAGTCTACTTTATCTGATATTAATACAACTACATCAGCTTTTTTGTTAATATTTGCATGGCATATCTTTTTCATCTTTTTACTTTTAGCCTTCTGTGGCTTCATATTAAAAGTGGATCTCTTATAAGCAACATATAGTTATTTTTTAGTCCATTCTGACAAGTTTTGTGTTTTAACTGGAATGTTTGGCGCTTACCTACAATATATATTATAGATGGTATATTTGGTATGTTGGGGCTTAAATCTACCATCTTACTATTTGCTTTGCATTTGTTCTTCCTGTTGTATATTGCTTTTTCTCTTTTCTCTTGCCCTCTTTTGAATTGCATAATGATTTTTTATAATTCAATTTTCCCCATTATCTTGTTAATTATAGATTTTATTACTATTCATGTAGTGGTTACCTTAGAGAATAAAAAATACATCCTAGACATTACTCAAGCCTAGTATAAATTTTACCACATTGTCTGACTATAGCACACTCCTAAATAAGTATTAGATCCCTTGCTTACATTCCACACTCCATCTGTGATTCCAAAGCCTGTGAGTTTTTCTATATATATTACTGCCTTGGAGACCAAGTGATGTTGGTCATACACCTTGGCCCTTTAGCACAAAGAAAGGGATTTTATCTCCATCAAGAGAGATTTATAAACTGGTACCCATATGTATGCGTCATTTCATAATACACGTGCACCATTCCAAACACAGCCATATCCTGAGCTCTAGAAATCTAGAAATCCATCATCTAAAAGGGGAAGCAATGCAGGAAAATTGGAGTTGTGCGTATTGGAGTCAGAGTAAGATGGAAACTGGAAACGTTTTCACCCTCTCTTGACCTATCTTCATTTATTTTATAGGTATAACTTGACATTCTTGAACCTACCACTTGATGTTAGCAAATCCTGGAAAGGGATGGGCTGTTCTAGTTGTGGTATTGTGGGCGTTCATTCCCATTCTCTCTCTGTTTTAGTATATTTTCTAAATGTTCTACTATGAACACATTTTATTTATTTATCTATTTATTTAATTTATTTATTTATTTAAGACAGAGTTTTGCTCTTGTTGTCCAGGCTGGAATGCAATGGCGCTATCTCGGCTCACTGCAACTTCCACCTCCCGGGTTCAAGTGATTCTCCTGCCCCAGCCTCCCAAATAGCTGGGATTACAGGCAGCTGCCACCATGCCTGGCTAATTTTTTTTGTGTTTTTCATAGAGACAGGGCTTCACCATGTTGGCAAAGCTGGTCTCGAACTCCTGACCTCAGGTGGTCCATCCACCTCTGCCTCCCAAATTGTTGGGATTACAGGCGTGAGCCACCGCACCCAGCCTGAACACATATTATTTAAATCTTAGAAAAAATAGGCTGGGCGCAGTGGCTCACGCCTGTAATCCCAGCACATTGGGAGGCCGAGGCAGGTGGATCGCTTGAGCTCAGGAGCTGGAGACCAGCCTGGGCAACATGGTGAAACCTTATCTCTGCCAAAAATACAAAAAAGAAAAATTAACCAGGCATGGTTGCACACACCTGTGGTCCCAGTTACTCGGGAGGCTGAGGTGGGAGGATCCATCACTTGAGCCTGAGAGGTGGAGGTTGCAGTGAAGCAAGATCACATCACTGCACTCCAGCCTAGGTGACAGAGTGAGACCTCCTCTAAATAAATAAATAAATAAATAAATAAATAAATAAATCCTAGAAAAAAATAAAATTAATACCACACATAGTAGGCACTTAATTGTAGTGAGCACTTTATCCATTCCTCTTTGTTATAGAGCAAAATAATACTGTTCATTATCACTACCAAGCTACCACTGGGTCTCTTACTTCTATAATCCCAGTGTCTTTCCCAAAGACAAGACTGGTTCTCACTTTCCCTGAGATTCAGTTTCCACTTCTTTAAAATGAGGATAAAAATCCCTCCTCAAATAATTGATCTAAATATTTAACGTTACCATGTGTGGGCAGAGGCCAAAGTCTATGCAAATTGATCCCTAACCTAATGGAGAGAGGCACACAAAAAATACAAGAGTCCCTTGAAAGAGCAGCCATGGTAGAGTTTGCCAAGAGCACTTGCAAGAGAGTGCCGGAAATGTAGTCTGAATCCATGGGATGAGGAGCCTTGCATGCCAGCTGGGAAAGAGTGCATAGTTCTCTTAGGTGGGTAGCGGATTGCCTCTGAGGGTGTTTGTGTGACGGTATTAGAGCTAACTTCAGGGAAACCGTTCTGAGCAGCTGTGTGTAAAGTGGCCTGGTTCTGGAAGTCATTATAGGCGTATGGTATTTGAGGACTTGAACCACCTGCTCTCTCCAGGGAGCGCTCTACAGTGTGGACATTAGCCAACCTTGATGGAGAAAGACAGAATGGAGACAGATGCCACCTGGTGATTAGAATCAGAGTTGCAATTATGAAAGTCAGAACAGAGGACTTTGCAAGGGAAAGAGGAAAGGAGGGAGAGGCTTGGACTTATTGGCATCAGCCAGATCTTTCTGGAATGTACCACTCACTGTCAGCAATCCTCTGAATATAGGACTTTCTGTGGTCTCTAAGCCCTAAAACTAGACATCCACTTCCTGCCTGAGCTGAAGCGAAAGCTGCATGTGTAAGTGTGTGATTATTTGGGGTGAAGAAGTTTGAGACATAGCAACACACACGTAAGTAGATACATCACCAAATCAATTACTCTGCTCTTTTCCCAAGAAACCAGCATATTGTACACATATTTCCAAGACATAATATATGTGTATCTAATTTTTTTCAGTTGGGGATACATATTTTTGCTCTTTACAAATTTTTATCTTTTTTTTTTTTTTTTTTTTGAGACAGAGTCTCACTCTGTCGCCAGGCTGGAATGCAGTGGTGCGATGATCTCGGCTCACTGCAACCTCTGACACCCTGGTTCAAGCGATTCTCCTGCCTCAGCCTCCGGAGTAGCTGGGATTACAGGCATGCATCACCATGCCCAGCTAATTTTTGTATTTTTAGTTGAGACAAGATTTCACCATGTTGGCCAGGATGGTCTCGATCTCCTGACCTCGTGATCTGCTGCTTCAGCTTCCCAAAGTACTGGAATTACAGGCGTGAACCACTGTGCCGGCCTACAAATTTTTATCTTAATAAATGTTCCTGATTACAAAATTTCAAACAAGCCAAAAAGGTATATGTGTAAATTAAATTTATCCTGTCTGTTTCATCTGCGTGACTCTCACTTCCTGACCCAAATATTTTCACTGAAAATAGGTGCATGTTCTCCAGATGTTTATGTACATGTAATTTACTACTGTATAGCTACATATAAAGAAAAATATTTACATAAAATATACAAAATACACATATTCTTCAAAACTGTAGTCATATTATACATGTTCTTCTGCAATTTTCCTATTTCACTTAATATGATACCTCTGATTTTCATTGACATTTCATTAGCTAATGTTTACTGACATAAATATTGCTCTTTCAGTGAATTTTCTTTTGACCTCATTGACCCACTGTTGGTCAGTAAGTCTGCATAACATATCACAAATATAAGCCCCATTCGTTTGCAAATATTCTCTCTACTTTTCTTTCTTTTTCTTTTTCTCTTTTTTTTTTTTGAGACGGGGTTTTGCTCCTGTTGCCCAGGCTGGAGAGCAATGGCACGATCTCGGCTCACCGCAACCTTCGCTTCCCGAGTTCAAGCGATTCTCCTGCCTCAGCCTCCTGAGTAGCTGGAATTACAGGCATGCACCACCATGCCCGGATAATTTTTTGAATTTTTAGTAGAGATGGGGTTTCTCCATGTTGGTCAGGCTGATCTCGAACTCCCGACCTCAGGTGATCTGCCTGCCTTGGCCTCCCAAAGTGCTGGGATTACAGGCGTAAGCCACCATGCCCGGCCTATTCTCTCTACGTTTCACATAACTTTTACCTTTTTTTCTGCTATACACAGTGTTTTAAATTTTTCAATAATGTTAATTAAAATTATACAGCTTTGTAAATTTAAAATTATTACAAAATAAAGTTTAGCTTTAAAGATAAATAATAAATCACACCCATTAGGATGGCTATTTTAAAAAAAGAGAGAAAATAATAAGTGTTGGTGAGGATGTGGAGAAATTGGAATACTTGTGTATTGCTTGTAGGAATGTAAAATGGTGCAGTCACTGTGGAAAATAGTATGGCAGTTCCTCAAAATATTAGGCATAGAATTACCATATGATCTAGAAATTCCACTTCTGGGTATGTAGCCAAAAGAAGTGAAACAGAGACTTGAACATATATTTGCACACCCATGCTCACAGCATTACTCAGAATAGCCAAAAGGTAGAAACCACCAAATGTCCATGAATGGATGAATGAATAAACAAAAGATAGTATATCCATACAATGGAATATTATTCAGCCTTCAAAAGGAAGGAAAGTCTGTTACATGCTGACTTAGAAGACATTATGCTAAGTGAAAGAAGCCAGACACAAATGGACAAAACCTGTATGATTCCACTTATATGAGCTACCTGGAGTAGTCAAATTTATAGAGAGAGAGAAAAGGATGGTTGTTGCCAGGGTCTGAGGAAAAAGAGAATAGGAAGTTATAATTTAATGGGTATAGAGTTTTATTCAAAATGAAGAGTTCTGGAGATGGACAGTGGTGATGGTTGTACAACAATGTGAGAGTACTTAATGCCACTGAGCTGTACACTTTAAAATGATTAAAATGGTAAATGTTATGTTATATTGTATAAATAAATAAATAAAACAGTTCATTATAACAGAAATTGAGCAATACCCTGGAGAGCATCAAGTGCCAGCACCCAGGGAAATTAGAGCATTCAGAGCCCTGGAGGCTTCAGGACACAAACAGAAAAGCTTTAGAGTAATTTCATTTTTCACTATTTAAGCCTCTCCTAACTACCAGCCCACCCTCAAGGATAGGGATTATGCAAGTGCATGAACACTAGGAGGCGTGGCTCATTGAGATCATCATCTTAAAGGCTGCTTACCTCATTTGTCCATGTCTTTATATTGGCTACTGGGAAGGCTTCCTGTATCATAAGAATTAGTCACATATATTAATAGTTTGCAAATATTTGCTGTCATCATTTTAGACAAGCTTTACTGATTTTTTGTCATATACTGTGTTTTAAATTTTTTAGTAATAATATAATTTAAAAGTAATACAGTTCACTATTTTAAAAAATTAAGCCATACCCTGCCCAGCATCAATTACCCAGACAGACTGGAGTACTTAGAGCCCTGGTGGATTCCAGACACCATGGGAAAAGCTTTAGAGTAATTCCAGGTTTCACTACTAAGCAAACATTTATAAGACAGTTTCCCTGATTTACTTAACATCTCCTAACTTCCTATACCCTGATCTGAATTACGGATTTAATAATAAGTAACTTGAATAGCTAAGATCAAGGGAGATCCCAGGAGCCTGGAGCTTAATCCCTCACCCACCAGGCTCCCCAGGGTAGATGTGATGAAATCACCATTGCCCACACGAGCTGTTCTAAGGACCAGTGACTGGTTCCCTTACATTTTAGGAGAATGATACACACCCTGCCTGAGTGAATGGCCCATGTCATGGGCCTGGGCACACTGCAAACTCTGACCCCTTTGCTTTGACTCCAGGCCATGTACTTCCACCAATCCTCTCAGCTCAGTGAAATTCTCTGTGTACCCTTTAAAGAATGAATGCTGTTTTGTTTATTTGTTTGTTTGTCTATTAGCCAGATCAGTGGTTCTCAGACTGTGGTCCCTAGAGCAGTAGCATCAGCATTACTGGGAACTTCTTAGAAATGCATATCTTTGGGTCTCACCCAGATGGTCTGAATCAGAAACTCTAGGGGCAGGGCCCAGCAATTAGTGTTTATACACCTACAGATGATACATGCTGAAGTTTGAGAACCTCTGCTCCACTCCATAAATGACTGATAGAGTTTTATATGTTATCACCTCTCATGAGCCTCAGTCTCCTCAGTGGAGGTGACAGATCCCCCTGCTTTACCACAGTGGTAGGAAAAAATGGGAAAACCTGTGCAGATAGTATCTGGTGATACTTCTGCATTGTAAGAGTAATTACCTTCTGGGGTTGAGAAAAAAAAATAGAAAATCCCTATGCCATTTCCTTTTTTAAAAAATTATGTTTTCTTGTCCTCCTTATTTTACCTTTTACATGACTCTAAAAGAAAATATAATGAGAAAATCAACAAAGAATGTCTGGCACATAAAAGGACTTCAACAAATGTTAGTCCTGGTCTACCCTGCTTTCTTTCTCACATAAAGAGAAGACTTTGATATAAACTGCATAGAGCTATTATAGCTATTATAGCTAGAGAGCTATTATAGATAGCATCTGGAAATGTAAGCAAGAAATGAAATACACAGGTAGGCCAGCTTCGTGAAGGCCCACAGGCACCCAGGCACCCAGACACCCAAGCACCTGCCCTCCCCACTGCAGCCATTGCCAAGATTTATAAGAAGAAAGTCAATTAAGCTAAAGAGGTGCTCAATAAAGAGCCCAAGAGAAGATCTGAAGGTAGTAGTTCAAGCCTGCTCCTGCAGAAGTTAAAATTAAATCATAAACAAAAGGCAAAGTGAAAGCATAAACCTTAAGTAAAAAGTACAAACATAAGGGAAAGGAAGGGCAAATGGGAAACTCACTGGAGTGGCTAAACAAGACACTAAAGATGGCAAGAAAGGGAAAACATAAAAGGTGAATCCAGCCTCTGATGCAGCAGGATGAAAAGAAGCCAAGTCTGAACAGAATATTTACACCCAGTATTACCAGGGGTCCCAATACTTCTTCTACAATATGGGGGAATGGTTTTTATCAAGCACTTTGAAAATCCAAGTTTTTTAGTAGCTCCAGGAACACATTTTTTTTTTTTATACTTTAAGTTCTAGGGTACATGTGGATAACGTGCAGGTTTGTTACATATGTATACTTGTGCCATGTTGGCGTGCTGCACCCAT
>NW_012107653.1:134493-139476 GCF_000951045.1 Mandrillus leucophaeus
CCATGTTGGCCAGGCTGGTCTCAAACTCCTGGCCTCGGGTGATCTGCCCACCTCTGCCTCCAAAAGTGCTGGGGTTACAGGAGTGAGCCACTGCACCAAGGCCTTTTTTTTTTTTTTCCCACTAATAAATGAAGAAGGAATTACAGAAATTGAATATCACCATCTTACAATTCCCTAAGGAAATAATGAATCTAGGCTATGACCATTGATGGCCACTAACATCTCAAAAAAAAAAAAAAAAAAAAAAGAGCTTCAGTCAGGTAGTATGTACCTCTTGAAAGAAATACAAACAACAATTATGAAATATTCCTTCCAGAAAATCAACCCTGAGTCAAAATAAGCCTCTAGATCTCCCAGTTTACAGGAAAATAGGAAACAAAATAATATGTTAATCAATACCACAGGGATGGAGTCAGCAAATTCCAGAATGTGGAAAATTTTACAGGCTAAACAATCTGTTTTCTTCAACAAAGAAGTTGAAATAATTTTAAAATAAAGCTGGGTGTAGTAGCGTATGCCTGTAATTCCAGCTACTTGGGAGGCTGAGGCAGAAGGATCACTTGAGCCCAGAAGTTCAAGACCAATCTGGACAACATAGCAAATCCCCACCTCAAAGTAAAATAAAATAATTTAAAAATAAAAATACACAGAGAACCAACAAATTAAGAGAAACTTTTAAAAAGTCAATAAAATACAATATACGGACTTTGAATCCTGTTTTAAACAAATTATAAAGGAAAAATTAGACAATTAAGAAAACTAGAACACGAAATGAAGATTTAATAATTTTAAGGAATATTGTTAATTGTTTGATGAATAATAATAATACTGAAGTTATGGATTTTTAAGTCAAAACTCTTTAGGAGGATTAAATGAGTTTAGTTATAAGTTTATAATTGTTGAAGTTGGTTGGTGAGAATATGGCAATTCATTACCATTCTATTTTTATGTATGTTTGAAAAAGTCCACAATAAAAAGAAGTACATATCTATAGTACTTTAAAATTCAACAATCAAAAAACAACACCATTAAAAATGGGCAAAGGACATGAACGATACTTCTCCAAAGAAGACGCCTATGAGGCTAGCAAATAGATAAAGAAGTGCTCATCATTACTAGTCATCAGAGAAATGCAAATGAAAACCACAATAAAATACCATCTCATACCAGTCAAAATGGCTTTTGTTAAAAAGAAAAAAAAAGAAAAAAAAAGAGAAACAGGTATTGATGAGGCTGCAGAGAAAAGGGAATACTTATACACTGTTGGTGAGAATGTAAATTAGTTCAGCCACTATAGAGAACACTTTAAAGATTTCTCAAAGAACTAGAGTTGAACGACCATTTAACTCAGCACCCCATTACTGAGTATATATCCAAAGGAAAATAAATTGTTCTACCAAAAAGACACACACACCCATGTTCATTGCAGCAGTATTTACAATAGCAGACATGGAATCAACCCAGGTACCTGCCCACCAATGGTGGATTGGATAAAGAAAATGTGGTACATATTCACAATGGAATACTACACAGCCATTAAAAAAGAATGAGATCATGTTCTTTGCAGCAACACCAATGTAGCTGGAGGCCATAATTCTAAGCAAACTAATGCAGAAACAGAAAACCATATATCTCGTATTTTGACTTAAAAGTGGGAGCTAAACATTGGGTGCACATGGACATAAAGATGAAAACAACAGACACTGGGGACTACTAGATGGGAGGCTGGAGGGGGGAGAGGGTTGAAAAACTACCCATGAAGTACTATGCTCACAATCTGGGAGATGAGACGATTTATACACAAACCTCAGCAACATATAATTTACCCATGTGACAAATCTGCACATGTACCCCCGAACCTAAAATAAAAGTTGAAAAAAAAAGCATTCATATTCATATATCTTCTTTTTATACACAAAATCATAATAAACCATGGAGGAGCATTATCTTTTTGTGCCTTTGTTAAGATGCACATTGTGATAGTTGTGTAATTCTTAAGTAGATTATAAATTATCTTTAAAAGAGTTTAGTGGTAATAATCTAAAATTGTGTCATTACTACAAATATGCTCTTTGTGGAGTATCTAATAACATGCTTTGCTTAATAACTTGAAAGAAAATACAAATAGATTCAATTAATGTCCTTACTAAGATTTAAGCTCATCACAGACATAAATGCAGCATTGGTCTAGTTTGATGGAAATGATTTGGCAAAAGCTTAATAATGGGATCAGAAAAGAGAGTATAATTAAATGTGTTCTGTAATTAAATGTTTGCCTACTTGGAGACTTAGGACTGTCCACTTCCACTCTAATTCATAACTTACTGCCAAAGCACCATGTTTCCTATTACCTTGGGTCATTTGTACCTGCCATTCCTTCTACCTGGAATCCTCTCATTTGTCCTCTACATTTGATGGGCTAACTTCTGCTTATCCTTCAAATCTCTTCTTACCCATTGCAATGGACTAAATGTATCCCTCCTTCCCTCAAAAAATCCACATGTTGAAATCCCAATGCCCAATGTGATAATATTAGGAGGTGGGGCCTTTGGGAGGTAATTAGGTAATAAGCATGGAGCCCTCATTAATGGAATTAATGCCCTTATAAGAAGAGGCCAGAAAGCTAGTTTGCCCTCTTTCTACCACGTGAGAGTACAGTGAAAAGTTAGTAGTCTGCAACCCTGGGAAGAGGGCCCTCACCAGAGTCCAACCATGCTGGCACCCTGATCTTAGACTCCAGAAAGGTGAGGAATAAACTCTTGTTGTTTACAAGCCACCCAGTCTATGGTACTTTGTTATGACAGCCCGAACTGACAAAGACATTTACTTTGGGAAGGATTCGCTACCTCAATGGTGTGCTAGAGTCAGCTTGGCCTGACTTACAAGAGCCAATTATGAACAACTCTTCCCAATTCTTTGTTCAGTTGCATCAATATAGCACATTGAAATTGGTCATGATGAACAGGGCATGGTGGCTCATGCCTGTAATCCCAGCACTTTGGGAGGCCGAGGTGGGCGGATCACGAGGTCAGGAGATTGAGACCATCCTAGCTAATATGGTGAAAACTCCATCTCTACTAAAAAAAAAAAAGAAGAAGAAGAAAAGAAACAAACAAACAAACAAACAAAAAATAGCCAGGCGTGGTGGCGGGCACCTGCTGTAGTCCCAGATACTCGGGAGTCTGAGGCAGGAGAATGGTATGAACCCCGGAGGCAGAGCTTGCAGTGAGCCGAGATCGCACTACTGCACTCCAGCCTGAGCAACAGAGTGAGGCTCTGTCTCAAAAAAAATAAAAAGTAAAAAGGAATTGGCCATGATGGAAGTATTTACACCATGGAAGTCAACAAACACTACAGATCAGAGCTTCTATTTTTTTTTCAGAGAACTGATTGTTAAACATTTTCCAACACACCACTGCCCTGCTCCTTCCCCACCCCATCCCAAGTGTGGGTTAAATGGCTCTGCTCTAGGCTCTGATAATGCCCTAAACTTACAACTATCACTATGTTCTGTAGATTACTTGTCAGTCTTCCCCTCCAGGCTGAAATTTTCTTGAGGGTGAAGATGCTATATCTCTAAAATCTTACTTAGCATCTGGCTTACAGAGATATATAGGGAAGTTTAAACTTTCTTTTTTTTTTTTTTTTTGAGACGGAGTCTCGCTCTGTCGCCCAGGCTGGAGTGCAGTGGCCGGATCTCAGCTCACTGCAAGCTCCGCCTCCCGGGTTCACGCCATTCTCCTGCCTCAGCCTCCCGAGTAGCTGGGACTACAGGCGCCCGCCACCTCACTCGGCTAGTTTTTTGTACTTTTTAGTAGAGACGGGGTTTCACTGTGTTAGCCAGGATGGTCTCGATCTCCTGACCTCGTGATCCGCCCGTCTCGGCCTCCCAAAGTGCCGGGATTACAGGCTTGAGTCACCGCGCCCGGCAAATTTAAACTTTCTAAAGCTCTTCATGGTCCAGGCTCCCTCTCTCTCCTCCCTATCAAACAGCAGATGCCTATCGTACTTGCCTCTCTGATTCACCCTCTTCTAGGCTGCCATTGCTCATATCTTCTTACAACTAACATCAAGGGACTGCAATAGCATGCAGATCCAGTAATACCTGGCATAGCAGATTTCCAAATCTACTCATATACAGGAGATAGAAGTGGTACCACAAGCAGAGTTCTGGTGTAGAGGAGAACCCCTGTAAAACAGATGTGACCAGAAGCCTCAGAGTTCTAGCTCAGCTAGCCTTCCTTGTCCGTGACTACAAATTCTTAGACTGCTAGAAGCACCCCGGAAATTCCAAGAGTATTTAAGTCTTGGTACTCCACAGTCTTGCTACTCAAACTATGATATGAAGACAAGCAGTATCAGCACCACGTGAAAGCTTATTAGACATGCAGCTTAGGCCCCACCCAAGACCTATTGGATAAGAGCCCGCATTTTAACCACATACCCCAGGTGATCTGTTACACATTTCAGTTTGAGAAGCATGGGTCTATAGAACATCAAATTTACTGAAACTGAGCAATTAGGGGCTTAGAGCCATGGAGTTCAGAGTATTAATGTTAGTGGCCCTTCATAATAACAAATACTATTTTTGTGTCATGAAAATATGGTAAAGATTTATATTCATTTTGGCATTGAATCAAAAAAGAACTCTATGACTTAGCAAGCTCAAATCAATGCAACCCTGAATCTTGAAAGCACACCATCTCAAAATGAAGCACCATAATAAACACCACAGTTAAATAAGCCTGGATTTGAGTCCTTCCTGTTCTACTCACTAGTTGAGTGATCCTAAAAAAAACTATCTAACCTTTCTAACTGTTCATCTCCTCATCTGTAAAATGGTGATAATAGTACTTTATTTTCAGGCTGGTAATGAGAATTAGATAAGAAAACCTATATAGTAACCGGTGTGTTGTCGTTGCTCATTTAGTGTAAGTTCTCTCCCTCCCTACTACCTGCTTTCTGAAAAAAAAAAAAAAAAAA
>NW_012107653.1:139526-142280 GCF_000951045.1 Mandrillus leucophaeus
GTGTTTGGTTTTCTGTTCTTGCGACAGTTTGCTGAGAATGATGGTTTCCAGCTGCATCCATGTCCCTACAAAGGACACAAACTCATCCTTTTTTATGGCTGCATAGTATTCCATGGTGTATATGTGCCATAGTGACAGGAACACATTTTTAAGAAGGAAGAGATTCTACCCCATTCCATTTTTATTTTATTTATTTTATTTTATTTATATTTAGATAAGTGTCAATGCTTTGTTTAGAAGAGGAAATCATGCACTAGCTGCCTATTTTTCTGTAAAGCCAGAAATTAGTGGGATGTTGAGCCGGGCACGGTGGCTTACGCCTGTAATCCCAGCACTTTGGGAGGCCAAGGTGGGCAGATCACCTGAGGTCAGGAGTTCGAGACCAGCCTGGCCAACAAGGTGAAATCCCGTCTCTACTAAAAATACAAAAATTAGCCGAGCGTGGGGGCGGGCGCCTGTAATCACAGCTACTTGGCAGGCTGAGACACGAGAATTGCTTGAACCCAGGAGGCAGAGTTGCAGTGACTGGAGATCACACCATTGCACTCCATCTCAAAAAAAAAAAAAAAAAAAAAAAAAACAAATGGGGGGGCGGATATTGAATTAAAGGAAGCTTTGACTGTCTTATATGTCAACTTAACATTCCATAGGTTGGATGCAAGCGTAGTTTTTATTTCCTTTTATATGAAGCATAACGAAATGGTAATTTAGAATCACAATTTTGCAGTTAACATGTCATAAATATTTCAAATTACTTATTTATGTTATTTTACTAGTTACCAAGCAAGAAAGCTATCAAAGGCTATTGGGGTTGTGTCAAAAGCATTCAGGAGCCAACTTGAAAATGATCGCAACAGCAAATTTTAGCATCATTAAAAATAACTGCAATGAACTGATGAGTCGAAACACATCGAATATGTTAAAACTCTAAGAATTCATAATAACACCAAAAAAAATCTTTATTGGCCACCTTTGAAGGATGATGCTAAGGGAATCCAAATTGCCCCTCACAGTGACCAGTTATTGAGAGAAATTTTCCATTTATAGAAGGTTTTTTAGGCCAGGCACAGTGGCTTATGCTTGTAATCCCAACACTTTGGGAGGCTGAGGCTGGTGGATCACCTGAGGTCAGGAGTTCGATACCAGCCTGGCCAACATGGCACCCCCATCTCTACTAAAATACAAAAATTAGCCGGGTGTGGTGGTGCACACCTGTAGTCCCAGCTACTCAGGAGGCTGAGGCAGGAGAATCGCTTGAACCCGGAAGGCAGAGGTTTCAGTGAGCCAAGATGGCACCACTGCACTCCAGCCTGGGCAACAGAGTGAGACTCCGTCTAAAAAAAGGGAGTTTGGGGGGTTTCTGTTTGTTTGTCTTTGAGATGCAGTCTCGCTTTGTCACCCAGGCGAGGGTGCAATGGCACGATCTCGGCTCACTGCAGCCTCCGCCTCCCAGATTCAAGTGATTCTCTGCCTCAGCCTCCCGAGTAGCTGGGATTACAGACATGCACCACCACACCCAGCTAACTTTGTATTTTTAGTAGAGATGGGGTTTTGCCATGTTGGCCAGGCTGGTCTCAAACTCCTGGCCTCGGGTGATCTGCCCACCTCTGCCTCCAAAAGTGCTGGGGTTACAGGAGTGAGCCACTGCACCAAGGCCTTTTTTTTTTTTTTTCCCACTAATAAATGAAGAAGGAATTACAGAAATTGAATATCACCATCTTACAATTCCCTAAGGAAATAATGAATCTAGGCTATGACCATTGATGGCCACTAACATCTCAAAAAAAAAAAAAAAAAAAAAAGAGCTTCAGTCAGGTAGTATGTACCTCTTGAAAGAAATACAAACAACAATTATGAAATATTCCTTCCAGAAAATCAACCCTGAGTCAAAATAAGCCTCTAGATCTCCCAGTTTACAGGAAAATAGGAAACAAAATAATATGTTAATCAATACCACAGGGATGGAGTCAGCAAATTCCAGAATGTGGAAAATTTTACAGGCTAAACAATCTGTTTTCTTCAACAAAGAAGTTGAAATAATTTTAAAATAAAGCTGGGTGTAGTAGCGTATGCCTGTAATTCCAGCTACTTGGGAGGCTGAGGCAGAAGGATCACTTGAGCCCAGAAGTTCAAGACCAATCTGGACAACATAGCAAATCCCCACCTCAAAGTAAAATAAAATAATTTAAAAATAAAAATACACAGAGAACCAACAAATTAAGAGAAACTTTTAAAAAGTCAATAAAATACAATATACGGACTTTGAATCCTGTTTTAAACAAATTATAAAGGAAAAATTAGACAATTAAGAAAACTAGAACACGAAATGAAGATTTAATAATTTTAAGGAATATTGTTAATTGTTTGATGAATAATAATAATACTGAAGTTATGGATTTTTAAGTCAAAACTCTTTAGGAGGATTAAATGAGTTTAGTTATAAGTTTATAATTGTTGAAGTTGGTTGGTGAGAATATGGCAATTCATTACCATTCTATTTTTATGTATGTTTGAAAAAGTCCACAATAAAAAGAAGTACATATCTATAGTACTTTAAAATTCAACAATCAAAAAACAACACCATTAAAAATGGGCAAAGGACATGAACGATACTTCTCCAAAGAAGACGCCTATGAGGCTAGCAAATAGATAAAGAAGTGCTCATCATTACTAGTCATCAGAGAAATGCAAATGAAAACCACAATAAAATACCATCTCATACCAGTCAAAATGGCTTTTGTTAAAAAGAAAAAA
>NW_012107653.1:147720-151931 GCF_000951045.1 Mandrillus leucophaeus
AAAACCTATATAGTAACCGGTGTGTTGTCGTTGCTCATTTAGTGTAAGTTCTCTCCCTCCCTACTACCTGCTTTCTGAAAAAAAAAAAAAAAAAAAAAGAATCATAAAACAAACAGCCCAGCTGGGTGTGGTGACTCATACCTATAATCCCAGCACTCTGGGAGGCCGAGGGGGGTAGATTCCTTAAGGTCAGGAGCTCGGGACCAGTCTGGCCAACATAGCAAAACCCCGTCTCTACTAAAAATACAAAAATTAGCCAGGTATGGTGGTGCACGCCTGTAATCCCAGCTACTCAAGAGGCTGAGGGAGGAGAATCGCTTGAACTCGGGAGACAGAGATTGCAGTGAGCTGAGATTGCACCACTGCACTCCAGCCTAGGTGACAGAGTGAAACTCTGTCTCAAAAAAATAAAAAATAAAAAAATAAAAATAAAAATAAAAAACTAGCCCAACCATGTCATGGAGAACCTCTGGAAATTTAACAGCAAAAAGGAAAATAAACAATATTTTGCACATTATGTGATAACACTATTTCTGCATGATATAATGAGTTGTTCTGATGGGACAAGGTGTGAAAATAAAATATAAAAGCTGTTGGAAGCCCCAAGACATTTAAAGGCTTGAGAGAGATGTAACTGTGATCTGAGTCATGTAGCATGTATTTATAACTTCTGCTTCTTAGATTACAGATTAACTCTCTTCCTCATTGTTCTTGTTCTGTAAATAACTAGGGAAGATCAGAGACTAGACTTCCTGCTTCCAATCACTGATCTTTGTTATAGACCAATTGCCTCCTTTCTTGTCCTGCATCTAACTCAGATCGGATAACACCCCCAAACGGTTATCCCATGACAGTTATATCTTCAGTGTGGAATGTTAAATAAACCTTTCCTGAAATAAAAAGACCACCTCGACCAATTGTATCATTGTAATTATACATTAAGGCTTCCATAGAAAGACACTGAAATTCTGCTAAACTTCTCCGAACCTTATCTATATAAATGATCTTGAACTTCTACTCTTTGGAACACTGACTTGCATTCTTTGAAATCTGTGCTTCCTGGGCAGGCTGTCCTCAACCTTTTCGCTTGAATAAACTTCCAAACTATATTGTGAACTTTTTGGTTATTTTAGGTTGACATAGAGTTGAAAGAAAAAACATTACATTCTTTTTAAATGAATTGGTAGGATTTCCTTTCATTCTTTGGACTTTCTAGATCAGTGTATGGAGTAAATATTGTATTCATTCATGCTCTCTGGGAAGCACATTTTGGTCTTGTGTCTTCACCTATCAAAAAAACATACATGGAGAAGGACAAGGCAAGATGGCTGAATAGAAGGCTCCAGTGATTATCTCCCCAACAGGAACACCAAATTTATCAACTATTTACAAAAAGGCATCTTCAAAAGAACTAAAAATCAGGTGAGCACTCACAGTACCTGGTTTTAACTTCGTATCACTGAAAGAGGCACTAAAGAGGGTAGGAAAGATCATCATCAATTGCTGATGGCACCTTTCCCCCATCCCCTGGCAGCAGCCATATGACATGGAGAAAAAAATCATGTGCTTGGGAGGAGAATGCAGTGATCTTGAGACTTAGCATTGAACTCAGTGATGCCCTGTCATAGCAGAAAGCAAAACCAGGCTGAACTCAGTTGATGTCTGCCCATAGAGGGAGCGTTTAGACCATCCCTAGCCAGAGGTGGTCAGAACTTGAGTTCTGACAAGCCTTGTCACCACAGGCTAAAGTGTTCTGGGGCCCTAAATAAACTTGAAAGGTAGTCTAGGCCATAAGGACTGCAATTCCTAGGCATGTCCTAGTGCTGAACTGGGCCCAGAGCCAGAAGACTGAGAGTCCCGTGATCTATTGAGACACAAGCCAGGGAGGCTCAGTGAATGCTTATGCCACCCCACCTCCAATCCCAGGCAGCGCAGCTCACAGCTTTAAAAGAGACCCTTCCTTCCATTTCTGTAAAGGAGAGGGAAGAGTAAAGAAGACTGTCTTGTATATTGGATACCAGCTCAGACACAGTAGGATAGGGTGCTGGGCAGAGTTGTGAGGCCCCTATTCCGAGCCTTAGCTCCCAAATGACATTTCTAGACACACCGTGGGCCAGAAGCGACCCCACTCCCTTAAAGGGAAAGACCCTGTCCTGGCAGAACCCATCACCTGCTGACTGAAGAGCCCTGGATCGCTGAATAACCAGCAACAATATCCAGAAAGTACACTATGGGCCTTGGGTTCTGAGATGCGCTGGTTTCAGGAGAGATCCAGCACATTCCCAGCTGTGGTGGCTGTGGTGAAAAACTGCTTCTGTTTAAGAAAAGCAGAGGAAAAGTAAAGAGAACTTTCTCTTGCACCTTAGGTATGAGCTTGGTCCTTGGAAGTAGAGCACTAAGTGGGTTCTTGGGGTCCCTGATTCCAGGCCTTGGCTCATAGCATTTCTAGACCTGCCCTGGGCCAGAGGGGAGTTCACTGCCCTGAAGGATGAGTCTCAGGTATGGAAGCCCTCACTACAAGCTGACTGAACAGCCCTTGGGCCTTAAGTGAATATTGATGGTAATCTGGAAGTACTTCTCCATGGGCCTGTGGTGGCAGTGACTACGGAGTGAGGTTTGTGTGCCTGTGGGAAGGGGAGGGAAGAAAGACACAAGTTTAACTGGCTTTGCCAGTTGTAGAGCCCTAGGGCTTTGAGCAAACATAGGTGGTAGCCAGGTAGTGGTTACAGAGGGCCTTGGGCAAGACCCAGTGCTGTGCTAGCTTCAGGTTTGACCCAGAAAATTATCAGTGGTGCTGGCCACAGGTGTACTTTTGTCACTTAACCCCCAGCTCCAGGAGGCTCAGCAAAAAGAGAGAGAGAAAGAAAGAGACTCTGTTTGTTTCAGAGAAAGTAAAGGAAGAGAAAAAGAGTCTCTTCCTGGTAATCCAGAGAACTCTTCCAGATCTTATCCAAGACCACCAAGGTAGTACCTCTATGGGTCTGCAGAAGCCATAGTGTTACTGGGCTTAGGGTGTCCCCTAATGCATACAGCTTAGATCACAACATCCAAGTCCTTTTGAATACCTGGAAAGCCTTCCCAAGAAGGACAGGTACAAATAAGCCCAGACTGTAAATAATACAATAAATACTTAGTTCTTCAATGCCCAGTCACAGATGAACATCCACAAGCATCAAGACCATCTAGGGAAACATGACCTCACCGTACAAAATAAATAAGGCACCAGGTACCAATCCTGGAGGAAAAGAGACATGTTGTCTTTCAGACAGAGAATTCAAAATAGCTGTATTGAGGAAATTCAAAGAAATTCAAGATAACACAGAGAAGGAATGCAGAATTGTACCAGATAAATGTAACAAATAAATGGAAATAATTTAAAAGAATCAAGCAGAAATTCTGGAGCTGAAAAAATGCAATTGGAATACTGAAGAATACATCAGAGTCCTTTAATAGCAGAATGGATGATGAAGAAGAAAGGATTAGTGAGCTTGAAGACAGGGTATTTGAAAATACAGTCAGAGGAGACAAAAGAAAAAAGAATTTAAGTAAATGAAGCACAACTACAGGATCTAGAAAATAGTCTCAAAAGAGCAAATCTGTTATTGGCCTTAAAGAGGAGGTAGAAAAAGAGATGGGGTAGAAAGTTTATTCAAACAGATAATAACAGAGAACTTCTGAAACCTAGAGAAGATACCAATATCAAAGTACAAGAAAGTTATAATGGTGGTTTGACCCAGGCGAAGTGGCTTATGCCTGTAATCCCAGCACTTTGGGAGACTGAGGCAGGAGGATCACTTGAGGTCAGGAGTTCCAGACTAGCCTGGCCAACATGGTGAAACCCCGTCTCTACTAAAAATACAGAAATTCGCTAGTGTGATGGTGCGCACCTGTAATCCCAGCTGCATGGGTGAGGCACAAGAATTGCTTGAACCTGGCAGGGGGAGGTTGTAGTGAGCCAAGATCACACCACTGCACTCCAGCCTGGGTGACAGAGTAAGACTCTGTAAAAAAAACAAAACAATTAGATCCCATTTGTCAATTTTGGCTTTTGTTGCCATTGCTTTTGGTGTTTTAGACATGAAGTCTTTGCCCATGCCTATGTCCTGAATGGTACTGCCTAGGTTGTCTTCTAGGGTTTCTATGGTTTTAGGTCTAACATTTAAGTCTTTAATCCATCTTGAATTAATTTTTGTGTAAGGTGTAAGGAAGGG
>NW_012107653.1:153446-171933 GCF_000951045.1 Mandrillus leucophaeus
GGATCACGAGGTCAGGAGTTCAAGACCAACCTGGCCAACATAGTGAAACCCTGTCTCTACTAAAACTACAAAAATTAGCTGGGCATGGTGGCACGTGCCTGTAGTCCCAGCTACTTGGGAGGCTGAGGTAGAAGAATCATTTCAACCCGGGAGGTGGAGGTTGCAGTGAGCCGAGATCACTCCACTGTACTCCAGCTTGGGCAACAGAGTGAGGCTTTATCTCAAAAAATAAAAAATAAATAAATAAATAAACAAAACAACAACAACAACAAAAAAAACCTGCAATGAGATACCATCTTACCCCAGTTATACCCCAGTTAAACTGATTTTTAACCAAAAGACAGGCAATAACAAATGCTGGCAAGGATGTGGAGAAAAGGGAACCCTTGTACACTGTCGGTGGGAATGTAAATTAGTACAACCACTATGGAGAATAGTTTGGAGATTCCCTCACAAAAGTAAAAATAGAGCTACTTTGCGATCTAGCAATCCCACTTCTGGGCACATAATCAAAAGAAAGAAAATCAGTATATTGAACATATATTTGCACTCCCATGTTTATTGCAGTACTATTTATAATAGCTAAGATTTGGAAGCAACCTAAGGGTCCACCAACAGATGAGTGGATAAAGAAAATGTGGTACTTATACACAATGGCATACTCTTCAGCCATAAAAAGGAATGAGATCCTGTCTTTTGCAACAACATGGATGGACCTGGAGGTGATTATGTTAAATGAAATAAGCCAGGCACAGAAAAACAAATATTGCATGTTCTCACTATTTGTGGGAGCTAAAAATTAAAACAATTAAGCTCATGGAGATAGAGTAGAAGGATGGTTACTAGAGGCTGGGAAGGATAGTGTGTGGTGGGGAGGAAGTGGGAATGGT
The DNA here is from genome assembly GCF_000951045.1 of Mandrillus leucophaeus. Lineage (NCBI taxonomy): Eukaryota > Metazoa > Chordata > Mammalia > Primates > Cercopithecidae > Mandrillus > Mandrillus leucophaeus. Next base: position 154,337 of record NW_012107653.1, read on the forward strand.
TAAGAGGTATGATAAAATAGTTAAAAAGAATGAATAAGACCTAGTATTTGCTAGCACAACAGGGTGACTATAGCCAAAAATAATTTAATTGTACATTTTAATAATAACTAAGAGTCGAACTGGATCGTTTGTAACACAAAGGATGAATGCTTGATGTGATGGGTATCCCATTCTCCATGATGTGATTATTACATATTGCATGCCTGTATCAAAACATCTCATGTAACCCATTAATATATACACCTACTATGTATCCACAAAAACTAAGAATTAAAAAATATTAAAACTTGAAAAAACCAGACACAAGCATAACAGACAGGAGGTAGTAGACACTGAATGCTGGGTGGGCAGCCGAGCTCCCAGACAGCCTTTTCCAATTCAGGACCACCATCATCTAAGCATCTTCTCTTCACATGTGTTTGTTTCATTATCAGATTGTTGTCTGACCATCTCTTCACCTCCCACTCTGCTCTGAAGACATCAAGAGAAACCTTGTCAGGGTTTATTCGATGTTACTGTTATTTCATCACCACTGGATCCTTTGGATTTAGCATAGGACCCAGCACTAAGTAGGCATGTTCAGGAAATATTTGTTGAATGAATAGGTAATAGGTAGGTAAAATTAAGAGGACTGTGGTGATTTTAAAAAGATGTCCAAAATTATTTGATATTATTCCCTCTAAAAGTGTACGCTAATCTCCTTCCCCTTAAGTGTGGGTTGGAGTTAGTGACACGCTTCCAACTAATAGAATTTGGCAAAAACAACAGTGTGTAACTAGATCATAAAAGACATCACAGCTTTCTCCTTTATCTCTCTCTCTTTCAGATCATTCCCTCTGGAGGAAGCCAGCAGCCATATCATGAGTACACTCAAGCAACTCTGTAAAGAGAGCTACACGGTGAGGAACTGAAGCATCTTGCAAACATCTCTGTGCGCTGTCTTGGAAGTGGATCCTTTAACTCCAAACCTTCAAATGACTTCAGTTTCGGCCTACCTCTTTTTTTTTTTTTTTTTTTTTTTTAGCCCAGGCTGGAGTGCAGTGGTGCAATCTTGGCTCACTGCAACTTCTGCCACCCAGGTTCAAGCGATTATTCTCCCTCAGCCTCCTGAGTAGCTGGGATTATAGGTGCCTGCCACCATGACTGGCTAATTTTTGTAGTTTTAGTAGAGATGGGGTTTCACCATCTTGGCCAGGCTGGTCTTGAACTCCTGACCTCATGATCCATCCGCCTCAGCCTCCCAAAGTGCCGGGATTACAGGTGTGAGCCGCCACACTCAGCCTCAGCTGACCTCTTAATTGCAACCTCATGAGAGACCTGAAGCCCAAAACACCCAACTTAACCACTCCTAGATTCCTGACACTCAGAAATATATGAGGTAATAAAAAATTATTATTTTAAGCAGCTAAGTTCGGGGGTAAGTTGTTACGCAACAACAGATAACTCATAAGAGATTTTCAAACAAATTGCTCCCTTCAAAAGGCAGATATATACCACTACAGATACTAGTGGAAGCAATGTAGGAAGTTGCCATTCTATGCCCCCTTGTTTTATTCTGCCCACAGCATATACCACATGTCTATGCTTCTTCATGTATTACTCAATCAGCTTTTGTGAAGGCCCTAGCATAGTTTACAGGTAAAATTGAATGAGCAAAATGAACACACTTACTATATGAGACCATCAAAAGGGGACTAAAAATCTGCTCAAAAAGAACCAAGAGACAAGAAATCAGAGTGGCTGAAGAAATAAAAAGTGGTTTCAAAGAGGAAGTAAAAACATTTTCAGTATATTCTGCAGAGAATAAAATTGTTTTTCTAATCAACAAAAACATAAACTAATATCAATTGAGAAATACTAAATGGGAAACAAATGGAAGAGTCAACATTATATGTAGGAAATGTTCCTATCCAACTCACATAAGCTTCCATAAATTTGAAAATGGTGCTATCAGCAGTAAGGTCTTCTGCAACAGAAGGGAAAAAATGTAATCACAATAAATAAAGACAACTGTCAATTGGAAATAAACGTGTGTTATGTGCCTACTACGTGCCAAGCAAGGGAATCTGCATGGGGAAAAGTGGCTCACTTTTTCACTACATCCAACTTTGTAGCTACCACCCAAGTACAGAACTCTCCCCCCCAGGGTAGGCACCACATACTCACCCTCTCCTCTTTTCCCTCCTCACATCTTCCCTCCACAAAATAGATAGGGGTAGGGGAAAGGAATCTGGAAATAGAGCTGGAGGGGCAAATTTATGCCAATGCTGCTAATGAGACTTCATAATAATAAACACCATTTATGTAACTTGAATATGTATTCAATATTTATATTCATTTTGTCATTTAATACCAAAACAACTTTATTCCTCTACCCTTCTCTAATCTCCAGCAATCTGTTTCTTTACCAAAGACAAGGCTGGCAAGACACCCTCCCCAAGACTTGTTTTCTTCTCCTCTAAAAGTAGGTATCAATGGGTTTGATCTGAGGATGTGGTGACATCATGTGTGTGCCAAGGCCAAGTCCTGTGAAAATTCAACCCTAGCATGTTAAAGGATTGTGGAAAATGAAGGAGTCTTTTGAGGGAGCAGAAAATGGTGCCGTTTGCCAGGAGCACAGAGTTCTTGGAAAACAGGACTGAAAATGTGGTCTTGATCCACCGTGGGGGGAGCTTTGACTGCCAGCCCAGTACTCTACAAATAATGTCAAAAAACCCAGGATAGCAAATATACCATTGGCTAGGGTTGGGGATACTTTGGCATGAGAATGCCAAGAATAGTAATATTTCAAATGATAATGATGTAGAAATGGTATCTTTTGTGTCCTTCCTCTTATTTCAAGATCTTACTTATTGTGGTTAAAATACATCATGTCTTACGTTCTAAAATTTTAACTCCTAAATTTAATCTCAAATAAAGCTGTGTACATATAAACATCTGCATTTTGCCCACAACTTTTTGACAGTAATGTTATTCCAAGAGCTTGGAGGATGGGGAAAGAGACAGCCAGGGCAAGCAGTATGTCCTTCTGTTGGTAGTCATAGTGATTATAGTCAATAATAATTATTGTATACTTGAAATTTGCTAAGAGAGTAGATCTTAAGTGCCTTTACCACACATACACACACAAAATGGCAACTATGTGAGGTGATGAGGTTGTAATTAACTTGATTCTGGTAAATATTTCACACTGTATACATATATCAAATCATCACAGTGTATACCTTGGATATACACAATATTTATTTGTCACTTATACCTTAATAAAGCTGTGGATAACAGAGAAATTATTCTGACACTTATTGAAATGGTAAGGAAGACTTTATTCAAGACTATTACAAGAGGGGAGAGAGATTGCACTCAACTCCAAATTCAGCAAAAATAGCTATAGATGTATTGCCAATGAGAAGAATGAAACGGTCAGTGGATAGAGAATTAACAAAAGGAGATATCAAGGGTAGGGGGATTCTTGCTAAAATTGTCTAATAGGATTCTTGGTAAAGGGAAGCCAAGGACTTAGACATCAAGGGTGGGGAATAAGAAACTTGATCTAATATCAAAGGTGACTAGATATAAAAGGTGGGGAGATTCTCCCTAAAATAACTTAGTAGGATTCTTGCCTAATGGCAGACCAACGTCATGCCCTGGTTAAGCAGAATGCTCAGATGAGCCCAATTAAAGTTTGGTCAAGGAAGGTGTCCTAGTCTGTATGTGCTGTTATAACAAAATACTTAGATTGGGCTGCTTTGTAGATGCCGCTGACACACAGAGACCTCTGTCAGCAGCCACAGTCAAACCTACCATGTTCTTCAACATCGCCACCCAAGGTGAGCCCTTAGGCTGCATCTTCTGTTTGTAGACAAAGTTCCAAAGACAGCAGAAAATTTTCATGCTCTGAGCACTGGAGAGAAATAATTTGGTTATAAGGGTTCCTGCTTTCACAGAATTATCCCAGACTTTATGTGTCAGGGTGGTGACTTCACATGCCATAATAGCACTGATGGCAAGTCCATCTATGGGGAGAAATCTGATGACCAGAACTTCATCCTGAAGCATACAGGTCCTGGCATCTTGTTCATGGAAAATGCTGGACCCAACGCAAATAGTTCCTAGTTTTTCACCTGCACTGCCAAGATGAAGTGGTTGGATGGCAAGCATGTGATCTTTGCCAAGGTGAAAGAAGGCATGAATATCGTGGAAGCCATGGGGCACTTTGGGAGCAGGAATGGCAAGATCGACAAGAAGATAACTATTGCTGACTGTAGATAACTCTAATAGATGTGACTTGTGTTTTAACCACCAGATCATTCCTTCTGTAGCTCGGGAGAGCACCCCACCTCATTTGCTCACAGTATCCTATAATCTTGGTACTCCCACTGCAGTTTTTTGGGTTCCATATTTTCCTTACTCCTTCTATGTCTAGCTGTATTGCAGTTAAGTTTATGATTATGAAATAAAAAAAATAATAAAAATACTTAGACTAAAATAATTTATAAAGAATAAAAATTTATTTTTCATAGTTCTGGAGGCTGTAAAGTCCAAAATCATGGTGCTGGTAGGATTGGTGTCTGATGAGGGCCACCCTCTGCTTCCAAGATGGCACCTTGTTGCTGCATCCTCCAGAAAGGAGGAGCACTGTGTCTTCACATGATGGAAGGGACAGAAGGGCAAGAGAGTGCCCTTCAACCTTGAGCCTTGTTATAAGGGTGCTAATCCCATGTATGAGGACAGAGACCTCATGACTTAAAAGATATGGCCTCCCAAAGGCTACACCTTTTAATACTGTTTAATTGGGGATTATCTTTTTTTTTTTTTTTTTTTCTTGAGACGAAGTCTCACTCTGTCACCCAGGCTGAAGTGCAGTGCATGATCTCGGCTCACTGCAAGCTCCACCTCCCGGGCTCATGCCATTCTCCTGCCTCATGCCATTCTCCTGCCTCAACCTCCCGAGTAGCTGGGACTACAGGTGCCTGCCACCACACCTGGCTAATTTTCTATATTTTAATAGAGACTGGGTTTCACTGTATTAGCCAGGATGGTCTCGATCTCCTGACCTCGTGATCCGCCCACCTCAGCCTTCCAAAGTGCTGGGATTACAGGGGTGAGCCACTGCACCCAGCCAATTGGGGATTATGTTTCAACACAAATTTTGGAGGGGTCACCATCATCCAAACTATAGCAGTGTCTTTGCCAGGGGATAGTGGCCTGGAGACAGGATGATAGAGGTAGAGAGAGGTCTGGGAAGCCTTTACGGGGTGGAAAACTGGGGGCAAGTATGGGTTGCTGTCTCTGAAGAGCCCTCCCAACAGGCGGACCTGCCTTTTGGTCAAGGTTGAGGAAAACCCTGTGTGTTCTTAAAACATATCTCTTCTATCCTTGAGTTTCAGGAGCTTTACACAGCAGCTAAAGTCCCCCATGGTCAGGACCAAGGATGTTGGGTTTGAGTGTGCTCATGAATAAAGAAGGTGTATAAGAAAAGAGGAGGACAGGCCGGGCGCGGTGGCTCAAGCCTGTAATCCCAGCACTTTGGGAGGCCGAGACGGGTGGATCACAAGGTCATGAGATCGAGACCATCGTGGCTAACCCGGTGAAACCCCGTCTCTACTATAAAATACAAAAAACTAGCCGGGCGAGGTGGCGGGCGCCTGTAGTCCCAGCTACTCGGGAGGCTGAGGCAGGAGAATGGCGTGAACCCGGGAGGCGGAGCTGGTAGTGAGCTGAGATCCGGCCACTGCACTCCAGCCGGGGCGACAGAGCGAGACTCCGTCTCAAAAAAAAAAAAAAAAACAAAAACAGAAAAGAGGAGGACATGTCTTGGGTATGGCTGAGAGTCTGACTCCCAGGGAGTTATTTTATTTGCTGAATCCACCAAGGTCTTTCCCAGTGGAGTCTTGTGCTGTACTAATCTGGTGACCCCTTGGACATACCTGCTTTGCACTGACAAGACTGAGTGTGGGAGCAAGTTGTGAAAAGGATCTTATGACACTCCCAGCCTGGTATCAGGCACAGCAAGCAGATTTCATTCGATCAGCAGCTGTTTTGCAATAGCTCTCGAGGCCTATCTTGGAGAATTCTTCATTTTTTTGCTGACAGCACTAGGAATTCTCCCTGATGGGAAAGGAGTTTGATTTGTAAACATATGTGCAATGCATTTTCATATCACTTTGCCAGGTGAAGCAGAGAAGATATGCCATGCTTACACATAGGATTGTTTCTGTTTTGGTTACCTCTTTTACGATTGGATGAAAAAATGCAGGAATAAATGAATGGGTTGTTAACGGAATCCATGCATCCATCAGTCAGTAATTCCCTGCAGTAGAACCACCCTGAGCACTTGTTAAAACACAACTTATTGGGCTTTACCTCCAGAGTTTCTGATTTAGTCTGGGGCGCAGGGAGTGGGGAGAGGAGCAAAGAATTTGCATATCAAGTACTGCTGATGTTCCTGGTACAGGAATAATACGCTGAGAACCACTAGCACAAGCCATCAGTAGAGATCCTCTTAGGCCATGATTATTGTGGCTGCAGACTTTCTGACTGATCTTGCCAACTAGTTCACGCACATAGTTGAAAATGACCCAGTGTTTCGGGGGGTTGTGGGTGGCCTACTCTACCTCCCAGCAAACTCTCCTGGATAGTAGTGTTAGATTTGAGTTAGAGCACTGCTGGTGTGTGTGTGCCTGTGTGTGTGTATGTATATTCACATGTATATATACACATGCACACATCTGTGCTGCTGTCCTGACAGGTACTGCTGTCCTTTGGCACACCTCTAGTGCTGACCACTGACCTTCTTCAGGCTCTCTCCTCTTTGCCTTTCATGAAATCTGGGCTTTTTCAGGGTGAAGGAGATGGTAGGTTGGCTGCTTTGCTGAGCCCTTCAGCAAGCAGACCATCATGGTGAAGTAAGAGGATCGTGGGCTTGGAGCCAGGTACTCCTGGAATTTGCATGGAAGTTCTGCCTCTTAGCAGTTATGTGAACTTCTAAGACTTTCAGGGCCTGTCTGAGGTTCAGCAACATTATCAGTAAAGCTGGGATTATATCTCTACCTCACAATATTGTTGAGAGCATTAAATGAGAAACCGTGGAGGAAGCACTTTACAGTGTCAGGCACATAGTAGGCATTCAAAAAATGTTAGTCCCTTCCCACCCTATACTCATTTTGATGTTCTTTAAGAATACTCTGACCATGGCCGGGCGCGGTGGCTCACACCTATAATCCCAGCACTTCGGGAGGCCGAGGCAGGTGGATCACGAGGTCAGGAGTTCGAGACCAGCCTAGCCAACATGGGGAAACCCTGTTCTACTAAAAATACAAAAAATTAGCTGGGCATGGTGGCGAATGCCCCTAATCCCAGCTACCTGGGAGGCTGAGGCAGGAGAATTGCTTGAGAGGCGGAGGTTGCAATGAGCAGAGATCGCACCTCTGTACTCCAGCCTGGGCCACAGTATGAAACTCCATCTTAAAAAAAAAAAAAAAAGAATACTCTGACCAGGCGCAGTGGCTCACACCTGTAATCCAAGCAATTTGGAAGGCCAAGGTGGGCAGATCGCTTGAGCTCAGGAGTTCAAGATCAGCCTGGGCAACATGGTGAGACCCATGTCTCTACTAAAAATACAAAAAAACAACCAGGCATGGTGGCACATGTCTGCGGTCCCAGCTACTTGGGAAGCTGAGGTGGGAGGATTGCTTGAGCCCAGGGGACAGAGGTGGCAGTGAGCCAAGATCAAGCCACTACACTCCAGCCTGGGCGACAGAGTCAGACCCCGTCTCAGAAAAAAAGAAAAAAGAAAGAAAAAGAAAAAAAAAAGGGAATAACCACCCAAGATAGCTTCTTTTTAAAAATAAATATAAAAAAGAATGCTCTAAGGTAAAATGCTTTCTGAAGTGGTTTCAAAGCCCACAGGCCCACCATGGTCTCTGCCCCAATAGTCCAATGTGCATAAAGCAAGCGGGTTTTGCAGGAGAATAATTTTTATTTTTGTATCATGATTAATCGCCACTTCTAAGCCCTGTCCTGTTTTCCATACTCAATCAATACTTCTCGACACTACTTCATTTATCAGGGAATAGTAATAATGACTGACATTTATGGAGCACATTCTATGTGCCAAGCACTGGGTTTGTCTATAGACATTTTCTCATTTAATCACCAAAACAACCCAATGACTTGGTATACCTGTGATCCACATGGATCAGATGAGGAAACAGATGTGCCAGATGAGGAAACTCAGACTCAGAGAAAGTAAGTACTTTTCCCAAAAATGTTTTTATGAAGACCTTCCTATTGCACAACACTGTCCTAAGGGCAGAATCTCGGCTCACTGCAACCTCTGCCTCCCAGGTTCAAGCAATTCTCCTGCCTCAGCCTCCCAAGTAGCTGGGACTACAGGCGAGCACCACCACACCTGGCTAATTTCTGTATTTGCAGCACAGCCAGGGTTTCACCATATTGGTCAGGCTAGACTTGAACTTCTGACCTCGTGATCTGCCTGCCTCAGCCTCCCAAAGTGCTGGGATTACAGGCGTGAGCCACCGCGCCCAGCCCTATATGGTAAATTTTTTAGAAGGCTGGTGTCTTGGAGAATGTGATTCACTCTATCCAGCAAGCAGAACTCCCTCACATGAAACCACTATTAAGAGATAGAGAACACGGGACTCATCTTCACTTCAGTCCATTCCAGCAGAGGCAGGACATATAAGGTCAAGAGTGGTCATAGAGGCCTTCAAGGCTAAGGTGTCATTCAGTGAACCTGCCTACAGCCATAAGAGGGAGAATATGCAGACCCTGAAACAGATGACTATGGGAATTTTTAAATGAAAACAGGAAAATGCACATGTTATAATGTCAATTTTTAAAAGAGTAATTCAAGATTATATGTTCAAGATTTGTTGAAAAACTGGAGGAAAATATGCCAGAATGTCAACAGTAATTTCCTCTGGCTCATTTGTTTTCATATATATCTTTTTGTACTTTCATAAATTTCTAAAGAAAACATTGTTACTACGTGATCAGCAAAACATACACTATTAGCAAAACTAGAAAAGAAAATCATCACTATATATGCCTTTAAGAAATGTGGTGCAGGCTGGGCACGGTGGCTCACGCCTGTAATCCCAGCACTTTGGGAGGCCGAGGCGGGCGGATCACAAGGTCAGGAGATCAAGACAATCCTGGCTAACACCATGAAACCCCGTCTCTACTAAAAATACAAAAAATTAGCCGGGCATGGTGGTGGGCGCCTGTAGTCCCAGCTACTCGGGAGGTTGAGGCAGGAGAATGGTGTGAACCCAGGAGGCGGAGCTTGCAGTGAGCTGAGATCGTGCCCCTGCACTCCAGACTGGGCAACAGAACAAGACTCCGTCTCAAAAAAAAAAAAGAAAAGAAAAGAAAGAAACATGGTGCATAAACTTTTGTAATACCAAATGTGGGGCAATTTTTCAACTGCCTGTCAGTGAATTAGGAAACGCTGAACTGGGAAGGAAGTGCAGAATACAATAGAGCCAAAAAATGATGCTCAAGATGGGATGCAGAAAATATGTATTGAGAGCCACCTCTGTGCAAGGCGCAGTTAATCTTTAATCCATACCTAAGTCATAGTGATATGTGTCTGTACTTGTTTTTGTTTGCCTTATCCTGGGGAGTGACACCCAACTCCTTCATTCCCCCAGGTATACTATGTATCCTCACAGCCCCTCTGAAATGGCAAAGAGTTCCAGTCTGAAGTCTGACCTTCCCAAGTGAACAAGCCGTTCTTACAGCTGGGAGGAAATAAACATGTGCCAAAAAGTAGGTTTTGGATACAGAGACAAGCATGACCATCTAAGACCCAGGAGTGCAGGGAATGGAGGGCAGAAGCTGAAAGGGGAACATCTGAGGCTTAGATCCTTCAGAGAAGCCTTCCAAGATGCTGCTGCCTAGAGCTGAGAACTAGGAATCCTCCTGGCAGTTAATAAATTTCCAGGATCCCATGAATCGGATACAATCCATACTCTCTAAATATTTATTTTCTTCTTTCTGAGACTCTATCCTCACTTCCTACACTAACCTTAAAGCTGCTTGCTAGTAACACAGGTCCCTAGCAGGGCCATGCCTCATTCGTGGAAGATAAATAGTTCTACTCTAGGATCAACAGCAACCCCTCACACAATGTCTAGCAAAGAGTCAATGCTCAACAAATATCTGTTGAATGAATGAACAAATGGATAGATGGATAGACAGAGGTTTGGTTAAAGCCTTGTCTGAACATTATGGGCCATCAGTGTTTGATTTGCTTCTGTGGTTAGGCTGAGTCATTTTGGTTTCAAGCAGATAGTTCGTTAACAGTGACTGCAATGGGGCTAAGACAGAGAAAGGCTAGACTATTTGTCACATGCTCTTTAAATCTGAAGCAAAAAGAAATAAAATCAATGGATGGGGATAAGGGATATTGCTTCTGTCACATATTAGCTGAGTGGTGGTATAGAAACTGGTTCTCTTTTCTACAATCAAGTTTTCTCATTCTCCAAAATCCAATAGTGTTTATTACCTCAGAGTTGATTAGACCTCCTTAAAAACAACTAGCCCTATGTTTGACACAGAGCAATCATTCAGCAAGTATCAGTTTTCTTTCCACCAAAACTTCCCTACAGAAGATAAAACTTTGAGATCAACTAAATAGTGCAGCTAGCTAAAAAGCTCTCAAAAATGAGTCAGTAAGGAGAGAAATAAATAGGCATCTGTGTTATGATTGACATTCACTGTTACTCCTATGTAGTAGGAATGAGTCATCTGGTAGAGTCTGGGGTAGGAAGAAAAACCATAGCCCTATTTTTATTTACTCAGATGTCCGTAATATCTTATTACGTCTGCTCAAGGAAAGATATAGAACATTTGTCAGTGCCAGACCTATCACCATACAAGATGTAAGACCTTGGTGAAGTCAAGATGCCTCTCCTGTCTTCACCTCAGTAACAGGATAGCAACAAGTAGCTGTGTCAAACCAACCACCCAGGAATGTTGTGGAAGCCAATAAAAAAAGCCTTCTCCATTCTTATATTGTAAGAAACATGTTATGTGAGCCCAAGGACAGATTTAAGAGTCATATTGCAAGTATAAGTCCTCCCCCTAGTTGTTACAGTAGTAACAATAAAAAAGAGTTATTTAATATCTAATGGAGCAGGGCTAGATGTCATCCAAGAATCAAAAGTCACAAGTTCACAATCTTTGGAAATAAGAAAGCCATCCAAAATTAAGTGGCCTCTCGGTGGCAGGCAAAGTGCTTTAGCAATATTAACTCATTTAATTCTTAAGACAATTGGCTGGGCGCGGTGGCTCATGCCTATAATCCCAGCACTTTGGGAGGCCGAGGTGGGCAGATCACCTGAGGTCAGGAGTTTGAGACTAGCCTGGCCAACATGGTGAAACCTCATCTCTACTAAAAATACAAAAATCAGCCGAGCATGGTGGTGCATGCCTGTAGTCCCAGCTACTCGGGAGGCTGAGGTTGGAGAATCGCTTGAACCCAGGAGACTGAGGTTGCAGTGAGCCAAGATCACATCATTGCACTCCAGCCTGGACAACAAGAACGAAATTCCATCTCAAAAAAAAAAAAAAAAAGACAACCGAAGAGGTAGGCATTATTATACCCATGCTCTGGATGAGAAAACTGAGGATCATAGAAGATAAGTCATTGTCTCAGGATCAAATAGCTAACAAGTGGTGCAGCAGGGACTCAAAAGCAAGTCTGTCTGATTCCTATGACACCAGTTCTTACAGAAATACCACAACAGAGCTGGGCACAGTGGATCATGCCTGTAATCCCGGCAATTTGGGAAGCCAAGGCAGGAGGATTGCTTGAGTACAGGAGTTCGAGACCAGTCTGGGCAACATAGGGAGACCCCATCTCTACAAATAACTTAAAAAATTAGCCGGTCATGGTGGCACATGCTACTCGGGAGGCTGAGACAGGAGGACTGCCTGAGCCTGAAAGGTTGAAGCTACAGTGAGCTGTAATCACACCACTACACTCCAGCCTGGGTGACAAAGGCTCTGTCTCAAAAAAAAAAAAAAAAAGGAAAAGAAATACCAAAACAGAAGTGAAGGCCCAAGTATACATATCTAATTCAAGTGCAAGGGAAAAGGAAGAAATGTTCACTCCTAAGAGCTATTCTTTAACCACAGACTTCTTCAATCCTACTTTCCTGAATAAACTGTACATTTGAAGGGATATGAACATTTAATTGGCAGGGTTAAGTGTAGAGTCAGCACGAGTGCCTGAAGTGCCATGAACTCTCTCTCAAAAGGACACAAAAAGTAAAGAACAGAGAGGAACGGAGAGAAAAACAAATATAGGAAAGGGTCAAGGGAAAGGGAAAGGAGACTGACAAAAGGAGCTAACCTTTGTCTTAACCTTTTTATTGAGATACAACAGTCACAGAATAACATGCACAAATCTCAAATGCGCAGCTTAATGAAATTGATATATGTATACACTGGTGTAACTAGACCAAGATATAGAACATCTCCATCGCCTCATAAGATTCCTTCATGCCCCTTCCTAGTTAATCCTCACCTCCAGAGGTAACCACTGATCTGAGTACTGAAAATGCACATTAATTTGCATTTCCTATAATATATAAATGTAGTAATACAGTATATACTCTCCTTTTTAATCTGACATATTTCACCCAGCATAATTATTTTGAGATTTGTCCATGTTGGTATATATATGAATGATTTATTCCATTTTATTGCTAAGTAGTATTCCATTTTATTGCTAAGTAGTATTCCCTTGCATTGATACACCACAGTTTATCTACTCACTTGTTTACGCACATTTGTCTGTTTCTAGTTTGGGGCAATTATAAATAAAATTGGTAAGAACATTGGTGTATACATCTTCATATACACATAAGCTTTCATTTCTCTTGAAATGAAATTCCTAGGAATGGAGTTGTTGAGTTATAGAATGCTCTACTTTGGATATAGTTTGTCCTCACCAAAACTCATGTTGAAATTTGATCCCTAATGTGGAATGTTGGGAGGTGAGGCCTAATGGAAGATGTTTGGGTCATGGGAGCAGATACCTCATGATTGGCTTGGTGCCATTCTCACGGTAGTGAGTGAGTTCTCCCTCTTTCAAAACTGGATTCATTCCCTTAGGAATGAATTAGTTCCCCACAAGAGTAGGATTTTATAAAGCCAGGATGCCTCTTGGGTTTTGCCTCTTCACATGTGTTCATTTCCCCTTTGACCTTCTCTGCCATGTCAAGAAAGCTCTCAGCCAGGTGTAGTGGCTCATGCCTGTAATCCCAGCACTTTAGGAGGTCGAGGCAAGCAGATCACCTGTGATCAGGAGTTCGAGACCAGCCTGGCCAACATGGTGTAACCCCATCTCTACTAAAACTCCAAAAAAATTAGCCAGACACGGTGGCGTGCACCTGTAGTCCCAGTTACTCAGGAGGCTGAGGCAGGAGAACTGTTTGAACCTGGGAAGTGGAGGTTGCAGTGAGCCGAGATTGCACCACTGCACTCCAGCCTGGGCGACAGAGCAAGACTTTGTCTTGAAAAAAAAAAGAGAGATAGAGAAAGCTCTCACCAGAAGCTGAGGCCATGCCCTTGAACTTCCCAGTCTGCAAAACTAAATAAACCTCTAAATAAACCTCTTTTCTTTATAAATTACACAGTCTCAGGTATTCTGTTATAATAACACAAAATAAACTAAGACACAGAGTAAACATGTTTAGCTATAGAAGATTTTAAAAATACTGAGTCTTAGACCTCTATTCCCTTCCTAGCCTGGCCTTTTTATTTTAGGGATGTTAACTTTATTTTTCCCCACAAAATGAAAATTATATGTACTCTCTATAGAAAATTGGAAAATACAGCAAACTAGAAGGAAAGGAAATCAAAACTCTTGTAACCTAGGGTTCAAATAAGCTCTCTCCTTTCTGAGATTTGGCATTGACTCGAGAATGCAGCTAGAGAGTTTCTGGAAAAGTCACTGGACAGACCATCAAGCATAAAACCAACTTACAAATCCATGGAGATGGTCTCTATGAAAGAGTCAGAGTCTAATATACTGAAAGGCTTGATTTGAACAGAGCCTCTACTCAGGCCCAGAAAGGCAAACAACTCCATGTTCACTGCCAGCCTTCCTAAACATTCTTACTACATAGCCGAGTGGGCAAAGAAACACAAAGCACAGTTTATTCCTATTCTGGCAACTGAGCTTGTGCCTACTGAAGAAAAAAAAAATGCTTAGATCACCTTTTAACATGTGCTACACCCATACAATGGAATGCAATGTAGTCCTTAAATGTGATTATACAGATCTATGTTTATCAATGAAAAAGTATGATCAGGACTTATTTTTAGGATATATTTTAGAGTGATGGTTAAGATCATAGGCTTTAGAGTCAGACTACCTGGCTCCAAACCTAGCTCTTTGTCCTTAAACAAATGACACAACTTTGCTGTACCTCCATTTCACCATCTGTGACAAGGGGGTGATAATAATAATACCTACCTCATAGAGCTGCTTAGGGGATTAAATAAAACACTAGAACACTTAGAGAAGCACTTAGAAAAAATAAAGCTTGGCTCATAGTAAATTTACCATCAACAACCAGAAGTGAGCCATCAACATTTCTCAGCAGTCCTTCTATATTTCTCTGGTCAACCTACAATCTGCCCTCACCCTTACAACTCATTGAACCTTCTCCATTCTCTTTAGCCTTCCAACTCCTCCTCCTTATTATCTCTACATGCAGATGACCACACCCTCATTTACAGAAAAAATAATGGGGTTGGGGGACTCTTCAGAAGGAAGTTCTCTCTCATCTTCCTAACACCAAAATAAATCAACTATACCTGCACACATCCTACCAGCAGTTAGGACCTCAATTAAGGCAGATACTCTTGCCTTCTAGTGAACACTAATTCCTCCACCTAAGCTTTCGATTCCAGATGCTCCTCTTTCTTAACAAATGTACACTATGATTTATCCTATCTCTCTGCTGTATTTTTAACCACTCACTCCCTACAGACCCTTAATTGTAAACTTTACACATCCACAAAATTTCTCCCTATTAAAAAAAGTCTTCGGCTGGGTGTAGTAGCTCAAGACTGTAATCCCAGCACTTTGGGAGGCTAAGGCAGACAGATTGCTTGAGCCCTGGAATTCGAGACCAGCCTGGGTAACATGGCGAGACTCTGTCTCTACAAAAAATACAAAAATTAGCCCAGCGTGGTGGTGTGCACGCCTGTAGTCCCAGCTACTCAGGAGACGGAGGTGGAAGAATCGCCTGAGCCTAGGAAGTCAAGGCTGCAGTGAGCTGTGACTGTGTCACTGCACTCCAGCCTGGGCAACAGCATGAGATCCCGTTTCAAAAAATAATAACAATAATAAATTTAAAAGGCCTCTCTTGACCCCTAGTCTCACTTCTGCTTCTACCCTGACTTTTCCACGCCCTTCACAGCCAAACTGCTTCAAATAGTTGCCTATACTCTTTGTTTCCATTAACTTGCCTACCGGCCAGGCGCAGTAACTCACACCTGTAATCCCAGCACTTTGGGAGGCTGAGGTGGGCGGATCACCTGAGGTCAGGTGTTCGAGACCAGCCTGGCTAACATGGCAAAACCCCTTTTCTACTAAAAATACAAAAAATTAGCCAGGCATGGTGGCACGCGCCTGTAATCCCAGCTACCTGGGAGGCTGAGGCAGGAGAATTGCTTGAACCCGGGAGACGGAGGTTGCAGTGAGCCGAGATCGCACCATTGCACTCCAGCTTGGGCAACAAGAGTGAAATTCCGTCTCAAAAAAAAAAAAAAAAAAAAAAGGTGCCTTCCTCTCTCTGCTAACCACACTCCAATCCATTCCATTCTAGATTTCTGCCCTGTCATTCCATGAAAATAGATCTGTCCAGGACACCAATGCCTCCATATTCTTAAATTTTACCAGTCCACATCTTATTTGACCTCTGAGCAGCAATGGACATTGTTAACAGTCCATTCCCTACTTCTTGAAACAGTTTCTTTTTTGGCTTCAATGACACAAGTCCCTTCTAACTTTCTTTTAAACCTCCCTGCTGCTGTTTCCCAGTCTCCTTTGCAGCATGACCCTCCTGTACTCAACATGAAATACTGGAGTTTCTCAAGGCTCCCTCTTTGATCTCCTACATTCTCATTCTGATACTCTCTGGCCTAGACAACCTTATCCCCACACATGGCTTGAATTATCACCTATATCCATACAGCACACAATTTATATATCCAGTATATAGGCCCCTTCTAAGCTCTAGATCCATCCATCCATCTATATAACTTCTCTTGGGTGTTCTCAAAGATACGTCAAACACAACATGTCTAAGACTAAACTCACAATCCTCATACCTGAACTTAGTATTCAATGTGATCTTAAACGTCCTGCTTCTTAATGCTGTTACTCCAAACATCCAGTTGGACAAGCCAGAAACTGAGAAGTCACCCTTGATCGCTCACTCTCACTGTAAGATATTGGGGGGAGTAAACAAAGTGCGGATTTTCCTATACTCTCTATTTAACACAGAATGCTTCTGTAGCCCCAGATGTATGGGAGAATTTTCCCGTATACCAAGCAATCAATTTTGCAGCAGATGCCAGCTGGATGTCCTCTAACTGAATTCAGTTGTCACTACCTACCTGGAGATAGTGTCAGATCCCATAGTTTGAGAGCTCAGCCTCACAAGACTGCTCTCCACTTCAGATGCCAGGTTGTAAGCTGTGCTTCTGACTGACCCACTATAAATCAGGGTTCCCATGACCCTCTCCTTGGGTTTGATTAATTTGCTAGAGAGGGTCACAGAACTCTGAAAAACACATTTACAGGTTTATTATAAAGGATATTACAAAGCATATAGATGGACAGCCAGATAGAACAGTCACATAGGGCAAGGTACAGGATAAGGGGCACCAAGCTTCCATGCCCTCTCCAGGAACAGCACCCTCTAGGAACCTCCATGTGTTCACTATCCAGAAGCTCTCCAAACCCAGTTCTTTCATGTTTTTATAAAGGCTTTACAGCCAGGCACGGTGGCTCACGCCTGTAATCCCAGCACTTTGGGAGGCCGAGGTGGGCAGATCACATAAGGTCAGGAGTTCGAGACCAGCCTGGCCAACATGGCAAAACCACGTCTCTACTAAAAATACAAAATTAGCTGGGCATGGTGGTGCATGCCTGTAACCCCAGCTACTTGGGAGGCTGAGGCAGGAGAATCACTTGAACTCAGGAGATGGAGGTTGCAGTGAGGCGAGATCACACCGTTGCACTCCAGCCTGGGCAACAAGAGCGAGACTCTGTCTCAAAATATAAAAATTAAAAATTAAAAATAAATAAAATAGAGGCTTTACTACGTAGGCATGATTGATTACATCATTGGCCACTGCTAGTCAATTTAACCTTCAGCTCCTCTCCCTTCCCCAGAGGTTGGGGATGTGGTAAAAAAGTCTCAACTCTCTAATCCTGCCTTGACCAGCCCCCTATCCTAAATCTACCTAGGAGCCTCAGCCACCAGTTATCTTTTTAGCATGCAGAAGATACTCTTTTTTATTTCTATTTCTATTTTTATTTTTTT
>NW_012107653.1:172428-173354 GCF_000951045.1 Mandrillus leucophaeus
CCTGTAATCCCAGCTACTAGGGAGGCTGAGGCAGGAGAATCGCTTGAACCTGGGAGGTGGAGGTTGCAGTGAGTTGAGATTGCGCCACTGCACTCCAGCCTGGGCAACAGAGTGAGACTCCATCGCAAAATAAATAAATAAATAAATAAACAAAATAAAAATAAAAAATTTAATTGCCATTATAATGAAACCATCTTTGCAAAATTATAACTGAGGAAATTATGACAGTGAAAGAAATCAGACCTAACCAACTCCACCTTGCTTCTAACCTTTAAGCTGTCCTTGCTCATTCTTGGGCGTAGGTCAAACTAACTTTGGGAAGGAATTCAGTTTGTGGATTGATTCTGAAACAAAATGAATCATAGGCCTTTCCCAAAGAAAAGACCCCCTTCTTGCCTGGGGACTAGTCTGCCTTTGCAGGACTAACAAATTAGCTACAAGATTAGAAATTACAGTTTAGGGGTCATGCAGCCTCTGGCTCCAAGAGTCTGAACCTCCCCAAATTGCTGCTGGGGATAACATCACTATTGTAAAACCTGAAATCAGCCCTTGAGATACTTTTCAGACCCTACACTCCATGGATGAGCTGACACCACCCAGACCTGTAATCTGGCTCAACCAGTTCTGCCATCTCACCCAGGAACACAAAACTGCAAGAAAGACTAACTTCAACCCTCTATGATTCCATCTCCAACCTGACCAATGAGCACTCCGTACTTCCCAAGCCGCTACCTGCCAAATTATCTTTAAAAACTCTGATCCCAGCCAGGCACAGTGGCTCACGCCTGTAATCCCAGCACTTTGAGAGGCTGAGGTGGGCAGTCCACTTGGGGTCAGGAGTTCGAGACCAGCCTGGCCAACATGGTGAAACCCCATCT
Organism: Mandrillus leucophaeus; assembly: GCF_000951045.1. Taxonomy (NCBI): domain Eukaryota; kingdom Metazoa; phylum Chordata; class Mammalia; order Primates; family Cercopithecidae; genus Mandrillus; species Mandrillus leucophaeus. The sequence goes on from NW_012107653.1 coordinate 173,307, forward strand.
CTACTAAAAAATACAAAATTAGCTGGGCATGGTGGTGCATGCCTGTAA
>NW_012107653.1:178207-179519 GCF_000951045.1 Mandrillus leucophaeus
ATTGCAACCTCCACCTCCCAGGTTCAAGTGATTCTCCTGCCTCAGCCTCCCAAGTAGCTAGGATTACAGGCATGCGTCACCACGCCCAGCTAATTCTGTATTTTAAGTAGAGATGGGGTTTCACCATGTTGGTCAGGCTGGTCTCAAACTCCTGACCCCCAGTGATCCACCCACCTCGGCCTCCCAAAGTGCTGGGATTATAAGCATAAGCCACCACACCCGGGGCAAAAGATACACTTATCACCTCAGAGATTCTAAGGGTTTTAAAAGCTGTAATTCGGGAAAATGAGGATAAAGACTACCATGGTTTGAACGTTTGTCTTCTCCAAAACTCATGTTAAAATTTAATTGCCCGATGGGCATGGTGGCTCACACCTGTAATCCCAGAACTTTGGGGGGCCGATACAGGTGGATCACCTAAGGTCAGGAGTTCGAGACCAGCCTGGTCAACATGGTGAAACCTTGTCTTTACTGAAAATACAAAAATTAGCTGGGCATGGTGGCACACACCTCTGACCAACATGGTGAAACCTTGTCTTTACTGAAAATACAAAAATTAGCTGGGCATGGTGTGGGTGCGGTGGCTCCTGCCTGTAATCCCAGCACTTTGGGAGGCCGAGGCGGGTGGATCATGAGGTCAGGAGTTCGAGACCAGCCTGGCCAACATGGTGAAACCTTGTCTTTACTGAAAATACAAAAAATTAGACCGGCATAGTGGCGGGCACCTGTAATCCCAGCTACTCGGAAGGCTGAGACAGGAGAATCGCTTGAACCCGGGAGGCAGAGGTTGCAGTTAGCTGAGATCACACCATTGCAGTCCAGCCTGGGCAACAGAGCAAGACTCTGTCTCAAAAATAATAATAATAATAACTGATCCCCCAAATGCTCTGGGAGACTGATTTAAGTAATAATAAAACTCTGGTCTCCTGCACAGTCGGCTGTGTGTGAATTACTCTTTCTCCATTGCAACTCTCCTGTCTTGATAAATTGGCTCAGTCTACGCAGCAGGCAAGGTGAGCCCACTGGGCAGTTACAGTAGCAGTGTTAAGAGGTGAGACTTTTAAGAGGTGATTAAGTCATGAGGGCTCTACCCTCACAGGTGGGATTAATGCCATTATAAAAGGGCAAGATTGGTCTCCTCTTGCTCTATCTCTTGGCCTTTCTTTCTATCTTCTGCCATGTCACGATCTAGCCTTCCTCTCCTCTGGAGGACACAGTGTGTGCAAGGACCATCTTGGAAAAAGAGAATGGCCTCACCAGACACCAAACCCGCCCACACCTTAACCTTAGACTTCCTAGCTTCCAGAACTGT
>NW_012107653.1:180799-213411 GCF_000951045.1 Mandrillus leucophaeus
CACTGCGCCTGGCCCCCAGGGCAATATTTTCAGACAAATCTGATTCTTCTCCTCATCCCACAGGGCCTCCAATGGTTCTCAGGATATAGATTGAATGGCTTAAGGTGGCTTGTAAGGCCCTACATGCCCTGACCCCCACCACACTGCTGTCCCTACTGCCTGTTGAACTCCAGCCACTTTCATTCAGTCTCTTTTACTCACCATGCTATCTCTGAACACATAGCCTCAAACTAGCTCCTCCAATTCTCACCTCCAATCTAATTAGCCACTATTCTTCCTTTAGCTCTCAGCTCAATAATTGCTTCTTTGAAGCAATTCCTGATCACCTTGACTAGTCGAATACCCCTATTTTACAGGCTCTCATTGCACCATGTACCCTCCTTTTCATACTTGTCCTCATTGCAATACACTTGTATGGCTATTTGCTTGCGACTTGGCTCCCCACTGTACTATGAGCTCTTTAAGGACAGCGACTTAATAGGTGTTTTTGCTCAAATTTCCTCAGCACCCAGCACAAGGCCTGGAAATAAATTGGTGTTTTTTTGTTTGTTTGTTTGTTTTGTTTTGTTTTGAGTCGGAGGCTCACTCTGTCACCCAGGCCAGAGTGCAGTGGCGCAATCTTGGCTCATTGCAACCTCTGCCTCCTGCATTCAAGTGATTCTCCTGCTTCAGCCTCCCAAGTAGCTGGGATTACAGGCGCACACCACCATGCCCAGTTAATTTTTGTATTTTTAGTAGAGAAAGGGGTTTCACCATGTTGGCCAGGCTGGTCTCGAACTCCTGACCTCAGGTGATCCACCCGCCTTGGCCTCACAGAGTGCTGGGATTACAGGTGTGAGCCACTGCACCTGGTCAATTGGCAGACTTTTTAAAAAGAATTGTACCCCAGCAGGTCAGGCTAATATATACTACTAGAAGCACTGTCTGAGAGTGTCTTCTGCCAAACGGAAACAGAGCCAGACACTAGCCAAAAGCAGTAAAGGCATATTTTGAGTACTATTGTAATAGGGGAAAAGAGACTTTAGTATAGAATTAAGCTCAATCCAAAGACAAGTAGGACAAGTGTGGATTTACAGTCAAGCAGCAGAGTGAGGGAGCCAGTAGAAAGAAAATTCCTAAGGGGAGAGAGACATCAAGGGTAGGGGGATTCTTGCTCAACTGACTAAACAGGATCCTTGCCCAAGGCAGGACAAGGTGATCAGGTATCAAGGGTGGGGGAATTTCTTAGCAGGATTCTTGCTAAAACTGGGCTAGGCAGGCCGAGGACAGGGCCCAAGGACAAGGCATAGTTGAAAAGAAGGCTCAGAGGAGCCTGTCCAAAGTCTGCTCAAAGAGAGAGACTTTGTTACTTTCTCAGGCCAGTGTATGTTTCTTTATCTTTATGTCTTACTTTGCTGCTAGTCTCCCCACAAAATAGATCATATCCCCACTACTCTTTACTTATTATTCCATAGGCATTTTAAGAGCTTGAGTTATAATTTATATTTCATAAAGTTCTCCTCCTTTTCAATTGCAAAATTCAATAGTTTTTAGTAATTTATAGAGTTGTGCAAACGATCACCACATTTTCGTTATCTCTAAAAGACGCTCCATGCCCATTTGCAGCCACTCCCAGTTCCCACCCCATAGCTGCTTTTGAAAGCCATCATATTTGCCTGAGGATGAAAGGTACAGCCTCACTGGAAAAGCAAAAATCAAAACTACCACGCGTAAAATAATTTGAGAACCACCAAGCACTAATTGTGCATTTCTGATTATTTGCTCAAAAACATTTAAAGACAAATCAATGTGAACTAAGGAGTGGGGGGAGGTTTCAAGGAAAAGGTAGAACATTTTAAGGTTTTTCTGCAGAGGAAAAAGTGCGCAAAAAAAAAAAAAAAAAGGAAAAGGAATTTGAGTTGAAAAATACTCCAACGAACGAACCAACATGTTCTCAGAACTTTTTGAAGTTCCAATATGGTGCTGTCATGGTCGGTGAGCTGTCTGTCCTTGATCCAGCAAGCAATGTGAGTTTCTAGAACAGAAGGATAAGGATTTATCGCAAGCCATAAAAGTTGAAGCAACAGTCAACTGAAAATAAACATGTATTGAGCGCCTACTGTGTGTCAAGCAAGGGGCTCTGCGTAGGAAAAAAACGGCTCCCCGCAGCTCCCCCTGCCCTGGCCAGGTGGCTGCATGCCCCCTTCCACCTACTCCCTGGACTGCCCTGGGGCTGAGAACGCCCCTGGCGCGAGAAGCTGGACTCCCCCCGGGACCGGCCCGAGATCACTCGGAGCCCGGGCGCCCAGCACAGGTCAGACGCAAGGGGGACACAGCTGGGGCCGTCCCTTCCTTCCCTTCTCCTGTCGCACGACTAGGCCTGCGCCCGGTCCCCACCTGCCGCCCTCCCCCTCCTCCCAGTGAGACCTAAAAGAGCCCGAAGGGCCTGGGAGGGAGGGCGGGTGAGGTTCCCAGGCCTTTCCAGATGCCCTGCCATGTTTGGCAAAGCGATTGTCTTCCCTCTCGGAGCTCCGCGGACACCCGACCCCTCTTCCTCTCCTTCGCCACCTTCCGTTATTCGCCACGCTGGCCACTTCCCCTCTGCTGCCTCCCGCTGAAGCCCCAGTCCGGCCGCGGCCGCCATTTCCCGGCAGCCTCTTCCCTGTGCCTTTAGCCCTGAAAGGAAATGTACTGGGGCGGGGCGGGGGGCGCTGTGTGAGGGTCTCCGGAAAGCCGCCGGGGAGGAGGGATGGATTTTTTCCAAACTCTCTCCGCTCTCCCGAAGCCCCCTACCTCACCCTTTCTCCCCGCCTTCTTGTGGGCTTGGGAGCGAGAGAGAAGGAGCTGGTCCTAGCACTGGTCACCGCCACCCTCACCCCACAGATCCTGGGGCACGGGTACCCTTACACCACCCCATAAGGATCCCAGCCATGTCCTCTGTCCTTCTCCGGAGCTCATTTCCTCCTCTCCTCCAGCTTCCTGCCCTTTCCCCAAGACAAAGTTGATGTTTACCCTCCCTGAGACTCAATTTCCTCATCTCTAAAGTGGGATGACACGTAAAGACATCTTGTATATGTGAAACATGCCCTGTGCAAAAGAGGGGGAGCAGGAAGAGGGATGGAGGGAGAAAAAGGGCCCTGGAAAAAGGGTCCTTGGAATGTATGGGTAGATGTTGTAAAGAATGTATCGGTCAGAGCATTAGGATAGGTCAGTGGTTCAGAAAATAATTACTGAATATATTATTTTGATTCTTAGATGTTATCTCTCAGTACTTATCTCTTCTTTCAGAAGCCTAACATTGTCTTCTCCGAGGGCCAGAGCGATGTGTGTTCTGTGCATTTATCTATGCTGACCACTGCTGTGACGGAGGTGGTGGGGCGTCCATTCACAGGCTGCAGGCACAGGGACAACATAACTGTGGAGTCCTAATTAGAAAAAAGAAGTCAGGCTGGCTGGAGCAGGGGAAGGCAAAGAGAGAAAGCAAATAAGCTACAAATTTGTCTTTCTTCATGGTCCAGAACATGTAAACAAAAAGAGGAAGCAGATAAGCTATAGGTCTGCTTTTCTTTATAGCCCAGGACATGCGGCTTCCTGCACAGATAACATACATAACTCACAAACTTCCTGCTCACTATCAAACGCCTCAATTTATCAAACACCCCAGCTGACAGAAGAATGCAAGTTAGCTCCCTACTGCCTTGGCTTTCTCAATCAGCCCAAAAACCGTCCTGTAAAATCTCCAGCAAGCCTTTGTTTCTTTGCAGTCGGCTCCTCTCTTGCAGGCTGCCCGTTGCCTTCTCGAAATGTATTTTCCTACTTTCTCTAATAAATCTGCCTTTCTTTACCTACAACTGTCTTGGTAAATTCTTCTACCCCTGCACCACCAGCCCAGTTAGTCGACACTCCCCCGCGACGATAACCCCTCACCTTCCCAGCGGAGCCCTGCACCATGCTAATCTGAGCCCCTTGGACTTGCCTGCTTTGCACTCACGAGAAGACAATTTTGGTCAGTGTGGGAGCAGCTTGTAAAGGGCTCTTGTGACACTCCCGGCCTGGTATAAGGCACAGCAAGTGGAATTTCCTTCCATCAGCAGCTGTTTTGCAATAGCCCTGGAGGCCCATCTTGAAGAAACCTTCATTTTAGCTGACAGCGCTAGGAATTCTACCTGATAGAAAAGGAGCTTGATTTATAAACACGTTCACAATGCATTTTCATATCACTTTGCTGGGTAGAGAAGGCAGAGAAGATATGTCATGCTTACACATGGAATTGTCTTTGTTTTGGTTACTTCCTTTAGGGTTGGATGAGTGAATGCAGGAATCAATGAATGGGTGGATAACGGAATTCATGTATCCATCAGCCAGTAGTTCCCTGCAGCAGAACCACCCTGAGCACTTGTTAAAACACAGCTTATTGACCGGACAGAGGTTCACACCTGTAATCCCAGCACTTTGAGAGGTCGAGGCAGGAGGATCTCTTGAGCCTAGGAGTTCGAGACCAGCCTAGGCAACATAGTGAGATCCCGTCTCTATAAAAATCATTTTAAAAATAACTGGGCTTGGTGGTACTCACCTGTAGTCCCAGCTACTCAAGAGGCTGAGGTGGGAATATCGCTTGAGCCTGGAATTCAAGGCTGCAGTGAGCCGAGATCGCACCACCGCACTCCAGCCTGGGCAACAGAGCGAGACCCTGTCTCAGAAAAACACAAAAAACAAAACACAGCTTGTTGGGCTCCACCCCCAGTTTCTGATTCAGTCGTTGGGGGAAAGGGGGTGGGGCGGGGGGGCAAAAAATAATCTGCATATCTCACAAGGTGGAGGTTCATGCTGTTACTGATTGGGCACCACACCCAGAGAACCACTGGCACAAGCCATCCGATACTCTTAGGCCGTGATAATTGTGGCTGCAAATTTTCTGCCTGATCCTGCCAAATAGCTCACACACGCAGTTGAAAATAAATCCTCTGACTCAGTGTTTGGGGGGTGTTGTGGGTGGGCTGCCCACTCTACCTCCCAGCACTTTCCTGGGTAGTAGTGTTAGATGTGAGTGTTGGAGCACGTGTGGTGGTGTGTGTGCATCCGTGTGCACACCAGCTATACTGCTGTCCCTTTGGAACCTCTAGTGCTGACCACTGACCTTCTCCAGGTTCTCTCCTTTGCTCCCCAGAGCCCTTCTGAATTTTCTTATCCAGCGAAGAAGAGTAAGTGAACATTTAAGATCACAAGGAGCCCTCCATTGTCTCCTGGGATTTGGTGCCATCTAGTGGCTAACTTGAGAATCTTTGCTCAGACTTAGAGAAACTTCTGGAAAATTAACTAAGTAGCCTGGGAAGGCAAAAACACCTACTTGTTTACCCTCTGAGAAAGGCTTCCTGGACAAGGACTGGCTCAACATGATAGGAGTCAAAATGGATTTCTTGCTCTCCTGAAAGCTGTGATAAAAATTAGAAGTCATCAAAGAATCTCAATCACGTCCCACTGCATCTTCAGCTTGAATGATTTTCCAGAATTGATTTTCATTTCCTGAATGAAATGGAGTCAGGTAATACCAACTTGGTATTTGCCTCCCATCTCATTTCTCTGGGCCCCAAGCTCTGAACAGCCCAAGTATAGCAATACAGTTCCCAAGGGGTCAGTGAAACTACAAAGAGATCTGTAGTTCAAGGTACAGTTGGTACTGATCAGAGGGACATTGGGGTCTTAAAGTCATTGAGGGGTGGAATTGTTAATGACCACTGTGATCCAGACAAAAATCTAGGACATCAGCACACAATGCCACAGGTGCTCAGAATCCTCATGAGAGGTGCGAGGTATTGTAAACATGTGGTTTGGACTTTAATAGAAAACTTAAACTACTTGTTATGGGAACAAAGGGGAGGCGATCAGGGATCATAAAGGAAGCTGCTCCTTAAAGTTGTTTGGGGAACTGTGATGGGTCTCAAAACGTGGTCTTGAGACCAGCAGTATCAGCACATTCTCAAGCAACATCCCAAAACTACTGAACTGTAAACTCTAGGGATGGGGCCTAGAAATGAATGTTTAAACAACCCCTGCAGATGATTCTGATGCACATGAAAAGTTTGAGAATGCTGGTTTAAGATAAGCTTTAGATGCCCTAAAATACACCTGAGAGTGTTTAGAGAATCTCCTAATGAATTCATGGAGGAGACAATTTATTTCCTTAACATAAGCCTGCTTCTTTTTTGTTTTGTTTTTGACACATAATTGTAAGCCTACTTCTTTTTTAACATACAAAGGTGCCTTCTAGTTTGTGATGAAATACAAAGGATTATTTATTCGCTTTCACTTCTTTGGATTTTAGAGAATACTATCTTGGTAAGTGGCTCCAAAAGTAGCTCAATAGTCCTGTAGACATGGTAAGTTTTTTTAAAAAAGAAGAAAATGTTCAACTTTAATATTAATCAAAAAAATACAAATTAAAATTGCAATGAGATATCATTTCTCAACTAACAGACTGGCAAAGATCACAAAGAATAATGTGCATCAATAAGGAGGGCATAAGGGGGAAAATAAAGCACACACTCCAGGTAAAAAGATAAAGTACCAGAATCTTGCTGGTAACACAAATCAGAAGCCTTAAAAATGAGTATATCTTTGACTCAGCAATCCCATTTCTAGGGATATATCTTAGAAATAATTAATGATATATGCAACAATGAACATATAAAGATACTAAATATATTGTTTATAATTTTAAAATTAAAAATTTTAATTTTGAGGGAATTATAAAGTCAATCAGCGTGCCCATATGACAGAACATAATAAAAATCAATCAGCACAAGATTTTTTCCAGTTTTTAAAAGGAAGATTTATTTAACAAGTTTCACTTAGTACAATACATCTAAATGGAAATCACAATACAAGGAAAGATTTAAACCAAAGCCTCAGAATTTCATATAAACTACATGACCACACTTCTGAAGTATTGGTGTTGCATCTTAAAATTGTCCTGTATCCTTAAAAAACAAAAGAAAAAAAAAGTGTACACTCACGTGCCTTACAGGATATTAAACCAAAAAGCTAGAATTAACAAACATGCCAAATGTTTTCACTTTGAATCGTAGACACAGCTCCTATATTTGAGTTTTACAGAAAAGCATGTTTCTCAACATGCATCCGAAGTTTTCAATGTATTTGGGGTATAACAGCAACATTTAACATAAGTGAAACTGCATTAACCTAAATATGCTTACTGCTTAGGTACACTCCTACAACATAACTAACTTGAGGAAAGCTAAAAATTGTTTTAACAGTTATGGTCAATACTGAACTTTGTTATTATGTCCCAGATGAATGTTTCAGTGTTCAAAATTGCTGAGCTTGAAGTTTTACAATAATCTCAACTTCCACTTTACATTAAGCATGAATCATAAGCCTGTAATGCAAAACTGTTAAACTTAACTCTTGTTTTCTTAAAAAAGGAGAAAGAAAGATAAAGAAAGAGAAGCTGACCAAGAGTGATCAGAATCAATTATATTTCCCATTTACCAATCATACTGGATATACTAGACATCCCTCCCATTCTATTCAACTCCCACAAATGTACAGCTTTTATATATGGAGTAGCTGTTTGGTGCTCCTTCTCTACCTAAGCAAGGTTTGACTGATAGTCACTGGAGTTTTCCTGCAGAACTTGGTCATATCCACTCATACTGCTCTGACCACCATAACCACCTCCATAACCACCACTCAACTGCTGGCTAGCAGGACCTCCATAACTAGACTGGTTGGATAAGCCCATCCCTCCCATCATTTGGCTACCATAAGCCCCACCACTTGCCCCTGCTGTAGAATTCAAAAAAAGTTCTACATAGCTGTGATCGTAAGCACCCCCACTTGTTCCTGCAGTAGAATTTAAGAAAAGCTCCACATATCTGTGTTGCATATTAGCTTTGTCTTTTGCCATAGCTGCCACAGCATCTTCATGAGTAGCAAATTCAACATCTGCCTCACCAGTAACTCTGCCATCGGGTCCAATTTCAATATGTACTCTCATGGGATTAAGAGGTGAGAAGAAATTATAAATATCATTCTCAGTGGCTCTGTAAGGTAACCCCCTCATGTGTACACAGTGCCCTGTGGTGCTCTGGAAACTGGACCCACCATCTCCATATCTATGATCAGACATTCCTGAAAAACAGTAATTGAGGTCTCTTCCAAATCTATCAGACCCAAAGCCATATCCATCATTATAGCCACCATAGTCATCATAGCCTCCATACCCTCCACCGTAGGCACCACGCCTCATCCTTTCAAACCCAGCTCCTCTGCCAATGCTATTATACCCTCTGCCAGCCCCCGGCCTATCATAGGGACCTGGCCGCTGCATAGCCATGAGCTTTCGAGGGGGATCATAGTGGGTTCGAACTTCAGCTCGGCTACTCTTGAAGATCTCAATGTACCTGTGCCCTATTCTTTCCTTGTGTTTCTTTAAGGCCTTCTCAGCTATCTCCTGCGAAGCAAACTGCACAAAGGCTTCCCCTGTGCTTCGCCCCTGAAAGTCCACTGGCAGTGTCATCCCATTTGGCACAATTTCCAACCCTGAAAAGAACTGAACAATCTCTTCCTTGCTACAGCCAAATGGGAGTCCTCTAAGCCGGACGAAGCCATCGTTGGCAGTATCAGGGCTATTCGGACCTGTATGCTTCAACACCCAATCCATTTCAACACTGTTAGACTTGAATACTTCAACGTATCTGTGTCCCATGGTTTCTCTGTCCTTCTTCAAAGCCAATTTCACTTCCTCTTCAGATTCAAGTTCAACAAATGCTTCACCACTTGGTCTGCCTTCTCTGGTGTAGATGAAACGAATACCTGATGTGCCATTTTGGATCTTGCAATCAGAGAAGAAGCGCATCACTTCATCGGCTGAGCAGGACCAGGGTAGGCCCCTGACCTTCACCACGAACCCCTCCCTGCCTTCCGTGCTCAGCATCATGGTGACTGTTGGGCTCTTGGTGGCAAGTTTGGCTCAATGCAATTTTAGTGTAGCTGAAAAAAAAAATTAGAAGACTACTGTCATGGAAAAATGCCCGTGATATAGTAAGATAAAAAAGCAAACTATTAATAGAAAATTCAACTATGCTGACAGCTTTTCTGTAAGATGTCTGTATAAACAAAGAGTTCACCAAATTTTTAACTCATTCATTTTTTAAGTTATTTATTCAATGCCTATTACATGTTGGATACCATTAAAAATTAATAGCAATCGGCCGGGTGTGGTGGCTCACGCCTGTAATCCCAGCACTTTGGGAGGCTGAGGCGGGTGTACCACCTGAGGTCAGTAGTACCACCTGAGGTCAGGCGGGTGTACCACCTAGAGGTCAGAGACCAGCCTGGCCAACATGGTGAAACCCTGTCTCTACTAAAAATACAAAAAAATTGGCTGGGCGTGGTGGCAGGCGCCTGTAATCCCAGCTACTCGGGAGACTGAGGCAGGAAAACCACTTTTATGTACCCAGGAGGTGGAGGTGAGCCGAGATCACGCCACTGCACTCCAGCATGGGCCACCAGAGCGAAACTAAGTCTCAAAAAATAAATAAATAAAATAACAGCAACAAATCAGTGGGATAGGTCAACAAATAAAAGATAGCTATATCTGAATATACACACATAAAAAACTTCACTAGATCAAAAGATTAAACAACAATTAAAACATTAAAACACAAACAAAACACAGGTTATATACGTTCTTTATATAATCTCCTTATATACAAATGTATGCAAATCAATAAAATCAGGGAAATATTTGGGCTTCAGAGATAAATGAAAAAAAGACATTATTGGGAATTCACACATTCATTTTAGAAATATTTTTTAGTTGCCATGTCCAATACTCAGCTCTGGCATACAAGAATCAATAAGCCCAGAAAGGGCTTATGATCCTACAGGAGCACCAAATATCATTATTAAAGATGTAAATGCAAATATACATTATACTTGCCATGACCCTCTGGGTGGGGTATAAGCATAGTATCAAGGAGGGACTAGTTGATCAGTTCTATTGGTTGGAGGTCAAATGGTTAAATGAAACAGACTAACCTGCCCAGGGATCCATAAACGATTTTTTAAAATTATGATAAAGCACAAATAGGAGAGGGAAAAGCAAGAGAAAAGGCTGGCAAGGCATAGATCAGATCCCAAAGACTTTTATGCAGTGCTTAGTTAAGACTGCATAAAAAAACTGGAAAAATAACATGGAAAATCCATAAACCTACCACTCAGAGTAACCACTAATATGTTCATTCTAACTTAAAAAAAATCCCAGTGCAGCAAATTTAAAGAAAACTGTATAGAAGTATATACACACTATATACACTAAGCACCTTTTAAGACTTTTAAACCGGGGAGTTTGTGGGGTGACTTCACCAAAACTCTTTCAGACAGATCACCCCGGCAACAGTGTGGTACTCAGAGGTGGAACTAGGGAGATTAGTTAGAACTTGTCTCTTAAATATACGTTAAAGGAATCGCCTAAGGCAACAGGAGTAAAATGGAGAAAAGCTGTATCTACACATACCAAAAAAAGTGGAATCTGCGGGACTTGATAACAGATTAAGTATGAGAGAATACAGGTATAGGAGGATACAGGAGAGCAATCTGGGAAATGTTCAAATTTAATCAATCTTCCAGCAAGTTAAAACCAGAACTAATCATTATTTTTCACCCATCAAGATAATGGAAATTAAACGGTGACAGTAAATCAGTGCTATGCAGCGTTCACAAACTAATAATACACTACTAGAGGAGTGATAATTGATATAAACTATTTCCTTTTTGATAAATCCCACTATATCCTGAAAGCAATTTGATAATATGTATCACGAATTTTGACAGCAAATACATTTCAGTTATGTGCCCTAAGGAGATGATCTGAAATTCAGACAAAGATTTATGGAGCTATATATTCTTTGAAAAGTACTGTATTAAGAAAACTGGAATATTATGCATTTAATTTTAAAAGTTACAAAAATATTTAATAACATGAGAAATTACTTATGCTATAATTATAAGTGACCCAAGAGCACAGCTGCTTTACAATCTCAACTATGTACAAAATACATATTCCCATACCCTTTGACACTGCTAGAATCCTTCCAGGAATCTAGTCAACAGAAATACTTAGGAATGTTCCTTGCAGCACTGTTAGTAAAGGCAGAACATTGGAAACCTAAATAGCCATCATTAGAGGAATGACTGAATGAATTATACCTTATCCTTAAAATGGAATGCAATGCAGCCATTTAAAAAAAAATCTATCTGCCTTGACCCAGAAAGATCTCCAAAATACACTAAATGAAAGAACATACATAGTATGATCCTACTTATAGTAAAAGATTAGCATGCATGTAAATAAATAAAAGATCTGGAAGCAAACTTGTTTTTGAGAGAACTGAAGGGTAGGGGGAGTGAAGTGGGCTTTTCGCTTTTTACCCTGTATACTTCTATACAGTTTTAATTCTTTAAATTTGCTGTACTGGGATTTTTTTTAAGTTAGAAAGAACATATTAGTGGTTACTCTGAGTGGTAGGTTTATGGATTTTCCATGTTATTTTTCCAATTTTTTTATGCAGTCTTAAATTTCTACAGAAATAATTACTTTTACTTCAGCAAAAAAGTAACATAAAACAAATTAAAATGTTTGCATTTCTGGGATTTGGTATAGGAAATTTTATAAAATTGTCCAATTTTGAATGTGGATGGTTATCTGATATGGTCTGTGAGCATTGGGCCTCTTGGAAACAAAGTACAAAGTGTAATAACGGCCATAAAACTACACTGAGGAAACGATTTAACATTTACTGATTGCATATTAAGTGCCTAGCACACTGCATCTGCAGTGATAACAGTTTTCCTATTAACCATCCTAACGTCTCAGTGACAGATTTACAGGCTGTTTTTTATTACATTTTGTACAATTTTTTTTTTTTTTTTTTTTTTTTGCTTGCCTTATCCCTGGGATAACCCGTCCCATTTAATTCCCTGCACCACTCTATCCCTTAAGAGCCCTTCTGTAGGGGCAGAGAGGTTCTACTTCATTACTGCGTCTCCTGGGAAGGCCATCAGGACTGCTGGCTCAAGTGGGAACCAGGACTCTTTGTGAGTTAAGAATTTGTGTATTTATATGCGTGTTACACACATTTTTTAAAAAACTGTAACGACATAAGGTTGAGTAGTCGTCTCTGGGTGGTGAATTACGTGTATTTTTAAATTTTATACTACATTGTTATTTTTCAAATGTTCGAAATTGAGTATGTAGATTGTTGTTATCAGCAGAAAAACAAACATTATTCGAATACTCAATTCAGTAAAGTAATTTATTGGGCGCCTTTGTCAAGCACGCATTTGCCTAGATGTGACTCTACAGATAAAATTCACTTGGGGCCTCCCCCTACAGACAATCAGGCAGTGGAGACTGAGTGCCTGAATAGATAGACCAGCACTCAGACCACTATTTTCAGTATCTGTTTTTCTTAACTCAGGGCTGTGGTTTTCAAACCTTTTTCGCCTTACGGTCACCCTTAGGGGTCCCCCGAGACCGGCCCAGACAGACAGATATACAAAAACACATACACAGTCATGAGCGTCCACCATTTCCCCACCAGGCGCAGCACAGGCGGCTTCCCGGCACTGAGATGGGGGGGAGGAGGGAAGAGAGCGCGAGGGGGGAGGGGAAAGCCGAGAACGAAAGAGGCGGAGGCGGCCCCCGAACCCCGCTTTGGTCTTCATCATCACCACCCCTGGGTCCCCAGTTCCCACCCACACACCAACCTCTAACGATACCGGGTAATTTTCCTCCTTCTTCCCTCAAACGGCTATAGCGAGACGGTAGACGACGACCAGAACTACTTCTGCTCACGTAAGCGAGTAATCACGTGAGCGCCTACGTCATGTGAGATCTCGGTCACGTGAGCAACTCTCGGCTTAAACTCGGGATCACTAAGGTGCCGCACTTCCTTCTGGTATGGAAATAGGGCGGGTCAATATCAAGAAAGAAAGAGGGTGATTGGTTAGCGGAACGTCTTACGTGACTGATTATTGGTCTACCTCTGGGGATAACCGTCCCAGTTGCCGGAGAAACAGTAACGTCATTATCTAATAAGTAATTGGTGATTGGTCCTCCCCTGAGGTTAAACTTAAAAGCCTAGGTTACCCGCGGAAATCTATGCTGTCTGATCACTGTGACAATGCAGCTGAGGAACCCAGAAATGCATCTGGGCTGCGCGCTTGCGCTTCTCTTCCTGGCCCTCGTTTCCTGGGACATCCCTGGGGCCAGAGCACTGGACAATGGATTGGCGAGGACGCCTACCATGGGCTGGCTGCACTGGGAGCGCTTCATGTGCAACCTTGACTGCCAGGAAGAGCCAGATTCCTGCATCAGGTATCAGATATTGGGTACTCCCTTCCCTTTGCTTTTCCATGTGTTTGGGTGTGTTTGGGGAACTGGAGGGTCTCAACAGGAACAGTTGAGCCCGAGGGAGCGCTCCCCGACCCGACTCTGCGCTGCTTTTTTATCCCCAGCAAACTGTCTCGAATCGGGACTAGCCCTAAACTTTCTCTGTGTGACCTTTCCTGGGATGGGGGTCCGGCCAGCAGCCCCTGTTTGTTTCTCTCTCTCTCTCACTCTCCCCCCCCGCCCCACGCCTTCTCTTTCTCTTTCTCTTCCTCTTCTCTCCTCTCTCTATCTCTCTCTCCCTGCCCGGTTCTCCTTTTTCACTGCTCCTTGCAGAGCAGGGCCACCCCATAGGCAGTGTGCCCAAAGTAGCCCTGCCCGGTTCTATTCAGACCCTTCTTGTGAACGTTTGTTCTTCCTCTGCCGGATGCTAACCGTGAGAACATCTAGGATGGGTAGGAGGGATCGGGGACTAAGATTCGTGCCATTTTTTCTCCTTTTGGGGTCGTGGATTTCTCGGCAGTATCTCGAGAGAGTTAGAGAGACCCTAAGGTCGCTGAGATCTCTCCCACCTCGCCTATGAGCGTGGCATCAGGCTGGAAGGTTGACATGGAGGAACTTTATACATTTACACGTTTGGGTGAGGGTTGAGGCTGAATTAGATAGGTATTGAACGTGTCTGACCCTCACAATCCTTATCTGTAAATTGGGATTACAAACTTTTAATTTCAGGGAGCTGACAAAAAAGATCTGAAAAATAGTTCTTATCTCACACAGGTGAACTTTCAAGGAGATAGCCTATTTAAAGTACATAGCACAGCGCTTGACCATTCAATTGCGCGTACAGAGCAAATGTTCCCTAACCTGGAATCGATGGGAAAATGAATGTAAACCTACAAATCTGAATGAATATGTGTATTTTTCTGGAGAGAGGATATTTACCTTTCTTCAGATTCTCAAAGGGCTCTGTGACTTTAAAAAGGTTAGGAATCACTGATAGATATTGGTAAAAGGTGGCAGTCACAGTACATTTCTGTGTTCATAAGTTATTCCTATGAATATCTTTACAGATAAAGTCAGGATGTTGGTCAGACCTCACAGAAGAAATTGGCCTTCTAAGTTTCATGTGATCCTGTGGTACAGTATGTGTGGCAATTTTGCCCGTCACGGATTTTTTTTTAGTGGTATTTGCATCTGATTAGAAAACTAATGCATGATCATTGCAAAAAATGTAGATAAAGAAGAGCAAAATGAAAATAAAGATTTCCACCCACCATTCCACCACCCGGAAATAATCATGATTAAAATGTTAATATACAACCTTGCAATTGTTTTCTATATAAATGAAAACATAGATTTCTTTTTTTCATTATATTCCATAAAAAAATGGATCATGTTTATGTCATGTTTGGCTAATGACAAGACCCTGGCACACAGCCTGGGCTCAAATTCTGCCTCATTGTTACTTAACCCTGTGACATTGGGTAAATTACACTTTTTTTTTTTTTTTTTTTTTGAGATGGAGTCTCGCTCACACCATTCTCCTGCCTCAGCCTCCCGAGTAGCTGGGACTACAGGCGCCCGCCACCACGCCTGGCTCATTTTTTTTTTTTTTTTTTTTTGTATTTTTTAGTACAGATGTGGTTTCACCATGTTAGCCAGGATGGTCTCCATCTCCTGACCTCGTGATCCGCCCACCTCAGCCTCCCAAAGTGCTAGTGCTGGGATTACAGGCGTGAGCCACTGCACCCGGCCTTAGTTTTTTTGTTTTTTTGTTTTTTTGTTTTTTTGTTTTTTTTTTTGAGAGGGAGTTTCACTCTGTCACCCAGGTTGGAGTGCAGTGGCGTGATCTCTGTTCAGTGCAAACTCCACCTCCCGGATTTAAGCAATTCTCCTGTCTTAGCCTCCCGAGTGGCTAGGATTACAGGCGCGCCACCACAACCAGCTAATTTTTGTATTTTTAGTAGAGAGGTAGTTTCACCATGTTGCCCAAGCTGGTCTCGAACTCCTGGCCTCAAGTGATCTGCCTATCTCGGCCTCCCAAAGTACTGTTATTACAGGCGTAAGCCACTGTGCCCAGCCTTCCTTTATCTTTTAATTAATGTGCATGTATGTAATCTTTTAGGTGAACTTTTTGTGATGTGCCAAGTTCCTTAAAAAGCCCTTTCGGAAGCTGGGCAGGTGGCCCACACCTATAATCCCAGCATTTTGGGAGTCCAAGGCAGGTGGATCACTTGAGGCCAGGAGTTCAAGACTAGCCCAGCCAAAATGGCAAAACCCTGTCTCTACTAAAAATACAAAAATTAGCCAGGTGTGGTGTCTCATGCCTGTAATCTCAGCTACTGGGGAGGCTGAGGCAGAAGAATCGCTGGAACCTGGGAGGCAGAAGTTGCAGTGAGCCAAGATGGCGCCACTGCACTCCAGCCTGGGCGACAGAGGGAGACTCCATCTCAAAAAAAAAGATAAAAAAGAAACCTAAGCACTTTTGGGCTTTGTTATGGATTTTGTTAAATATGTAAAGGATTGCAGGGAGAATTAACTTATTTTTAATATTGAGTATGCTTATCCAAGAGCAAAATAATATTTGTCTATTTATTCAAATCATTTAGAAGCATCATAGTTTTAACATATGGGCCTTGCACATATCTTAAATTTATCTGTAGGCATTTTAGGTTGTTCAGTTGTTCTTGTGAATGGGATCTTTTTCTCCAAATAGGATTATTGTTGATATCTGTTGATTATGTTAACTTTGTAGTTTCTTACTTTACTGAACTGTCTTCTTAGATCTAATAATCTTTTCAATTTCATCATATATTTCTCATTCCTATTTTATTTGGGGTTTTTAGGGCAGAAGTATTAAGGGGATAAGAGAGACAAAAGAAAATCTGGAAAAACAATTCATTTTACCTTACATTGCTTGTGATTACTACCACAGTATTACTGGATTGGAAAAAATTGTGAAATTCCAAGGTGCCTAATAGGTACCTAAGTGTTCACTTAATGAATTGTAATGATTATTGGAATTTCTCTTTCAGTGAGAAGCTATTCATGGAGATGGCAGAGCTCATGGTCTCAGATGGCTGGAAGGATGCAGGTTATGAGTACCTCTGCATTGATGACTGTTGGATGGCTCCCCAAAGAGATTTAGAAGGCAGACTTCAGGCAGACCCTCAGCGCTTTCCTCATGGGATTCGCCAGCTAGCTAATTATGTGAG
Organism: Mandrillus leucophaeus; assembly: GCF_000951045.1. Classification (NCBI taxonomy): domain Eukaryota; kingdom Metazoa; phylum Chordata; class Mammalia; order Primates; family Cercopithecidae; genus Mandrillus; species Mandrillus leucophaeus. The sequence continues at coordinate 197,408 of NW_012107653.1, forward strand.
TTTATAGATAATGTTCTTTTTCATTCGGAGGACTGTAAGCACTTCTGTACAGAAGCTTGCTTAGAAACAGCCCTCATGGCCGGGCGCAGTGGCTCACACCTGTAATCCCAGCACTTTGGGAGGCCGAGACAGGTGGATCACCTGAGGTCAAGAGTTCAAGACCAGCCTGGCCAACATGGTGAAACCCCGACTCTACTAAAAATACAAAAAATTAGCTGGGCATGGTGATGGACGCCTGTAACCCCAGCTACTTGGGTGGCTGAGGCAGGAGAATCGCTTGAACCCAGGAGGTGGAGGTTTCGGTGAGCCAATATCGCACCATTGCACTCTAGCCTGGGCAACAAAAGCGAAACTCCATCTCAAAAAAAAAAAAAAAAAAGAAAAGAAAAGAAAAGAAACAACCCTCATGACACTTAGAAAGTAGAATAGCTGGCTGTTATCTGAACATCGAATTGTAAGGCTTATCATGTGGACTTTGCATTCCATCAGCAGACAATTTTTTTTTTTGAGACGGAATCTCATTCTGTCTCCCAGGCTGGAGTGCAGTGGCGTGATCTCGGCTCACTGCAAGCTCCGCCTCCCAGGTTCACACCATTCTCCTGCCTCAGCCTCCCGAGTAGCTGGGACCACAGGCGCCTGCCACCACGCCCGGCTAATTTTTTGTATTTTTAGTAGAGATGGGGTTTCACTGTGTTAGCCAAGATGGTCTCGATCTCCTGACCTCATGATCCGCCTGCCTCAACCTCCCAAAGTGCTGGGATTACAGGCGTGAGCCACTGCGCCCGGCCTACAAATGTTTTGCGATAGCTGTTGAGGCCCATCTTGGAGTTCTCCTTTTGCTAAAACGACTGAACTCTCTAGGAGGAAAAAGGAACTTGGTTCTTGACATAAGCGTGCATGCATTTCCATATAACCTTTGGGAAGCTATTGCAATGGTACTATAAACTAGAATTTTAGAAGATAGAAGGAAAATATTCTGGAGATCATTGAAGAGAAATAGAGTCCAACACTAGTTAAAGATGATGAAGACATTGGCCGGGCGTGGTGGCTCAAGCCTGTAATCCCAGCACTTTGGGAGGCCGAGACGGGCGGATCACAAGGTCAGGAGATCGAGACCATCCTGGCTAACCCGGTGAAACCCCGTCTCTACTAAAAAATACAAAAAACTAGCCGGGCGAGGTGGTGGGCACCTGTAGTCCTAGCTACTCGGGAGGCTGAGGCAGGAGAAAGGCGTAAACCCGGGAGGCGGAGCTTGCAGTGAGCTGAGATCCGGCCACTGCACTCTAGCCTGGGCGACAGAGCGAGACTCCGTCTCCAAAAAAAAAGATGATGAAGACAGATTTTTTTTTTTTTTTCTTTTTTGACAGACTCTCTGTCACCCAGGCTGGAGTGCAGTGGCACAATCTCACCTCACTGCAACCCTCCACCTCTTGGGTTCAAGTGATTCTCCTGCCTCAGTCTCCCAAGTAGCTGGGACTATAGGCGCACACCACCAAGCCCGGCTAATTTTTGTATTTTTAGTAGAGACGGGGTTTCACCATATTGGCCAGGCTGGTCTTGAACTCCTGACCTTGTGATCCGCCCACCTCGGCCTACCAAAGTGCTGGGATTTCAGGCATAAGCCACCACGCCCAGCCGATGAAGACAGATTTTATTCAGTACTACCACAGTAGAGGAAAGAGCCAAGTTCAATTCCAAATACAACAAAGACAGGTGGAGATTTGTAGCCAATGAGCAGATTGAGGGGGTCAGTGGATGGAATATGTAAGAAGACATCAAGGGTAGGGAGCTTCTTGCTAAAGGCAGACCGTGAACTTAAACATGAAGGGTGGGGAATGAGGGAAATTGATCAGATATCAATGGTGGCAGTAATGACTTAGCAGGATTTTTGCTAAGGGGGCTTGCTAGGACAGACATAGGAAGCCAAGGTGAAGGTCTAGTCGAAAAGAAGGCTCATCAGAGAAGTCTAACCAAAGTTTCGTCAAGGAGAGTCTTTGCCAAGGTAAATCTATCATTGCCCTCAAAAGGTAACTTTCAGGATCCCATCAGGAAGATTAGCATGGCTGCTAGCTTTCTCCTCAGTTCTGGGCTATAGCTCACACGCATAGTTTGAACTAGTGCAGCAGAACTGGGGGATTTATTCTTTGTCTGCCAACAGACTCATCTGGGTGATTTTGGGGGTTTGTGGGAAAAAGCCCCCAATACCTGGTGAAGTCACCTTGTCTCTTCCCCCAGCCTGGAATGGTTCTCTCTTTCTGCTACCTCATGATTGTGCTTCTACGATGGTGACTCTTTTCCTCCCTCTCATTTCAGGTTCACAGCAAAGGACTGAAGCTAGGGATTTATGCAGATGTTGGAAATAAAACCTGCGCAGGCTTCCCTGGGAGTTTTGGATACTATGACATTGATGCCCAGACCTTTGCTGACTGGGGAGTAGATCTGCTGAAATTTGATGGTTGTTACTGTGACAGTTTGGAAAAGTTGGCAGATGGTATGTTTTATTCCAGAGATTTAGCCACAAAGGAAAGAACTTTGAGGCCAAGGTAGCTGAGCCAAAGAACCAATCTTCAGAATTTTAAATACCCTGTCACAATACTGGAAGTAATTATTCTCCATGTGCCAGAGCTCCCATCTCTTCTCTTTCAGTTAATTAATTAATTAATTCATGTAAAATCCACACATGCCTAACCATAGCTAATATTGTGCACTTATAATTCAAGAGGGCTCTAAGAGTTAATTAGTGATTGTAACTCTCTATAACACCATTTAGGAGAGTCCAGGTTGTCAGTTGGTCACAAAGAAAGAAGCATCTTCATTCCTGCCTTTCCTCAATATACACACCATCTCTGCACTACTTCCTCAGAACAATCCCAGCAGTCTGGGAGGTACTTTACACAATTTAAGCATGAGCAACTGCCTGTCCCTGCTGCTAGTTTAAACATGAACCTTCCAGGTAGCCTCTTCTTAAAATATACAGCCCCATCCGGATGTGATGGCTCATGCCTGTCATCCCAGCACTTTGGGAGGCTGAGGCAGGTGGATCACTTGAGGTCAGGAGTTCGAGACCACCGTGGCCAACATGGTGAAACCCCGTCTCTACTAAAAATACAAAAATTAGCTGAGTTTGCTGGCACATGCCTGTAATCCCAGCTACTTGGGAAGCTGAGACAGGAGAATCACTTGAACCCGGGAAACGGAGGTTGCAGTGAGCCAAGATCGCACCACTGCACTCCAGCCTGGACGACAGAGTGAACTCTGTCTCAAAAAATAAAAAGTATATATATATATATATAGCCCCAGCTGGAAATTCATTTCTTTCCCTTATTTCACCCATTGTTTTCTCATACAGGTTATAAGCACATGTCCTTGGCCCTGAATAGGACTGGCAGAAGCATTGTGTACTCCTGTGAGTGGCCTCTTTATATGTGGCCCTTTCAAAAGGTGAGATAGTGAGCCCAGAATCCAATAGAACCATGCTGATAGATAGAACTTGACAACAAAGGAAACCAAGGTCTCCTTTAAACTCCAACATTACTTAATATCATCCTACCATCTCTCCCAGGTTCCAACCACTTCTCACCATCCCCACTGCTATAATTATAGTCTAAGCTACCATCACCTGGAAAGTCATCCTTGTGTCTTCCCCTTTATTTCACCATTCATGTCCTGTCTATCAACAGTCCTTCCACCAGTATCTCTAAAATATCTCCTGAATCAGCCCACTTTCTTCCATCTCCACTACATGCACCCTGGCCTTCCAAGCTACTATCGGCTCTCACCCAGACTGCTGTGACAGCCTGATCTCTCTGCTTCCACTCTGTCCCAACCCCCATCTATTTTCCAAGCAGCACTAGAGTTATCTTATTAAAATGTAAATATCAGGTTTTTTTGTTTTTTTTTTTTTTAAGAAAAAACCCTGAGACTTAGCAGAGTTATAAAAAATATAAATGGCATCATCAGTTCCCTGCTTAAAACCCTTAACTGGCTTCCAATTGCACTTGGAATGAAACCAAACCGCACTGATCCAGCCCTTGCCTGCCTCCCCAGTGTCCAAGGGGTCATGGCTCTTTCCCTGGCTACACTGGTTTTCTTTTTGTCCTTCAACACTGCAAGCCTATTGCTGCCCCAGGGCCTTTACACTTGCTTTTTTTCTGCCTGAAACAGTTCTTCCCCAAATATTTTTAAAGGGCCGGGCTCCTTAACATTGAAGTCTCAGACCAAACGCCACATATGCAGACAGTTCTTCTCTAACTACTTTAAAATAGCCCTCTGTCCATTCATTCTTTATCACATTAACCTGTTTAATTCCTTCTCAGAGCTCCGCACTATTTGGAAGTATTTGTTGACTTGTTACCATGTCTCCCCACTAGAGTGTAAGTTTCATGAGGGCAGGGACCTTGTCTGACTTTGACTGTATCCCTAGCATATGGTTAAGTGTTGAATGGTTATTTATGGAATGAGTCCTTATTATTCCCTCATCTCTGCGAAACAGTCTTTTTTCTCTTTTTTCTCAGCATCTTAAACCTGATATCCCACCTGCCTATCTACAAACTTCTTTTTTTTTTTTTTTTTTCCAAGACGAGTCTCGCTCTGTCATTTTTTTTTTTTTTTTTTTTTGCGCGACAGTCTCACTCTGTCACCCAGGCTGGAGTGCACTGGCGCCATGTCGGCTCACTGCAACCTCAGCCTCCCAAGTAGCTGGGCTTACAGGCGTGCACTACCACATCTGGCTAATTTTTGTATTTTTAGTAGAGACAGGGTTTCACCATGTTGGCCAGGCTTTTCTCAAACTCCTGACCTCAGATGATCTGCCTGCCTCGGCCTCCGAAAGTGCTGGGATTACGGGCGTGAGCTACCGCGCCCAGCCTCTACAAACTTTTTATTCCATTAACAAACTATATGCCTAGGATTTAAGTTTTCTTAATGCTTGATGGAGTCCTATGTAATTTTGCAGCTTTTAATTGTACTCATTAAGATCATTTTAGTTCTGATTATAGAAGTAAATTAACTTTAAGGGATTTCAAGTTATATGGCCTACTTCTGAAGCAAACTTCTTACAGTGAAAATTCATTATAAGGGTTTAGACCTCCTTATGGAGACCTTCAATCTGTAAACTCAAGGCTACAAGTGCCTCCTTTAAACTTGACTGTTTTCATCTCACAAGGATGTTAGTAGAAAGTAAACAGAAGAGTCATATCTATTTTCACAGCCCAATTATACAGAAATCCGACAGTACTGCAATCACTGGCGAAATTTTGATGACATTGATGATTCCTGGAAAAGTATAAAGAGTATCTTGGACTGGACATCTTTTAACCAGGAGAGAATTGTTGATGTTGCTGGACCAGGGGGTTGGAATGACCCAGATATGGTAAAAACTTGAGCTCTCCTTGTTCAAGACCCTGCAGTAGGCTTGTTTCCTATTTTGACATTCAAGGTAAATAGAAGTAAAGTTCCTGGGAGGAGGCTTTATGTGAGAGTACTTAGAGCAGGATGCTGTGGAAAGTGGTTTCTCCATATTGGGTCATCTAGGTAACTTTAAGAATGCTTCCTCTTCTGTTGTTTGAATTATTTCATTCTTTGTCTCAGTTAGTGATTGGCAACTTTGGCCTCAGCTGGAATCAGCAAGTAACTCAGATGGCCCTCTGGGCTATCATGGCTGCTCCTTTATTCATGTCTAATGACCTCCGACACATCAGCCCTCAAGCCAAAGCTCTCCTTCAGGATAAGGATGTAATTGCCATCAATCAGGACCCCTTGGGCAAGCAGGGGTACCAGCTTAGACAGGTAAATAAGGGTATATATTTTAAGATGGCTTTATATACCCAGTACCAAGTTTGTCTTGGGCCTAAATCTATTTTTTTCCCTTGCTCTTGATGTTACTATCAGTAATAAAGCTTTTTGCTAGAACTATTATTTCCAAAATAATGCTATAGTATCATTTTAATTTTTCCTACAAGTGCTTGATGGTTCTGACATTAAGAATTAATGCCAAACTAACAGGGCCACTTATCACTAGTTGCTAAGCAATCACACTTATTTTCTTGGTTTTTCAGGGAGACAACTTTGAAGTATGGGAACGACCTCTCTCAGACTTAGCCTGGGCTGTAGCTATGATAAACCGGCAGGAGATCGGTGGACCTCGCTCTTATACCATCGCGGTTGCTTCCCTGGGTAAAGGAGTGGCCTGTAATCCTGCTTGCTTCATCACACAGCTCCTCCCTGTGAAAAGGAAGCTAGGGTTCTATGAATGGACTTCAAGGTTAAGAAGTCACATAAATCCCACAGGCACTGTTTTGCTTCGGCTAGAAAATACAATGCAGATGTCAATTAAAGACTTACTTTAAAATGTTTATTTTGTTGCCAACTACTACTTCCCGTCCACCTTTTTCTCTATTCACTTTAAAAGCTCCCTTTCCACCAGGCTCAGCGGCTCATGCCTGTAATCCCAGTGCTTTGGGAGGCTGAGGCAGGCAGATCGCCTGAGGTCAGGATTTCGAGACCAGCCTGGCTAACACAGTGAAGCCCTACTAAAAATATAAAAATTAGCCAGGTATGGTGGCATCTGTAGTTCCAGCTACTCAGGAGGCTGAGGTAGGAGAATCACTTGAACCCAGGAAGTGGAGGCTGCAGTGAGCCAAGATCATGCCACTGCATTCCAGCCTGGGCAACAGAGTGAGACTCCATCTCAAAAAAAAAAGTTCTATTTCCTTGAATAAAATTTTCCAAAGTTGAAACTTTGGTACTAAAACTATTAAACACGTATTTACTCATCCAGATACCCACCCCCCTTGAGATTCTCTCCCAATTATCAAAATGTGTAATATTTAACTACAAAGAGCTATAAACATCACTAAGACTGAAATGTAATAAAAAGGATTTATAGGCCAGGTGCGGTGGCTTACGCCTGTAATCCCAACACTTTGGGAGGCTGAGTCGGGCAGATCACGAGGTCAGACGATCTAGACCATCCTGGTCAACATGGTGAAACCCTGTCTCTACTAAAAATACAAAAATTAGCCAGACGTGGTGGCAGGAACCTGTAATCCCAGCTACTCAGGAGGCTGAGGCAGGACAATCACTTGAACACGGGAGGCGGAGGTTGCAGTGAGCTAAGATTGCACCAATTGCACTCCAGCCTAGGCAACAAGAGCAAAACTCCGTCTCAAAAAAATAAAAGATGTATAATTTGGAACTGTTAGGAGGCATTTTAATGAATGGTTATTTTGTCTCTTAAGATTCTTCCACCGAGTTTAGCCAGACATGGTGGCTCACACCTGTAATCCCAGCATCTTGGAACACTGAGATGGGAATTTCACTGAAGGTCAAGAGTTCCAGACCAGCTGGGTAACAAAGAGACCCCCACCACAAAAACAAAGTAGTCAGGTGTGGTGACAGGGACCACTAGTCCCAACTACTCAGGAGGCTGAGGCAGGAGGACCACTTGAGCCTGCAAGCTCAAAGCCGTAGCAAGCTATGATCCATACCATTGGCATTCCAGTCCACATGAGAGGGAGACCTTGTCTCAAAAAAAAAAAAAAAATTCCACTAGAGAGTTTCATACACCAGAAAACCTGTTCTTTGTAGTTATTTTGGCATAAATATGTCTACTTTAAAATGTGAGGGGGAATGTCAAAATGTTTAACAGTGTAAGACCAAGTCCATAGACAATATTATATATGTTACAGCGTAACTGTGTCTGGAGAACAATGCCAAAATTCTTTATTAAATTTACAAAATTCTTTATAAATTAACTGTTATACCAAAGATCTGAGACTTAACTCTTAGTAAAAACATCTGATATTCACTATGTGTTACTGACTTCTCCCTATTAACCTGATGTGTCTACTTACATAACCAATAACCACTGCGTAACGGCAAACTGCATCTCATAAGGCCCCCAGTGATTGAAGTGCCAAATTAGAAAATTGCAACATACGATGTGAACTCAACCAGTCAGCTTCAATCCAAAACAAGTAGTACCAGGAAGAGGCATAAATTTCCCCACGGGCGGAATTGTGTTGATGGCTCTAGCTTATTCCCTCCCAAAAGATGAACGGCAAACAAATGAACTGAACATAAACTCAAGATTTTATTGTCTTCATAATAAAAGATGACACTTAGAACTGGATCACTTGGCCCTGTAACAGAACAGAAAAAAGTTGAGTTTTGTATTTTGCCATGAACTACTGCCCCATCAAGAACATTATCTGTTCCTAAAATGTTCACCATGCTGTTAAGCTTCCTCATTCTTCCTTTCCTCCTTGTAGCAGAAAATCTCACATACCTTTAGCTATAGATCTAGTATTTTTAGAGGATTACCCCTGAGCTCTACGTCACAATGAATGTTCACCTTTTCAAATAATAAAGCTATGAAAAATATTGCACCTTCCACCCGCAATTATATACCTTTCTCTTCTTATCTCCTCCCAGTTCAAAATGCTTGCATCTTTTAATAGCCAGCATTCTCTTAGATCTGCAGTTGGGCTCAACGCACTCAAGCCTTAGCACAATCTTCTTTGTAGTTTTAGCCTGGAAAAAAATTAAAGCCTTAATAAATAACTACAGAAGATCAGTTTCTTCAAAAATGACTGCTTTAAATAGTACTCAGTGTACTCTTAAGCCATAGGGAGAAAATAATCTAAAAATCAGTGAATTTAAGAGAAAATGTGGTAGAACTTGAGGACTAAAAAAAATAAAGGCTGGGCACAGTGGCTCATGCCTGTAATCCCAGCACTTTGGGAGGCCGAGGCAGGCAGATCACAAGGTCAGGAGTTCGAGACCAGCCTGACCAACATGGTGAAACCCTGTCTCTACTAAAAATACGAAAAGTCAGCCGAGCGTGGTGGCTTGCGTCTATAATCCCAGCTACTCGGGAGGCTGAGGTAGGAGACTCACTTGAACCCGGGAGGCAGCGGAGGTTGCAGTGAGCAGAGATCGAGCTACTGCACTCCTGCCTGAGACAGAGCGAGACTCCATCTCAAAAAAAAAAAAATCTATATATATATAAAAAGAGAAAACGTGGTAATAGCAAAGATGGCATGTCATCCAGTTTAAATCCAAACCCCACTCAGATCAAACATCCTAAAGATTCCTATCAAATGGGCCACCCTGAATTTGTGGCCATTCAGCAGCTCTGCATAGTTCTTTAATCCCAACAGTTTGTGAGGCTGAGGCAGGAGGATTACTTGAGCCCAGAGTTTGAGACCGGCCTGGGCAACACAGTGAGAACCTCGTCTCTATAAAAGATCAATAAATTCTAAGACTACCTAGAATTTATGTGCATTCAACTGAATTATGTAACTCAAACTACACTCCCCACTAATACTCAACTTTTTTAATTGTTCCTTTTTTTTTTTTTGAGACGGAGTTTCGCTCTTGTTGCCCAGGCTGGAGTGCAATGGCGTGATCTCAGCTCCTTCCCCTGGGTTCAAGCAATTCTCCTGTTTCAGCCTCCTGAGTAGCTGGGATAACAGGTGCCCACCACCACGCCCAGCTAATTTTTTTGTTATTTTTACTAGAGACGGGGGTTTCATCACGTTGGCCAGGCTGGTCTCAATCTCCTGACCTCAGGTCATCCACCCGCCTCGGCCTCCCAAAGTGCTGGGATTACAGGCGCTTAGTAAGCCACCACGCATGGCCTTGATTGCTCTTTTTACCTAAACAGAATATTGTTTACAAGTTTCATATTTACCAAAAAATTGCAAACATGCTACAGAGTTCTCATAAACCTTACAACCAGTTTCTCATCTTACATTAGTATGACTTATTAACAAACCAACACTGATGCCTTATTAACTCAAGTCCATACTTTTAAAAATTTCCTTGTATTTTCCTAATGTCCTTTTTCTGTTCTAGGACCCCATCCAGGACACAACCTAACATTTAGTCATGTCTCTAAACTCCTTTGGCTGTGGCAATTTCTCAGACCATTTTGATGATCTTGACAATTTCAGCACTACTGGTCAGGTATTTTGTAAAATGCCCCTCTTGGGATTTTTCTCATGATTAGATAGAGTTATGGGTTTTTTAGTGTCATTTTCATCACACCTTATCAAGGGTGTATATCAACATGACTCATGGCTGTTGATGTTAACCTTGATTACCTGGCTGAGGTAGTGCTTGTTAGGTTTCTCCACTGTAAAGTTTTATTGCATTTTTTCTTTGAGGTACAAACAATCCAATTACACTCTAAGTTATTTTAAAATATGCAACTAAGTTATTGACTTTAGACACCCTGTCGTGCTATCAAATAGTTGGTCTAATTCATTCTAATTTTTTGTACCCACTAACCATCCCCACCTCCCCCCACTACCCTTCCCAGCTTCTGGTAACCATCCTTCTACTCTCTATATTCGAGTCCACTGGTTTTGATTTTTAGATCCCACAAATGAGAACATGTGATGTTTGTCTTTGTGTGCCTATTTCACTTAACATAATGATCTCCAGTTCCACCCATGTTGTTGTAAATGACTGGATATCATTCTTTTTATGGTTGAATAGTACTCCATTGCATATAGGTTCATTTTCTTTTTTCCTTGTTTTTTTTCTTTTTTGAGATGGAGGCTTGCTCTGTCGCCCAGGATGGAGTGCAGCGGTGTGATCTCCGCTCACTGCAGCCTCTGCCTCCCAGGTTCCAGTGATTCTCCTGCCTCAGCTTCCCGGGTAGCTGAGGTTACAGGCCCGCACCACACGCCCAGCTAATTTTTGTATTTTTACTAGAGACGGGGTTTCACTATCTTGGCCAGGTTGGTCTCGAACTCCTGACCTCAGGTGATCCACCCACTTCGACCTCCCAAAGTGCTAGGCACGAGCCACTGTGCCCGGCTGCATATAGGTACATTTTCTTTATCCATTCATCCCCTGATGGGCACTAAGGTTGCTTCTAAATCTTAGCTATTATAAACAGTGCTGCAACAAACATAGAAGTGCAGATATCTCTTTGGTATGCTGATTTTCTTCTGGGTATATACTCAGCAGTGGGATTGTTGGATCATATGGTAGCTCAATTTTTAAATACTCAAATTTCTTAATAAGCTTGCCCCTTTAGCAAGAGTTCTGATACTGCTGCTAGCTTGCAGTTCTTAACAGGCCAAAACCTAGTTAGAACCTGTCTTCTAAACAAGTTATCCAAATGTGAAAAGGTATAAAAAAGCATTCTTTCTGCCACCCTGAGACCAAACTACTTACTGCATCCAAATGAGCACTAAAGTCATTCCTTAATACTTTCTGGAGCTAAACTGCACCAGAGGCAAAGTGCCAAAAGAAATGCTGTGTTGGAGAGAATGCTCCATTCCAATCATCGTGCTAATTACTTTAATGGTTAGCCAAATCACCTAAGGTTTGAGAATAAACAGAAACTAGCTCAGCCTGAGAATACAGAATTCAGGAGGCTAGCAGACAGGCCTAAATGGCTATTCTATAAGAGTTTTAAGACTTCACGAGAACAGGTAGCTGACTGCAGGTTTCTGTGATGAGAAACAACAGAACTTAATGCAACCAACAGTCGAGGATTCAGACATGACGACAGATAAGGAGCAAGGCCAATGAAAGGATTCACAAGTGTACTCACACCTCAGTTCTTAGGAAAGCAGGGCACATTCCTCGATTTTTTGCCTCTTCAGAAGGGAAAGGATAAAAAATCGTAAACACTGAAATAGTGCAGTATTGTGGACTAATCAGACCTGAGTTGCATTCCCAGCTCCATCACCTACTAGATATATCACTGCAGTCAACTGTGAAAACTTCGCTAAACTAACGCTATACCTATATCATGAAGTGTGTGGACTAGAGACAAGTATACATCCTTACTGCAATTAAGTGGGAAACGTCAAATAGTAATTACCACTCACCTTTTTCCGGAAAATCGGCTTAGTTTGCCCACCATAGCCACTCTGCTTCCTGTCATAACGCCGCTTTCCTGGGAAAACGAATTGGTATTTATTATAATACCAGCAAGTAATTCTTACAGGTTTTATCTTAATTTTGCAGCAGAAATATTAACGCTCAAGTCGGGCGTGGGGGGGAAGAGACCTGGACCCGTATGTTACTCTACAACACAAATGTCACATTAACACCAAATTATGCAGAAACCATCTTACCCTGGGCATACAGAGAATCCTTGCCCTTCTTGTACTGTGTCACTTTGTGGGGTTGGTGCTTGCCACACTTCTTACAGAAAGTCCGGCGGGTTTTAGGGACGTTAACCTAGTAAAGAAACCGTTCAGAACGTGCAGTGTTATTTGACGACAATGGCACAACGCCCTACCTCACCCAGCTAAAGCTAAGGCACTCCACGAGTACTCCTCACTACATGCTAACTCTGACTACAGGGTGGGTCAGCCCCATGTGCTTCAAGCAGAGCTTCCTCCCTCCGTCGAGCCCCAAAGAGGGAAAAGATCTTATTAACTCCACCCCCGGCTAACTCTACCTCTTTGAACCCATCACTTCAATTCCTGGCCCCGTAGCCCGGTCCCTTTAGGGTTGATCCCGGCAAAATTGGGTTGCTCCGGTATATCGAGTCCACACAGGAGCCTGGACCCATCCCGGCACAGCACCGGCGACGAAGTGGGGATAGATTACGCTGGATGTTACTCGGCCCCACCAGCAAGTCCTACCATGCTTGCGAGAGCGATACCGGCACGGGAAGAAAGAAAGAAGCCGCGCCGCAAACGGAAGTATATAGGAGGTTCCCGATCGCACTTCCTCATGGGAGTCGGTAGGAGCAATCATAGAGTGTAAGGCTCGGCGCAGCGCCCTCCGGCTGCTGAGAGGACTCAGTTCCGAGCCGCGGGCGGGAGCTTAAGGAAGGACTCCGCCTAAAGGGTGGTCCACTCACCCCAACTTCCGCCCCGCAGCTTTGCAGCGTTTCGTCACTTTATCTCTTGTGGTGGACGCTGCTACATAGTGGCGTTCAGTGAAGGGAGCAGTGTTTTTCCCAGATCCTCTGGCCTCCCCGTCCCCGAGGGAGGCCAGGACTAGGGGCGAAAAGAGGGGTCCTCCACCTCCACGTTCCATTCCTGTTCCACCTCAAGGTCACTGGGAACATCTTTCGCAGCAAACTGCTGATTCAATGAAGGCCTGGAGGGAGCCAATTGCTCCAGTTCATCAATCACATGGCCAGTTGGTCCATTCAACAAATGGTCATTAGATGCCCATTATGTGTCAGGCACTGTTCAGGGGGAGGGATACAGTAATCTAATAGGCTTATAAATGTACAATTATGAACTAAGTACTTTGAAGAAAAGGAACAATGATTGGCGTTAAAGCAGCACCCTTCTGTTGAGGGAGTAAGTCAGCTGCTCTAGGTTCTGAAAAGTGACAATGAAATTGTTCGGCTCCTGTATCAAGCCTAGAAGTAGAAAGTATCCAGTGGCTCTTCCCTTCCTTGCAGACCTGGCAGAAGGCATATACTAGGTTTCAAGAGAGTCCAGCATAGAAAGACTGCAGGGTACTAAACATTTTAAATAGATTGTGTCATACAATTCTCACAGTAATTCTAGGAGACAGGTGGTACTATTAGTCCCATTTTACAGGTTAAGAAATTGAGGTCGTAGGATGTTAAACGATTTTACCAATGTCAACAGTATTTAGTGAATCTAGGATACAAACCTGGGTAGACTGACTCTAGAACCTGGGTTCCTTTAACATTATAAAATACTGCTGTTGTGGCCTGGTGATTATAATAGCATATATATATATATATGTGGCGCACTTACTATATGCCAGGCATTCTCCTAACCACCTTACATACTACCCCTTTGAATCCTGACAGCAACCCCAGGAGGTATGTACCAGTATTAGTATTTAACAGGTGAGGACACTAAGGCACAAGAGATGTTAAGTTTACTTACCTGAAGTCACACAGGTTGTTATTTTTTTGTGGAACTGGAATTTGATCCTAGGTAGTCTAACACTACAGCCTTGCACTTAACCACTACATCATACCAAGGAAGCAGGGGCATCTGCAGTGTAGAGGATGGTGAGGAGACAGAATTGGGCTGAGACACAGGAGGAGGTGGCAGTGGAGTAGGGACTGACGAACCATGACAGTCTGGGGTATCTTGCTTGCACAACCCTCCAGGAACACGTGTGGGACCTGAGCTGACACTCTGATCACCCCCTTTTTTGTTGGGTGGTCTCTGGGAATGAGATAATAAAAATATTACCACTACCTGCTACATTTCCTGAAAGTTTCTTTGCCAAACTTCCAGCATTTTCTTTCTCTTTCCAGATTCTTAAGCAATCTCACTGGCCTTTAGGGGTTTATGTTAGTAACATAGAAATATGAAGACCATGAACATGGCCCCTCTTCATTTAATCAACCTTAGTTCTTTCTATCATACCTGTATTACATGGCTTTGTGGGGTTTTTGCTTGTTTTTGCTTACTTAAAAAAATTTAATTGACAAAAATTGTTTATATTCAAGGTGTACAACATGATGATTTGATATGTGTATACACTGTGTAATGATTACCACAGTCAAATTGATTAACATATTTATCATCCATCACCATCCATAGTTACCATAGAGGAGGTGAGGACACTTAAAATCTGCTCTCTTATCAAATTTCAATAATACAATGTTATTAACTATGGTCACTATATTGTACATTAGATCCCCAGAGCTTATACATCCTATAAGTGAAAGTTTGTACACCAATGCTGACACTGAGGTGGGAGGATCACTTGAGCTGTTCTCTGTTTTGGACATGTTCCTGCTCATTAATTTCCCCTAAGATGAGGCACTCAGAACTGGATGCAGGACTCTAGGTGTGGTCTGGCTTTGCAGAGTAGGTGGCATGTTACCTTCCTCTGTCTAGATATTTTACTTCTGTAAGGAAGCCTCAATGTCACGTTGGCTTTTCTGGAAGCCATGTTAACTGACATGACATGCCTTTTGATTACTATCAGCAAAAAGCCCTGAACCATTTTCACAAATGCTACTGCTACTCCACTTTCTCCTGGAGTCATTTGAAGTTCAAATTTGAGGCCCAGTTGTGAGACATCACCTTTAGCCCCGGTAAAATACACTTTGTGGAATTTGGCTTCTCACACCAGGTGATCAAGATCTTTTTGGAAACTAATTGCCCTCTTCCATCATCCAGTCTAGCACACAGAGCCTTGCACCATTCATAAACTAACTGGGCTACTTTTTATATTTTCCTCAAAGATCATCAACAAAAATGTTGAACAGGATAGCACCAAGAATAGAACCTTATATTGCATTGGGAATCTGTTCAGGTGACACTCAGCTGTTCATTTGTGCTATCTGAGTACAGTCCTCCTGTCAGTATGGATGAGTGTGCTAGGGGAGTGGTCGTGGGCAGAGGGTGAAGAAGAGCCTACGTCTACTTGCTCTTTTCCCTTGTGCTCCTCTCTCTCTCTTGTTTAGCTCTCCCACTGGATGCCTGTCACCTCCCAGTCCCCACCCCAAGATGGACCTTGAGAAGGGACAGGGCATGTGACAACAAGTGACATAAGATGAAGAAAAGAGGAGGGAAGGTGAATGCCTGTGACCAATCCTCAGGCAGGTGAGTGGAGCAGCTATTGGGGGTGACTAGCAAAAGGATAGAAGTTGTCAATAAAGTAAGGCAATCATACAACACATCCTGTCCATCTATCTTGTGCAAATGTGAGGATCAACCACTATATCATCAGTCTACAAATACTTTAAATGTTTTTATTTAAAGTCCTGTTGGTGACCGGAAGAGGTGGCTCGCCCCTATAATCCCTGTATTTTGGGAGGCCGAAGCAGGAGGATCGCTTGAATCCACGAGTTTGAGACCAGCCTGGGCAACATAGTGAAACCCCACCTCTACAAAAAATACAAAAATTAGCCCAGCACAGTGATGTGTGCCTCTAGTCCCAGGTACTAGGGAGGCTGAGGTGAGAGGATTGCTTGAGCCCAGGAGACAGAGGCTGCAGTGAGCCATGATCATGCCACTGCACTCTAGCATGGACTTCAGAACAAGACCCTGTCTCAAAAAAAAAAAAAAAAAAGG
>NW_012107653.1:213461-215851 GCF_000951045.1 Mandrillus leucophaeus
TAGCCCAGCACAGTGATGTGTGCCTCTAGTCCCAGGTACTAGGGAGGCTGAGGTGAGAGGATTGCTTGAGCCCAGGAGACAGAGGCTGCAGTGAGACATAATCATGCCACTGCACTCTAGGATGGACTTCAGAAAAAGACCCTGACACAAAAAAAAAAAAAAAAAAGGTCCCAAGGCCTGTTGGGGGTTGGGGGTGAGGGGAGGGATCTTAAAGGATGGGTCAATAGGTGCAGCAAATCACCACAGCACACGTATACCTATGTAACAAACCTGCACCTTCTGCACATATATCCCATTTTTTTGTTTGCTTGTTTGTTTGTTTTTTAGACGAAATAAAAAAAAAAAAATAAGGTCCTGTTGACTTAAAAGCTCGGATGAACTTGTAGTGGGACCTGTGATCTGTTTCTACACTAGGATACAGTGCCTTGGGGCAAGGAAATATGGTAGTGCCCAAGATGTCAAGGTGGGCAGGCAGATCAGTCAGCAGGGGCTCCAGTGTCATGGTCTGCATTCAATTCTGGCTGCATTTCCTAGAAGAATCCCTGGGGGAAATATTGCAGTTGGAGCATAAAGTAGGGGGCCCCTGAGAAAACCTCCAGGCTTCAAGTGACACTAGTCTGCTTTACGGGTTTACACGACTCAAGAGAAAGGTGTACATTGAGAGATAATCCCTGAGGCTGAATCTTAAAAGAAGAAAATCAACATCCACAGAAAATGGGGAAGGGCACAAGTATTTCTGTGGGCTTATATTCCGACATTTTTATCTGTAGGGGAAAAATGCTTTCTTAGAAAATGACTCAGCAGGGGAAGTCTTGTCTCTACCTCTGTCTGGCTCTGTCCTTTGGGGTCCCTTCACTATCAAGTTCAACTGTGTGTCCCTGAGACTCCTCTGCCCCGGAGGACAGGAGACTCGAAAACACTCTTCCTGGCCAATCTCTTTGCTCTGTGTCTGCCAGCCCCCAGCATCTCTCCTCTTTTCTGTAAGCCCCTCTCCCTGTGCTGACTGTCTTCATAGTACTTCAGGTATGTTGTCCCTTTACCTCTAGGAGGATAGCCTGATGACCTGTCTGCTCAGGCCAGCCCCATCTAGAGTCTCAGTGGCCCCAGTCATGTTGAGAAAGGTTCTTTCAGAGACAGACTCAAGATAGTAGTGTCAGAGGTCCCAAGCAAATGAAGGGCGGGGACAGTTGAGGGGGTGGAATAGGGACGGCAGCAGGGAACCAGATAGCATGCTGCTGAGAAGAAAAAAAGACATTGGTTTAGGTCAGGAAACAAAAAAAGGGAACTGAGTGGCTGTGAAAGGGTGGGGTTTGCTCAGACTGTCCTTCCTCTCTGGACTGTAAGAATATGTCTCCAGGGCCAGTGTCTGCTGCGATCGAGTCCCACCTTCCAAGTCCTGGCATCTCAATGCATCTGGGAAGCTACCTGCATTAAGTCAGGACTGAGGTGGGTCTGGGGTATGGCAGGGGCTGGGCAGCAGCAGCAATGTACCTTTCTTGGGACCCCTAAAAAACAGAGAGACAGCATGGCTGGTGCCATTTATCAGCTAGCAGAGGAGGCTGACGGAGGGTGGGAGTGTCATCAGCACAAGGCTCTGGCAGTCCCGTCTGGTGATTAGAGAGGCTGAAAAGGTCCTTTCTGACAAGAGCTGTGGGTGGGGTGAACAGGAAGAGAAAAATGTGACATGAGGTGACCATCCGAACAGGTAGCAAATGTTAGAAAGGGGTACCTCTGGCAAACTTAGTGGAAAAGTAATATTGCAGGGAGCAGTCAGATAAAAACAAGCCCTTCTGTCAAATAGTGCTTGAAGACTCAATAGGGATACATGGGTCAATGAAGCCCTTAGAAAAAGAAATACTAAGAGGCAGATTCTCTGAGAACATGGTAAAAGCTCACGCTCCACATTATGCAGTTGACTTTTGTGAGCTAGGGAAAGGCCCGGCTAGGCCAGGGTGTAGGCTACCTGCCTTGAGCTGTACCAGACCAAATGTTGCCAGGATCAGAGCCGGCTTTGTTGAAAGGACTGTGTGAAAGCTGTGCCAACCTCGTGGTAACAATGGGTAAAAGACTGGGCCAGGAGAAAGCAGCCTCTGCCTCAGCCCGGACAGTGCGGCCAACCCCTCAGGTTCTGGCAAAGGTTTCTCCTCTTATCATTGTCCTCCATGTGCATGGCTTGCTTGTCTCTTGTCTTCATTATTTCTCCTTTCTTTTTCTCCTCTCCAACCTCCTCCTCTTCCCACTCGTCCTCCTTTCTCTACCTGTATCCCTTCTTCACTATACCCTCCTCTGTTCTGTTGATTACCATAGACTCTGACATACAGTTAGCACTTAATAAATAATTGCCGAATTACATTGACTTTTTCTTGCTCCTTTCTTCCCCTGCTCTTTTC
>NW_012107653.1:216586-220313 GCF_000951045.1 Mandrillus leucophaeus
GGTTCAAGCGATTCTCCTGCCTCAGCCTCCCAAGTAGCTGGGATTACAGGCATGCGCCACCACGCTAATTTTGTATTTTTAGTAGAGACAGGGTTTCTCCGTGTTGGTCAGGCTGGTCTTGAAATCCCAACCTCAGTGATCTTCTCGCCTGGGCCTCCCAAAGTGCTAGGATTACAGGCACGAGCCACCACAACCAACCTGGAATTCTTTGTAAACTCCTATGGTGTGAACTAATGTAACTTTCCATCCACTTATGGGGGATTGGTGCAATTTTAAATTATCACTATGATTTGCTATTTCCATTCGAGCAAATTTCCTATAGAGTTTCCTTTCAGTGGACTAGACCCATATCAGGAAGTGACTTAGGTATAAAAGGAAGATATAGCTTTCAAAAACCAAAGTTTGGGTGTTCTCCAAAGAGTTATCAGATACCCCCTTCTACTCCCGCAATGATCTGATTGCTGAGATCTGATTGTAACTACTGAAAATAAGGAAGAACTAGAATTTTCAGTGACACAGTGCTCAACAAGAAGCTAGAAAAGAGGCCTTGACATATTTGACTCCAAAGCTACTTGGTTATGCATGAAGCCATCTGGGGAGGGGAAGGAGGAGGGAGAACTCCTCTGAGGACCCTGAAACAATTGGGCCACGTGTGACTTTCAGTTTCTATGGAGATTCATGTGCAGTGGCTGAGGGTGATCTGAGAGCACTGGAAACCCAGAAGCTTTAATCCCAGGCTCTTCTATCTGCTCTTAGAAAGTTCTCACAAGATATCTTTAGGATTATATGGGTTATTTGAATCTCAAGGAGAAGCTGATCTCACTGCCCTACCTCCCTGAACTGAAAACAAACTGTAGTCTGTTAGCTCACCCTAGAAGAAAGAAATTCTAGAGTCAAGAGAAGTTAAGTTTTAGACAAGTTGGAGGTTGGAATATACTGGAGTTTAAGATCGTTGACTCAATGAAAAAAACAAAACAAAACAAAACAGACTTGTCTGCAGTAAAACCAGAGTTTTAAAAATGATTAGAAATGGACCAGAAAAGAGATAAGGATAATGAGAAAGGGGGTTCTCTAAAACTATTTGGAGCTGAAATTGGGACAGTGTTTCTGGAAACTATTTTGGCAGTATAAATCAAAATGCAAAATGCACATACTTTTTTGACTCGGGAAATGATGCTTGTATAGAGATCCTAATAACATGGGAAAATAATTAGGAATAATGTTAAATAAGAATCTTAGACCTTTTTTTGGAAAAAGGTACCTTGAATGGATGGATAGATAGATAAATAGATACATACATACATACATACATACATACATACATAGACGTTACGAAAAATAGGTAAATTAACTGATTGTGCAATATGATCTCAAATATTATAAGAAACATGCACAGAAAAAAATGGAAGGAAATATGCCAAAATATTAATGCCTCTGGATGAGTTTATAATTGATTTTTTCTTTTTTATTTCCCTGTACTTGACATATTTTCTACAATATGCATGTTTTATTTTACTATATTTTGTTTTGTTTCGAGATAGGGGTCTCCCTATGTTTCTCAGGCTGGCCTTGAACTCTTGGGCTCAAGCGATCCTCCCATATCAGCCTCCTAAGTAGCTGGGACTACAGGTGCACATCACTGCACCCAGCTGCGTGTGTTATTTTGATATCGATGGAAAAAATAAATAAAATGTTTAAGCCAAGGAAAACAAAAACTAGGTTGAAAAAGAAGGCCAAAGGGGCACACAAGTCCAGAGTGAAAGACAGACACCCCAGCAGTCACCTTCAGAGCAGAGGGAAAATATTGAAAGTATTACCACCGATCTGATCTGGCACTGACTATAAACTTGCAGATTGGCTCTCTGGCTCTCCTTCCATCATCAGTTGGCCAGAATATATTGTCGCTAGTGCAAGACAAAAAGAGATGATGAATCACAGAGACCTAGAAGTTTCCAAAACCACAGAAGAAAAATGTAAAATGCTAAAAACATAAGGCCAGGCGCGGTGGCTCAAGACTGTAATCCCAGCATTTTGGGAGGCCGCAGCAGGCGTCATGGTGTGCGGCTGTAATCCCAGCTACTCAGAAGGTTGAGGCACGAGAATTGCTTGAAACTGGGAGGTAGAGATTGCAGTGAGCCAAGATTGCACTACTGTACTGAAGCCTGGATGACAGAGTGAGACTCTGTCTCGAAAATAAATAAATAAATAAATAAATAAATAAATAAATAAATAAATAAATAAAACATGAACTGCTATGGAAGAACCAGAGAGCCCTACGGCCTCCTGTAAATGACTACAGCAGGAGAGTTTCCCTGGTCAGCATGCAGCCAGAAAATTGAGTTTGGCTTGATGCCTTCATCACAAATTTGGTCCCCTGTAGCCCTGACTATGAAGCTTATCATAAAATAATTAGGTTTCACTGGGGCCCGAACAAAAGCATCTTGGGAATTTAACAAGATTGATTAGGTTGCTTTGTTGCTGTGGTTATGATTTTTTTTCTTTTTTTTTTTTTTTTTGAGATGGAGTCTCACTCTGTCACCCAGGCTGGAGTGCAGTGTCACAATTTCGGCTCACTGCAACCTCCACCTCCTGGGTTCAAGCGATTCTCCTGCCTGAGCCTCCTGAGAAGCTGGAATTATAGGCGCGCACCACCACGCCTGGCTAATTTTTGTATTTTTAGCAGAGACGGAGTTTCACCATGTTGGTCAGGCTGGCCTCGAACTCCTGACCTCGTGGATCCACCTGCTTTGGCCTCCCAAAGTGCTGGGATTACAGGTGTGACCCACCGCGACTGGCCAGTTATGATATTTAAAGAAGACTTCTCTTCTGGTCCCAAGGCCAAGGAATTCTCAATTGAAATCTCAGTTAGAACCTGAAGGATGCTTCTTGGGACTGGGAAGAGATTTTCTGTAGGCCGAATTTAGGCTCCCACTAGAGATAGTTGATAATTCTACCACATTTCATAGTGAAGCATCGGGAAGACAGGACTGAAAAGGCAAGAAGGAATGATGCAAAGTGCATAGTCCAACAAATAAGCTGGACCTGGGTTTGCCACTTTGTCTAAGTAACTGAGAATTCATTCTGAGATTAAAAAATCACAATAATGTTCACAGCAGCATGGTTTATCATTGAAAACAAACAACCTAAAGTCCATCAACAGGAGAATGAATAAATTGGAAGGTATTAATCATATAGAATATTTTATGCATATAAAAATGAATTAAAACATATGAAGCAGAACTACCCAGATAAATAAATAAAACCTAACATATTATATTGTGGGGAAAAAAGCAAGTTGCTAAAGAATGTGTACCATATATATATAAATTTTTTTTTTTTTTTGCGACGGAGTTTCACTCTTGTTGCCCAGGTTGGAGTGCAATGACGTGATCTGGACTCACTGCAACCTCCACCTGCCGGGTTCAAGCGATTCTCCCGCCTCAGCCTCCTGAGTAGCTGGGAGAGTAGCGTTGGCCCAGCTAGTTTTTGTATTTTTAGTAGAGACAGGATTTCACCATGTTGGTCAGGCTGGCTGCTCTCGAACTCCTGACCTTGCCGTCCACCCACCTCAGCCTCCCAAAGTGTTGGGATTACAGGCGTGAGCTACCGCACCTGGCCATATGTAAATTTTATTTTATTTTATTTTATTTTATTTTTTTTGAGACAGAGTCTCACTCTGTCGCCCAGGCTGGAGTGCAGTGGCGCGATCTCAGATCACTGCAAGCTC
>NW_012107653.1:221993-227039 GCF_000951045.1 Mandrillus leucophaeus
GTCCTCCTTTCTCTACCTGTATCCCTTCTTCACTATACCCTCCTCTGTTCTGTTGATTACCATAGACTCTGACATACAGTTAGCACTTAATAAATAATTGCCGAATTACATTGACTTTTTCTTGCTCCTTTCTTCCCCTGCTCTTTTCCCTTTTCCTTTCCCTTTCCCTTTCCTCCTCCCTGCCTGCCTAGTACCTTCCCCATAAGGTGGTTGTGAGCAGTAAATGTGCAAATACATGTAAAGCATTTAGAACAGAGCCTGGCAATGGTAAGTGCTGGATCTCAGTATTTGCTATAATTTTTACTCTGCCTCAGACCTGCCAATGTCCCCCAGAGGGCCTACCTAGAGCAAATTATAGGACATTTAGAATAAAAGTGATTGGTGACCCCAATCAAGACATCCTTGGATAAGTTGCCCAGACTCCAAATGAACCAATTTCTTGGCCACCTAGCTCTCAAAGCTGAAAGTCTCTGTCTCATGCCATGCATGTCTAGAGGCAGGGCAGCAGCAAAGCCCAGCGGCTATGGGGGGTCTACACAGCTCAGTGGCTGTCATCTTTGCTCATGGCAACCTAAAGCATTATACCCAAACAGTGTCCCTTAGGGCTTGCCCTATCTATTCTGATTCCTTTTATATTCAAACTATTTAAACTGCTTGCTTGTGTTGAAGTCCAAATTTCCATTGCATATGGCTGTTGATGTTTTTGTTTGGAATTCTTTTTTTTTTTTTTTTTGACACGAAGTTTTGCTCGTGTTGCCCAGGCTGGAGTGCAATGGCACGATATTGGCTCACCACAACCTCCGCCTCCCGGGTTCAAGCGATTCTCCTGCCTCAGCCTCCCAAGTAGCTGGGATTACAGGCATGCGCCACCACGCTAATTTTGGCTCACCACAACCTCCGCCTCCCAGGTTCAAGCGATTCTCCTGCCTCAGCCTCCCAAGTAGCTGGGATTACAGGCATGCGCCACCACGCTAATTTTGGCTCACCACAACCTCCGCCTCCCAGGTTCAAGCGATTCTCCTGCCTCAGCCTCCCAAGTAGCACCTGTCTCTTATACACATCTAGATGTGTATAAGAGACAGTCTCGGCCTCCCAAAGTGCTGGGATTACAGGCTTGAGCCACTGCGCCCGGCCTGTAAATTTTAAACATGTAAACCAATACTATATATCTTTTACAGATACTTACATCTGTAATAACAATATGAAAACATACTTAGGAATGATAAACACCAAATTCAAGATACTGGTAATCTCTGAGGAGGGAGAAGACTAAGATTTTGGAGTACATAAAGGGGTCTTGATTATATAGATAGTATTTCAGTTCTTAACACCTCAGGCAGTATGGCACAATGTTAGGATTTTGTAGAGCTAAGCGGTGAGTCCATGATTGTAATGTTATAGACTCTGTACTTTCTATTTGAAATATTTC
Organism: Mandrillus leucophaeus; assembly: GCF_000951045.1. Classification (NCBI taxonomy): domain Eukaryota; kingdom Metazoa; phylum Chordata; class Mammalia; order Primates; family Cercopithecidae; genus Mandrillus; species Mandrillus leucophaeus. Next base: position 223,423 of record NW_012107653.1, read on the forward strand.
ATAATATAAAACAAAGTATATTTGAGGCCACGTGCGGCAGCTCACACCTATAATCCCCGCACTTTGGAAGGCTGAGGCAAGAAGATCACTTGCATCCAGGAGTTTGGGACTAGCCTAGGCAACAAAGTGAGACCCGTGTCTCTAAAAAAAATTTAAACATTAGCTGGGTGTGGTAGTGCACACCTGTAGTCCTAGCTACTTGAGAGGCTGAGGTAGGACAATCGCTTGAGCCTGGGAGGTGGAGGCTGCAGTGAGTGGTGATCCTGCCACTGCACTCCATCCTGGGCGATAGAGTGAGACCCTGTCTCAAAAAAATAGAAGGTATATTTGATCAAAGTTTTATATTCACAGTAAGCAATAAGAACCCTAGGGACAGAGAAGGGTGGATGTTCCACCTAAACACTGTGCTTTCATTCCATCAACAATGAAACATCCAGGAAAGGAAACAAGCGACTCTAGAAATTCACTAATTAGACAGAATCTCCTTGGGCATGATTTAAAGAGAGAAAATGTAAGGAAACCTGGAAAGACTAAGAAGAGTTCTCATGTGGAAAAAAATATAATTGACAGTTAACAGGGACAGATCATCCTTACCAGCCTGGAGGAATACTGCAGAGGAAAGAGCTTAGGATCTTAAATACTCTCTTATCTCCTGTATTTACCACCATTTCCTCTCTTGCTGAACATTCCTAGAAAATGGAGAGGAGTTTGTCTCAACTGCTCTTTGATGATAGCCCCAAGGCAGATAGCATCAACCTCATCAAAGACCAAAAAACAAATAAACAAACAAAAATCCCTCCAGTAGGCAATGAAACACCACAAAAAGAGCAAGGGCTATAGATGATATACCAAGAGCTATAGATGGATGAGGTTGGACAAGTCACATAACCTCTGTGAGTGTCAGTTTCCTCATCTGTTTGTTGTGAGGAATAAATGAAATAATACCTGTAAAATACCTGACAGGTAGAAGTCACCGAAAGGAACAGAAGTTCCATTCCATCCCCCTAAGGAAAGACAGGGAATGGCCAGAATCTTCCTAACCAAATGAGTAGTAGTTTCAAGGAGAGATCAAGAGAAAACACTACTTCTTGGATATTTTGGCTAAGTAGTTATTTTAAGTACAGTTGACTGGTTATTTTAAGTCATATCTCATAGACTCTTCCCAATCATAGGCTGGCTGTGTAGTTTTCTGAATTTTGCTCTGGTATTCTTCTTCTTCTTCTTTTTTTTTGAGACTCCAGGCTGGAGTGCAGTGTCACGATCTTGGCTCACTGCAACCTCCGCCTCCTGGGTTCAAGCGATTTTCCTGCCTCAGCCTCCCAAGTTGCTGGGATTACAGGTGCCTGTCACCATGCCCAGCTAATTTTTTGTATTTTTAGTAGAGACGGGATTTCACAATGTTGGCCAGGCTGGTCTCTAACTCCTGACCTCAAGTGATCCGCCAGCCTTGGCCTCCCAAAGTGCTGGGATTACAGGCGTGAGCCACCACACCTGGCCTTATTATTCTTAATAGTATTTTATCTTACGAGCAAAGATAAGAGCCCAAGATGGCTTAGTTTACTGATTCTGCAAGTGCTATTTCTATTAATTCTTTGGCACAGTGCAGTTTGTATGATGGCTGAACTCTTGTTAATAAGCTTCGTCTTTCTGAATTCTGCTGCTCCATAGGGAGCTAGGAGGCTGCAAAAGGTGGCCATGTGAAAATCCTTGCATTTATAGTTTAATAAAGAGAACATTATAACACTGGAACTTTATATTTTAAATGAAGAGCTGTGTGTCTATTATTTCTCCTCCCCCATTTCTTTCTTTCTATGAACAACAGTGGTGTGTGTGTGTGTGTGTGTGTGTGTGTGTTTGAGACACTCATGTCACTTCCATTTCCACCCTTCACCCCGAGTGGAGCTCAGGGTCGGCCATCATTGTGCATATTCTGTGGTCAAACTGACTCCGTAGGCTACTGAAATTGTTTTTTTTAAAAAATGGGGCCTTTACTGGCCGGGCACGGTGGCTCATACCTGTAATTCCAGCACTCTGGGAGGCCAAGGTGGGCAGGTCACCTGAGGTCAGGAGTTCAAGACCAGCCTGGCCAACATGGGGAAACCCTACCTCTACTAAAAATACAAAAATTAGTCAGGCATGGTGGCACTTGGGAGGCTGAGGCAGGAGAATTGCTTGAACCCAGGAGGTGGAGGTTGCAGTGAGCCAAGATTGCGCCACTGTGCTCCAGACTGGGCAACAAAGCAATACTCCATCTCCAAAAAAAAAAAAAAAAAATGAGGCCTTTAACAATAAGTACCCACAGAAACTTTACCCTCTAACTACTTTTTAACTCATAGCTGTGTGTTACACGTCAACCTTCTGGAGGACTCAAAGATGGATCCATTTCCTTTCACATAGCTGAGTGATGGATCAAGTGGTGCCTAAGGAAGAGCTACCACATTTTCAGGCTGTGTGAGTCTGGACTGGATCACAAAAAATAGGAGAAAAGCAGTCAAAGAACGTGATACCAAATCATGGCAATTCTGGTAGACCTCTAGCTCAATGATCTAGAGGTGGAGGCCATTTCACCTTTTGCTCAGAGGGGCGATGGCTAGTGAGAGACTTGCTTACTTCCTCATAGTCAGACCAGCACCAAACCCTGCCCCAATACAGATACTTGAGAGAGAGGAAGACTTCCTCTTGTACAAACTGGATTTATTCTAAAACAGAAAAAGAGTAGAGGCAGCTTCCAGAAGGACCTGTCTTATAGGAAGTAAGAGCAGGGGCCAAGAATGAAACAGATGGTGGATCTAAGCAGGGAATGTATCCACTAAGAGCCTGCAACAAAACTAAAGGTAAAATGCTGCCTGCGATCTATTCAACTAAGAGAAGTACACCAGACGTGGTTTGTTGGGATGCTTCTGACCCCCATTTACTGGTCATGGTACTCAATTTGTTTAGGGTTTTATTTTTTATCCTGTAATTTGAGTCTTTGATTGTGAAGAGGTACTTAATTATAATTTGCCACAAGAATGATTGTGGTATGATTACAGGGATCTCAATGAGTTGGTAGTTCCAGAGAATAGAGTAGTATTATTTGGTTACCACTACTCCTGAGTAAATGCATAATTGTAATGTTAAAATGAACCTCTTTGAGGTTAGAGCTAAAACTGAGTGTTGGAAAGGGCTGATTGTAAACTCATCAATTTGTCACTCCAGTGAGAGACCATTTAAACCAGGGAGTCAGGGTGTGTGGCAGAGTGGAGGGAAAGGTTTGCACTCTTGCCCAATTTTTCTCAAAATCTAATTTACAAAATATTGAATCAATCCACCTCCAGAAGATGGTGGCATACACATGGTAGATAAGTGGCAAAGCGATCGTCCAGAACACCCCTGGTGTTCCTTTGACCTATTTTCGTCTCCCCAGCATGAGAATAGAACCTCCTACACCACAGGAAAGAGCAGAATAACAGTGTGGATAGCCCCCAGGCTTTCATAAAATTCACTCCCTTGCTTTCCTAGTGTGAGCAATAATCTGCTTAAAAAGTAGAAAAAAAAAAAACAACTGCTGACTTTATTCATTCTTCTTGCACGGTGCCACCAAAAGCATAAGGAGTTACTGAAAAAAAAAAAAAAAA
>NW_012107653.1:227089-250830 GCF_000951045.1 Mandrillus leucophaeus
CCCCGCCATAGGAAAAATCCCTACCTCTAATAAAACTTGAGTGGAGGGCTGGTGGTTTTTTCATTACTTACTTAGTGTTTTGTTGTTGTTGTTTTTGGTTTTGTTTTTTGAGACGGAGTTATGCTCTTGTTGCCCAGACTGGAGCATAATGGCACAATCTCGGCTCACTGCAACCTCCGCCTCCCGGGTTCAAGCGATTCTCCTGCCTCAGCCTCCCAAGTAGCTGGGATTACAGGCACCCGCCACTACGCCCGGCTAATTTTTGTATTTTTAGTAGAGATGGGGTTTTGCCACATTGGCCAGACTGGTCTGGAACTGCTGACCTCACAGGTGATCCACCAACCTCGGCCTCCCAAAGTGCTGGGATTACAGATGTGAGCTACCAAGCCCGGCCTAGTGTTCTATTTTTATGACAGCATTTGTTTTCACTTTATCTTTCCAGCGAAAGTTCGGAATTAGTAATAATACAGCATTGTGCATAAACTGTAAGTGAATAACTGATATGAAGTGTTGCTTGGTGTGAATAAAAAAGCCAATGGTGACTTTGGGGATTTTATTTGTCTTTCTGTGTTTCAGTTACCTAAATTGAATCCTTCTGGAGTATTGTAGGTTTGGGGAGGCTAAATGAGTTGCGTTTCATAAATGAACAGAGGTGGCATTTATATCAGTAAGACAGTTAGTTGCATCAATTTTGCCTGATGCTGTCTAAAAGAACTAATTTAAGCTAAATGGGGAAAAGGTCAGAAAACAACAACTACCCCCCTCCCACACACACACACACACCAAAAAAACATATATATATATGTTTTCAACTTTAGAACAAAGCTTCTATCCTTTGTAGCTCTGTCAGTGGGTGTGGGCAAAATCAGTTGGGCAGCAGTTAGTGTGTGTCCATAACTGCAGGTGCAGCCTCCATATCCTTATTAGTTCCCTTGGTTACAGACCCCAGTGGGACAATGTTTGAAAAATTACATTCACTGTCTAGGAAATTGGGAACTGAAAGTCCAATATTTGCCTCAGTGGAGTTCTGGCACCTGCATTATCCCTTCTGGGTATATCAAGATCAACAGCTGCACAGATACTTGCTTTTCACAGATTCTACACATATCATATAAAGGTGAATAGTGTAAAGCTACCTCTACGCCTTACTAAGCACACAGGTGTGTGCCATTTAACATCTAGAGCATTCCATTGCCTTATATAAGAACCCAGTTTATATGAGCTCACAACATCGAACCAATCTCCCTAATTCAGTGTGCATCCATTATACCTAAAACCTGACAGAGCTGGGGGCTGTGGGAGGAGGGTGGTAGGAAGAAATTATTTTGTGAGCTGTGCACATTTTTGTTCCATTTGAAACTAGGTAGCTAGGCTGAGGGGGAACCAAGAGGGATGAGGATTAATGTCCTGGGTCCTCAGGAACTTTCATTATCAACAGCACACAGGTGAGCTCCAGAAAGAAGAAGCTATGGCTGCAGTGATTCTGGAGAGCATCTTTCTGAAGCGATCCCAACAGAAAAAGAAAACATCACCTCTAAACTTCAAGAAGCGCCTGTTTCTCTTGACCGTGCACAAACTCTCCTACTATGAGTATGACTTTGAACGTGGGGTAAGTTTCTCGACTATGAAACCTGAGTTTCAAGATGTCAAGGACTTGGCCTTAGATCTTTCTTGGGGAAGAGGTAAATTTTCATTGGTAGGAGGAGGGGGGTAGAATGGACCTAAGTCCCTTCAAATTCAGCAAAGTATTTCCTAGCCTGTAACTAGCTAAAGCCGGCAAGTCAAAGGTCCTAAGAAGCCAGAAGGAAAATATTACCGTGGAATCTTGGAATTGATGAGCACTCATGAAATGATTTTTTTTTTTTTTTTTTTTTTTTTTTTGAGACGGAGTCTCGCTCTGTGGCCCAGGCTGGAGTGCAGTGGCCAGATCTCAGCTCATTGCAAGCTCCGCCTCCCGGGTTTACGCCATTCTCCTGCCTCAGCCTCCCGAGTAGCTGGGACTACAGGCGCCCGCCACCTCGCCCAGCTAGTTTTTTGTATTTTTTAGTAGAGACGGGGTTTCACCGTGTTAGCCAGGATGGTCTCGATCTCCTGACCTCGTGATCCGCCCGTCTCGGCCTCCCAAAGTGCTGGGATTACAGGCTTGAGCCACCGCGCCCGGCCTGAAATGATTATTGAGAATGAAATCGAAGAGTTGGAAATTGCTTCCTTACTTCCTATGAGTAAGGCACATACAGTCATTCACTCTTCCATGGTATTTGCCCTCCATTTGGTAGTCAAAGATTAGATTTATAGATCTGGAAGGATATTTTTTTCTTCCCCCACATGACAGGTGCTGATGTAGCCTGTGCGTGCCACCTCACTACGTTGAATGATTAGATAACAAAATCTAATCATCTGGTTGCTTAATACCTCTTAATCTTTCTCCGTTTTCTTCCTCATTCTATTTCTCAGAGAAGAGGCAGTAAGAAGGGTTCAATAGACGTTGAGAAGATCACTTGCGTTGAAACAGTGGTTCCTGAAAAAAATCCTCCTCCTGAAAGACAGATTCCGGTAAGAAGAGACCAATGTCTGAGACGGGGAACAGCAGATTTGAAGAAATTTGCAACATTTAAATTCTCTGTAAATAGACTGGTGATGCTGTGCAACGTGGAACACAGTCAAATTTCCTTTAAAAAATCTTCACTCTACCACATTGGTTATAAAGAATCTTAGCTTCTTTCTTTCGATTCAGAACATCTCACTAAACCTGGAAAATTTGTTAACACAAACTTTTAAATGATGCTATATCAGGTTTTCGAACTGATCAGAGATCATTGGTTTTATTCCCTCAGTTACCAGGATCAGATTTAGAGGCTTGAGTTAAGTCTGAATGCCAGAATCCTAGGGCTCTGAGTCACATGATATTCTTTAATACCTACTATTCATTCTCCTCTCACTTTCCAGAGCAAGAGGCATAAAACCTACTGACTTTTGAGTTCACTTTTAAAAAATATATATCAATTTCAGTATTTTCTTTTTGTCTTTCTTTTTCTTCTTTTAGACAGAATCTCGCTCTGTTACCCAGGCTGGAGTGCATTGGTGCCATCTTGGCTCACTGCAACCTTCATCTCTTGAGTTCAAGCAATTCTCATGCCTCAGCCTCCCAAGTAGCTGGGAGTACAGGTGTGCAACACCATGCCTGGCTAACTTTTCATATTTTTTTAGTAGAGACGGGGTTTCACCATGTTGGCCAGACTGGTCTCAAACTCCTGGTTTCAAGTGATCCGCCTGCCTCAGCCTCCCAAAGTGCGGCGATTACAGGAGTGAGCCACCCACTGTATCTGACCACTTTTGGTATTTTCTTGATCGCAAGAGAATTGCATATTTATTATAGAAACTCTGGAATATATAAAAAACACAAAAAGATTAAAATGATGCATAATCCTGTTACCCAGTTAAAACAACTATTAACATATTGGTGTACCTAGACTTACTAAACCTGGAAAACAGATGTTTTTCTTCACTAAGAACACATACACATACACATATATGTTATACATTTAAAACATAGACTCATAGTACACATCTTGCTTTGTAACCTACTTTTTCAATGTAACGATACGTGGGAAACTGTTCCTCATGACAATAGATACTCTCTAATAACATGATTTTAATGACTGCATAGTATTCCCTATTATGGATGTATTGTAATTTGTTTAATCTCCCATTATTACACATTCAGTTTGTCTACAAGTGCTTGATAGTATAAACCATGTTGAGAAGAACAATCTTGCATACATCTTTCTGTACTTTTTTTATTCTTTTCCTTATGATAATTTCCTAGAAGTAAAATTTTGTTCTTCTCTTTAAGAAAATCTGTGCACTTTGGTTATTTTTATCTTTTTATTTCATTTTCTAGAAGTGGAATTGAATTTCATACACACCTACAAGCTATGTATGAGAGTGCCTGTTTCTGTACATTTTTTCCAACACTTGATATTTTATGTTGTTGTTGTTGTTGTTGTTATTATTATTATTATTATTATTATTTGAGACGGATTCTCGCCTGTCGCCCAGCCTGGAGGGCAGTGGTGCGATCTCCGCTCACTGCAACCTCCACCTCCAGTTCAATTGATTCTCTTGTCCCAGCCTCCTGAGTAGCTGGGACTACAGGTACCCACCACCACACCCGGCTAATTTTTGCATTTTTAGTAGAGATGGGGTTTCACCAGGTTGGCCAGGCTGATCTCTAACTCCTGACCTCAAGTGATCCTCCCACCTCGGGCTTCCCAAAGTGCTGGGATTACAAGCGTGACCCACTGTGCCCGGCCCAACACTAGATATTTTAAATATTAGTTAATTTGACAGCCAAGAAAAATAGCATTTCAGGCAGGGCGCGGTGGTTTACGCCTGTAATCCCAGCACTTTGGGAGGCCAAGGCAAGCGGATCATGAGCAGGAGTTTGAGACCCGCCTGACCAACATGGTGAAACTCTGTCTCTACTAAAAATACAAAAATTAGCTGGGCGTGGTGGTGCGAGCCTGTAATCCCAGTTACTCGGGAGGCTGAGGCAGGAGAATTCCTTGAACCCGGGAGATGAAGGTTGCAGTGAGCTGAGATCGCACCACTGCACTCCAGGCTGGGCGACAGAGCAAGACTCCATCTCAAAAAATATATATAGAGAGAGAGAGAGAGAGAGAGCGCATTTTATTGCTAACTTATTTTGCAATTTCTTTTATTCATAAAGTTGGTCTACTGCTCATTTATATTTTATTTGTGAATTGCCCATTAATTTTTGGTCCTTTTTTTTTTTTTTTTTGAGACAGAGTCTCGCTTTGTCGCCCTGGCCGGATCTCTGCTCACTGCAAGCTCCGCCTCCCGGGTTTACGCCATTCTCCTACCTCAGCCTCCCGAGTAGCTGGGACTACAGGCGCCTGCCACCTCGCCCGGCTAGTTTTTTGTATTTTTTAGTAGAGACGGGGTTTCACCGTGTTAGCCAGGATGGTCTCGATCTCCTGACCTCGTGATTCGCCCGTCTCGGCCTCCCAAAGTGCTGGGATTACAGGCTTGAGCCACTGCGCCCGGCCCTTTTGGTCCATTTTTACATTGAGATGTTTACCTCATTTCTAATACTTTTAAAGAGATCTTGATATAAGAATATTAATCCTTTAACTGTAATGTATGCTGAAAATGTTTTTCAGTTTATCCTTTATCTTTCAATTTTGTTTATGATGCTTTTTGCCATATAGGGATTTAAAGTCTATGTCATCAAATTAGTTCAGTTTTTTCTCAATAGTTCTAAGTTTTATCATTATATTAGAAAAAGCTTGCCTCCCACAAGGTTATATAAATAATCGCTTATATTTACTCTCAGTCATTCATGGTTTTATTTTTTATATTAAGCTCTTGAATTCATCTGGAATTTTCTTTGGTGTATGGTGTAACATAGCTACCTAACTCCTCTCCTCCCCACAACATTAGTGGTTAAATATTTGTCCCAACAACAATTTTTTAGAAACCTTCATTTTCCCAATGATTTGAAATACCTGAGTCTCTCTTGACTGGGTATGCGCTGGGTCCTATTGTATATGTGTCCCTATTGACCTATAGAAAGTAATCACTAAGCATCAGCCTTGTCTGTGCAGGAGAAACTTCTGAAGCCACAGCAAAAGGTTTCCAGTACCTAAGGAAATTCAGAAAAGAGTAATGCATCAATCAATAACCATTTTTTCTTATTTCATTACAGAGAAGAGGTGAAGAGTCCAGTGAAATGGAGCAAATTTCAATCATTGAAAGATTCCCTTATCCCTTCCAGGTAAGTTACTTTCTCTCACCAAGTCTTGAAAGGCCCCTGTAACACAATTAGAAGGGGTGGTGGGGTGCAGGGCAGAGGGAAGGCTACGAGGACCCAGTAAATAGAAGTTGAGGTGGACAAGGATGCTGAACCAAGAAATGAGACCGGCATGGGTTGAGAATGTTTGCTTTTCTATTTACCTAATCTAATATAGTTTCTTTTAGTCTCTATACCTCAAAAAGAATACATAGCAGGACCAATTCTATCATAGTCTGTCTTGTCTATGATAACTGCATTGAGAAAGATGCTCTGCTTGTTGAGTGAGCATTTCACTTCCTTCTGGTTCTGATAATCTGTCTAATGGTGGTCATGTGGGTTGAAGACAGAAAAGGGGAGTAGTATTAGGAAGTTCAGTATGAGGAAGACTTATTAGACTTGGCATAAACCTAGATTCTGTTGTAATCTGGAAGAGCTGAAGTGCCACATATGCATCTGTTTAGGAAAGCAAGAACTACAAATTTGGTCTTCAGTTTGGCTTGCTTACATCCTGAGAACTCTGTAGGCCACATGTCGTGAATATAGCAGCCTCTGCAACAGTGAAAGCCAGAAAAGGAAGTGGAAAGTCTCAGGGGAGGGGGCTTTCTGTCATGGATTTATGAGCACAGCAAGACTAACAAGCAAAAAGAAAAATGTAAAAGGATCTTGTTCATGTCCCTGACTATATCAAAGTTACAAAACCTTTGAAAGAGGGGTATTTCAGATACAGTTTTTACTACCAATGCCTTTCAACAAAATGACATTGTTTGGCTGCACTAGTGAATAATGCTGAATAGCAGATAATTTTAAATTAAATTATATTTGACTTTATAATTTATTATGTGATGTCTATAAACTCTGTGAGGGTTGGAACCACATCTTATATATTTCGTGCATCTTCATAACACCTAGCATGATGCCTGTACATGGTTAAAAAAATACTATTTGACTTGATGATATTGCTTATTATATAACTTGCCCTTTTTGAAGTAGGTTTGTAGTTCCAAATTTGATTTATTTTGGCTAATATTGGTGAGGGGAAGCCACTAGGTAGTGGAGGTGGAGGTAATTAGCCATGAATTAAAATTTTACTCCATATTATCCAAGTGAATAACCCATATGTACTAATCAAGACAATTTATATAGATTATCACTTCAATTCTCTTCTATACAAAGTCAGAATTTAATAATAAGATAAAATACCCTTTGTTGGATAAACAAAAATGTTATCTCCAGCAAGGGCAGACTGAGACATTATAAAATAAGTTTATGCATGAATTGAAACACAAGTCAGGAGGGACCTAAGAGGATGAAAAATTCTAAGAGCTTTCAAATGCTACATCCTTAGATATGAAGAGTTCAGGAATCCTTCAGATAGTTCACATAACCTGAACACCACTGCTGACTGAAGATTCTGCCTTTCTTTGTTTTCTACAATGAATATACAAATTGTCCCCTAAGATTAGTACCTTGAAGGTCGTTCTCCTTTTTTTCTGAATCCTAACCGCGGAAGTCTGTGTTTTCATTGATCCAGGTTGTATATGATGAAGGGCCTCTCTACGTCTTCTCCCCAACTGAAGAACTAAGGAAGCGGTGGATTCACCAGCTCAAAAACGGTGAGAATTATTTGGAAAATAAATGTTTCCAAAGAAAGAAGGAAAGGAAGGAAGAGGAGATAGGTGGGAGGAAAAGGAAAGAAGGAAGAGAGAAACGAGAAAGAAAGAGAAAGGAGAAACGTAGAGAGAAAAGAAGAAAAAATGGATAGAAGGGGAGAAAAGAAAGAGAGAGGGAGGGGAGGAGGGAGACAGGAAGGAAGGAAGCAAGGAAAGAAGGAAGGGGATGAGGGAGGAAAGAAAGACAAATAGAAAAGAGAGAAACAAAGGAAAGTTTGTATTTTGCTTCAGTATTAGTAATACAACTGAGCTTAGTATTCTATCATATGAATAAAAGATAAAATATTAGACTAAGAGTTTCCCAGTTCTACCACTATCTCTCTAGTGCAATTTTGTAATTGTAGGCACCTCCATTTCTCTATTTATTAAAAAAAGTCCCATTTTCCACACTGAATACAAGGGTGATGTGGCATCCAATGGTTATGCAATATTTAGAATCCTAAGCATAAAATACCTAGCTCCAAAAAATTAAATAGATGATGTATGAGAGTGCTTGAAGTCAGAGTCAGAGAACCTGGTTTCAAGCCCTCTTTTACCACTTACAAACTGGGTGATTTCTGGCCAGAAGGTCAACAAGCTTCTTTGATGCTCAGTTTCTTCTTCTCAAAAGAGAATAATGGTAATTCATGCCACACCTATCTCTGGGGTTGTTGTAAGGATTAAATGAAGTAATAATACATGTAAAAGCACATGGAAAACTGTAAATCACTGTACATGAAAGCACTGTACATCTCTTTGTTGTGGATAAATATTTCCCAAGGAAATATTTTATATTCCTTGCTTTGTGAGGACCTAAACTTGAACAGTTTCAGCATTTCACATCAACCATACAGTGTGTTCAGATAAACTTGACTGTAAATGCTTGCAGCACAGGATGCATGCACACATATTTGCCTATATATATAGCCACATGTCAAGTGACTGAGAGATTAACTGGTTGAGTTGACATCAGGAAAGGCTGCCTAGAGAAACAGGAAGGATGGCAGACTGATAATGGTATGGTTGGGTTATTGCATGACAGCTCTTTGTCTTAATAAACATTTAGATTCTGATACTCACTGGCTGGCTATACCAGCCTTGTACACTCCGTTGAATGCAAGTTTGATTGGTCAAAATTATATTAGTCAAGTCTTTCAAACTGAAAGGGAACAGGAGGAATGAAGATGAAGGATCATCTATTCAGTTACTGCTATATGCCAGACGTTGAGCTAAATACCTTGTATATATTATCTCATTTAATTTTCACAACAACCTTGGGCTAAAAACAACAACAACAATAACTAACACGTAATGAGCACTTACTATGTAGCAGGCTCTGTGCCTAGTGCTTCAAATGTATTACTTATTTTATCTTTGCAATAGCCTTAAGAAGTATGTCTTATTCCCCTATTTACAGATGAGGAAACCGAAGCTCAAAAATGTTATGTAACTTGCTCATGGGCACACAGTGAATGGTGGAGCCTGAATTCTTATCACATCCCTGTGTCTGTATAACTCCAAAGCCCAAGCTCATTACATAGTTTTGTGCTGCTTGGTTTCCAAGTCCAGAAATTTCACATGTAGTCGGTTGCAAAATATTCTATTGTAAACCTATGTTGAATATTACAAATAGGTGATATCCTGCACTACACAGTTCAGTTCTTGGCATATTTTAAGATAAGAGGTCTGCTTTAGCCCTTGGGCTACAAAATGAACAAACTCTTTAATACTGCTTATTGTGATACAGGCTCTTCTTTAAGTTCTTTACATATATTAACTTTGTATTGACCATATGAGGCAGTTATCCTATCATCCCCATTTTACAGATAAGAAAACTGAGGTACAGAGAGGTTAAGTAACTTGCCCAAAGGCACTCAGTTAGTAAATGGCAGCGTCAGGCTTTGAATTCAGGCTCCAGACTCCATGTCCTGAACCAGTATGCTATTTCCAGCCAGAGAAATATTTGCAGAGACTGGGATAGGAGATCTGCAGGACATATATATTTGTACTTCTTTAGTTCTCTCCATAATGCCTCATACAGCGCCTTGTGCACAGAAAGGGATCAATAGTTGTGTTAACTGATTTATCCGTGGGAGTAAACAACCACCACCAACTTGGGCTCCACATCGATAAATGGCTAGGTTTTAGCCTGGAAATGGGGAAATGTAAGGCAGACTAGCTAAAGGAGAAATAAGGGAGAAACTGGCATGCTCAAGTTCGTAACTTCTTTACACTTCATATACTAATTTCAAAAGCAGTCATAGTTTAGTCCAACAAATATTTATTTATTTATTTTGAGATGGAGTTTCACTCTTGTCACCCAGGCTGGAGGGCAATGGCACGATCTCAGCTCACTGCAACCTCCGCCTCCCGAGTTCAAGCGATTCTCCCGCCTCAGCCTCCCGAGTAGTTGGGATGACAGGCACCTGCCACCATGCCCGGCTAATTTTTGTATTTTTAGTAGACACAGGGTTTCACCATGTTGGCCAGGCTCGTCTCAAACTCCTGACCTCAGGTGATCCACCTGCCTCTGCCTCCCAAAGTGCTGGGATTAAAGCATGAGCCGTCACACCTGCCCCAACAAATATTTATTGAATGTCCACTATATTCAAGGGTGAGTAATGACCGAAGATAAGAATATCCAGCTTGTGAGCTTGTGAGCTTGTGAGCTTGTGATCTTTGTTTCTTTCTTTCTTTCTTTCTTTCTTTTTTTCTTGAGATGGAGTCTCTCTCTGTTGCCCAGGCTGGAGTGCAGTGGCGTGATCTTGGCTCACTGCAACTGCCGCCTCCCAGGTTCAAGCGATTCTCCTCCCTCAGCCTCCCGAGTAGCTGGGACTGCAGGTGTGCACCATCGTGCCCGGCTAATTTTTGTATCTTTAGTAGAGACAGGGTTTCATCATGTTGGCCAGGCTGGTCTTGAACTCCTGACCTCAGGTGATCCACCCGCCTTGGCCTCCCAATGTGCTGGGATTACAGGCGTGAGCCACTATGCCCAGTCAAGCTTGGTTCTTAACTCAGATATTAACCTTACAATCTTGATTATATGCTGCTCTTAAAGTTCATTAGCTAAGTAAATTTACAACAGGCTAAAAATAAAGCCAAAATAAATAAACAGAAACACCACCACTTCAGCTGGGTCATCAGTGTGACCAGGGAGTGTGGCTAGGCACATCTTTGCCTTCTCTTCCCTTAGGTTTCAACAAAGGCATTTTTTCCCCCAGTAGTTCCACCTAGGTACAGTCTTATTGAACCATCCTGGGCTAACAACAGGAGCCAAAAAGTAGGCACCTTCCAACAAATACCATGACTGCTGGGAGATTTAGGTGCAAGTCCTAACAATCCCAGGACAGTCCCAGGTGCTGCCAATGTCAATAGTGAGTCACTCTAGGAGCCACAAAATAATGATGTTATTCCACTCTTTTTGTTTTTTCTTGTTTGCTTTTATGTTTTTATTATCCTGCTCTTGGGTAAAATGCACCAATAAGAACTCATTGACATGAAAAGGGGACTTCATGAGAATACTGGTTACCTTTGCAGGGATATTGACTGAAGAGGCATGAGGTGCTGGATCTCAAGGAGGTTAAATGGGTGTAGAAAAATATGGTTTGCTATACACATTAGATCTGTGCACTTTATTATATGTAAATTATACCTCAATTTTATTTATTTATTTTTATTTATTTTGAGATAGAGTGTTGCTCTGTCGCGCAGACTGGAGTGCAGTGGCACAATCTTGGCTCACTGCAAACTCCGCCTCCTGCATTCAAGCGATTCTCCTGCCGCAGCCTCCCGAGTAGCTGGGATTACAGGCGTGCACCACCAAGCCCGGCTAATTTTTGTATTTTTGGTAGAGACAAGATTTTACCATGTTAGCCAGGTTGGTCTCGAACTCCTGACCTCAAGTGATCTGCCTGCCTCGGCCCCCCAAGGCGTGAGCCACTGCACCAGGCCTATACCTCAATTTTAAAAGCAGAGTCTCAGATACCTCATATCCAGCTGCCACATTTTCTCATTTCTCATGGTGCTTGCCATGCAAAAGTTATATTCCTGAGGGCTTAACCACAGACTCTCTCTCCATGTCCTTAAATATGGCAGTGGGCCCTTCTATGTTCCAGCACCACAAATATTTGCCTATACTTATTCTTGAATCTTTGTTTGGTCAAGCTCAATAGAACCTATCCTAATTGCAAATTCAAAAGTAGGCAAATGACCTGACCTCGCCAAAATGAATAGAAGAATGGCATTGGCAAATCTCCAACAAACAGTATGGAAAGGAATGATTCATGTATGCCTGAAACAGAATTTTAGACATTAACCTGATAAGTATGGATAGAAAAGACCAACCCATCAAGTGCTTGGAGAATGTGTACTATTAGTGCTTCCCAATAGGGCTGGCCATGTGCATTGGTGGAGCAAGCAGTCTCCCCTAGCCCTCCCACTTGGACACCCTGCTTTTGGGATCCTCTCCTAAGTAGCTGGAAATACCAGCTTTGGATTAGCCAACAAAAGAAGGGGTGTCATCTTCAAGGGACCTCTTAAGAGGCAGACATTATCTGAGAATGTAGGGAGGTTTCTTAATGAGTGTGCTAGGGGTAGGGAAAGCAAGAAGCCTTATTTCCCCTCATTATCATATTAGCAAGCTTAGTTTATTAGAGTGGCTAGTTGTCGATTAGGTATTCTTTGGCATGTCTACTGGTGCCCAGCCCTGCAGAAGACAGAGCAAACCTGAGGGTCTTCAAATCCCTAGGTGACAGGGAGTGGCATGGGGGGAGGGGCCAGAGGGTGGATGTGGTAGGAGTAATCAATCCTGGCAGGGAGAAGTATCAATGATATTGTTCACAACTACCAGTGCTTAGTAATAACAAAAGGCAGACTTTGGGTTGGTTTTACTATTGCTTTAAAATTCCCTCTAGTGGCTCATGCCTGTAATCCCAGCACTTTGAGGGGCAGGGGTGGGGGTGGGGGTGAATCACGAGGTCAGGAGTTCCAGACCAGCCTGGCCAATATGGTGAAACCACGTCTCTGCTAAAAATACAAAAATTAGCTGGGCTTGGTGGCGCATGCCTATAGTCCTAGCTACTCAGGAGGCTGAGGCAGAAGAGTCGCTTGAACCCAGGAAGCGGAGGTTACAGTGAGCTGCAATCACGCCACTGTACTCCAGCCTGGGCAACATAGTGAGACACCATCTCAAAAGAAAAAAAAAAAAATTCCTTCTATGCAGTGCAGTCCCTTATAGTCTGCACTCTATCTGAACAGATCCCACCATTCTGTCCTTGGTACATTGGTGAAGAGGAGTGCTGAAAAAGTCAGGGTGAGGGTGGGCAGGGGAGAATGGTCTCCAAATCTATGTGGAGAAAAGCATCAAAATGGCTCTTAAAAAAAAAAAAAGAACTTTTGTTCATTTGCCTGCAAAATGCACCAGCCACTAGAAGCTTTTAGGCTTTCCCGCAAAGCCTTAAGTGAATGAAGTGTGACTAGCAAGTCATTAAGGATTTCAGTTGTTTCTTTTTCTTTTCTTTTCTTTTTTTTTCTTTTTTTTGAGATGGAGTTTTGTTCCTGTTGCCCAGGCTGGAGCACAATGGCGCGATCCCGGTTCAGTGCAACCTTCGCCTCCCAGGTTCAAGAGATTCTCCTGTCTCAGCCTCCCGCATAGCCGGGATTATAGGTGCATGCCACAACACCCAGCTAATTTTCGTATTTTTAGTAGAGACGGGGTTTCATCATATTGGTCAGGCTGGTCTTGAACTTCTGACCTCAGGTGATCCACCCGCCTCTACCTCCCAAAGTGCTGGGATTACAGGCGTGAGCCACCACACCCAGCCGAATTTTAGTTGTTTTCTACAGTGGAAGGTTTTGTTTTGCTTTTGTCTTTTTTTAAAAAAGTTATGCCAGCCACTGGACCTGGTGGTGAGTGCTTCTAGTCCCAGGTATTTGGGAAGCTGAGGTGGGAGGATTGCTTAAGTCCAGGAGTTCAAGGCCTGCCTGGGAAACACAGGAAGACCCCCCCATCTCCAAATAATAATAATAATAATAATAATAATAATGATAATAATGATGATGATGATGTTATGTGGGATTCTTCTTAGCCGTAAATGCTGAAATGTGTATGTTCTCAAATGTGCGTGTTCTTGGACCAGCCTGGGTCTTTGCTCCAGTGTTTGCTGCTGTCAATTATTTCAGTTGTCTTTGCTTATCTCAGTTATCTGACACTATGAACCCTGGGTGACTTTTCTTTCTTTTTTTCTTTTTCTTGAAACAGAGCCTCGCTCTGTCACCCAGGCTGGAGTGCAGTGGCGCAATCTCAGCTCACTGCAACCTCCGCCCGCCAGGTTCAAGCGATTCTCCTGCCTCAGCCTCCCGAGCAGCTAGGATTACAGGCGTGCTGTAATTTTTGTACTTCTAGTAGAGACGGGGTTTCACCATCTTAACCAGGCTGGTCTTGAACTCCTGACCTCATGATCCACCCGCCTCAGCCTCCCAAAGTGCTGGGATTATAGGCGTTAGCCACCGCGTCTGGCCGACTTTTCTAATTGACTTCATGTTAAGGTTCTTGATATGCCATAGTATTATAAACACCAATACTAATTCCTCCTCTCTGCATCCACTCTATTCTTTGCAAAATACTTTTATTCTGAGAGATCTTTTGGGCCTCACAATTCCATGAGGGAAATGAAGCTGCTGTATTACCTCTGGCAATGAGCTCAGTCTACTTCAGTGGCCCTAGGAAGATTCAAATCATGTTGATTCTAGAGGCAAAGTCACCTTCATTTGCCCTTGAGATCAGCTCTGTTGACTATTCTATATAGAAAGCCTCATGCAGAAGTTCTCACTGAGGCTAATTATCTCTAAAAGATCACTCAAGGAACTGAGAAATCAGTATTACAAGCTGGAGAGATTGGCTTGGGCACATTGTTTCCCTTATCTGGGAAACAAGCACCATGATGAACACCTGCCTTATAGGAAGATTGTAATGGCTACTGGGAAAACATAGATAATATGTTTCTGTTATTGGGCTCTAGAGCCATCAGATAGTCTTATCTCGTTGCTTGGGAGATAACTCCTCATCACAGACCACTAAAGAAAACTGCACAGGAAGTGTCTGGGACCAGGGCACAGTCACGCAGGCCAGTCATGTGAGCCAACCGGTCCTGAGATCTGCTTTCCTTCAGGGTGGCCAAGGAGGAGGCAGTTGTTTGAAGTTCACCACTAAGCTCAAAGAGGAAAACATGCAAATGGTGGCTTCTCCTCCATGTCAGACGTGATCTCTCTCTTCTCTCCTGCTACAGTAATCCGGTACAACAGTGATCTGGTTCAGAAATACCACCCTTGCTTCTGGATCGATGGGCAGTATCTCTGCTGCTCTCAGACAGCCAAAAATGCTATGGGCTGCCAAATTTTGGAAAACAGGAATGGAAGTAAGAGATTTGATCGATGTAATTTCTTCCTCCTTTGACTCTGTTTCTATCACTCTCCCAAGGGTCTGTCAAGCCCAGGGACATAGCATAAGGTTGTACATTTTGGGTGCTAAACAAAGGGTCCTGGGGGAGGAAGGAGGTACATGAGGGCTGAAATCCAGTTGGCAATCTGCTCTCCGAGCTATGTGACCTGGCATGCCTAGCTACTTTTTCTAACTTTCCTAAAGGCACTCAATATGGACGGTAAAGTCCCTGACCAAACCTGTCCTTGGGCCCTTTCCTAAAGTACATTCCATATCATCACTGGCTTCTTGTTTTGCAGGCTTAAAACCTGGGAGTTCTCACCGGAAGACAAAAAAGCCTCTTCCCCCAACGCCTGAGGAGGACCAGGTATACAGGGAAACTGGGTGCTGCCACTGCTTAAATGGAAATTTAGAGTCAAACCCTGAGAACACTCCAGAGTCTTAGAATTACCCTGGGACTTGGCAGTGTTAATTGGTATTCTTGCTAAGACGGGGGATTTGTTCTTCTAATTAGGATTTTCTCTTCAATGGAAAGATAGAAGGCTCTCAGCAACCCTGTTATCCAATCACCTGTTTAGAACAAAGCCTGATTTTTTTTAATGGAAAGTTTTCTGGTTTTTTTTGTTTCGTTGTTTTTGTTTTTTTGACACGCAGTCTCACTCTGTCGCCCAGGCTTGAGTATAATAGCACAATCTCGGCTCACTGCAACCTCCACCTCCCAGGTTCAAGTGATTCTCCTGTCTCAGCCTCCTGAGTAGCTGGGATTACAGGCACGCACCACCACGGCCAGCTAATTTTTGCATTTTTAGTAGAGATGGGTTTTCATCATGTTGGCCAGGCTGGTCTTGAACTCCTGGCCTCAAGTGATCCGCCCGCCTTGGCCTCCCAAAGTACATTGGAATTATTAAACGCTCCATAGATGGTCTTTATATGCATGCAAGGCTGAGAACTCCTGCACTGGTGCTTAAAAATAGTTGTTGAATGACTGCTGAGTAATATTTTATTATGCCTGGTTTGAGCGTCTTGAGTAAGCCAGAGAGAGAGTTGGGAGAGAAAAGAGTACTTGATATCTAGACAAACCCTCTTACCTTTTTTTCTAACTACACAGATCTTGAAAAAGCCACTACCGCCTGAGCCAGCAGCAGCACCAGTCTCCACAAGTGAGCTGAAAAAGGTTGTGGCCCTTTACGATTATATGCCAATGAATGCAAATGACCTACAGCTGCGGAAGGGCGACGAATATTTTATCTTGGAGGAAAGCAACTTACCATGGTGGCGAGCACGAGATAAAAATGGGTGAGTCCACACCAGCCCTTCCTGAGCCCGGTGCCCACCCACTGCCTACATGTGAAAAGTGCTGCAGCATAATTCCCCTGATCAGCATCCTCATCAAAGACTGTTCTTCCCACACCAAACTGAACATGCTGTCCCTCCAAGTACTTTCCAGCGTGCAGCTCTCTATACATGGCCTCTACCACCTCTCTGAGCCTCTGTTGTTGGGCACATAATAACCAATGTGACATGTACAGAAGCTCCGCACCTCACTGGCTCACTGCCTAACCATACATCAGAGACGTGGTTGTCTTTGAGGGAGGTGCATGATACATATACCTCCATCTGAGATTTGTTCTGAGCTCAGGGATGTGGGCATATGAATCTGTCTCCTGGAGGATGGGGAGATGCTGGATGAACTGCCACATTGTCTTCTTCACAGGCAAGAAGGCTATATTCCTAGTAACTACGTCACTGAAGCAGAAGACTCCATAGAAATGTATGAGTAAGTATGTTTATGTCAGTCCACAATCTTTCAGGAGGAACTCTCTCTCTCTCTCTTCATATATATATATATATCACACACACACAAGTGTATATATGTATACATACACTGGTGTATATATAGGTATATTATGTATACATACACAAGTGTATATATATACACTTTTTTTATACTTTCAACATATTTTTTATTTCAAGATATATATTAAAATTAGTGTCATCTGAATCAAATGATGCCACCACCTCAAATTAGTGTGTCTGTCTTACCTTTACCCCCCAAACACCCTCCACTTATGAGAGCTGGAGAGGTCACCATGCCCTCAAATTCAGAATAATCACACTCAAAGGAAAAGGAGTTGATGACTTCATGAAAGAATTAAAATGTCAAACTGCTACTGTTGTTCTTTCCTCCCTAATCATGGAAGTGGATTGTTCTCAGGTGCCCCAGTCCCTGATCTCTTCCCTGCAACTCCCTGCTGCCTGCCTTTGCCTGCTACTCTCCATTTCCATGAATCTTCAATGCCAACCTGGGTTTGGGAAAGCAATACAGTGTGCTAGGCACGTGACAGATGGTCAGTAAATAGGGTTTGAGTGAGTTGACTGAATCACCGGCATGGACAAGCCCTGGAGGGTGCTGTAACCTCCAATCTGCTTATGACCAGGAGCCACTCAAGCAGCACTCTCCCTTCACAGGTGGTATTCCAAACACATGACTCGGAGTCAGGCTGAGCAACTGCTAAAGCAAGAGGTAAGTGTGGAACCACTAGCACACAGCATTCTCCTTGCATAAGTGAGGATCTTGAACTGAGGGCCTGTTCTGCCCCCCACCTTTGGACAAGGCAGTGTCAAAGCTGCCATCGTCTGGGGTCCCAATTATACCATTTTTTTTTTTTTTTTTCTGAGACAGACTGTCAGTCAACCAGGATGGAGTGCAGTGGCGTGATCTGGGCTCACTGCAACCTCCGCCTCCCAGGTTCAAGTGATTCTCCTACCTCAGCCTCCCAAGTAGCTGGGATTACAGGCACAAGCCACCACACCCAACTAATTTTTGTATTTTTAGTAGAGATGGGGTTTCACCATGTTGGTCAGGCTGGTCTTGAACTCCTGACCTCACGTGATCCACCTGCCTCGGCCTC
Organism: Mandrillus leucophaeus; assembly: GCF_000951045.1. Classification (NCBI taxonomy): domain Eukaryota; kingdom Metazoa; phylum Chordata; class Mammalia; order Primates; family Cercopithecidae; genus Mandrillus; species Mandrillus leucophaeus. Next base: position 244,904 of record NW_012107653.1, read on the forward strand.
CCAAAGTGTTGGGATTACAGGCGTGAGCCACCATGCCCGGCCTGCACCTTTTAATATTAAAAGCAATGAGGCTGTAGCTCAAGCGTGGAACTTGGCAGTAAAATCAGGGGTTGTTCTATTTTCTCTCTCAAGTTTGGGCAGGTGGGATGCAGGTGTGAGCACCACTTCCTCCTACAGACAGCTTCTTTTTTGTTGTTTCAGGGGAAAGAAGGAGGTTTCATTGTCAGAGACTCCAGCAAAGCTGGCAAATATACAGTGTCTGTGTTTGCTAAATCCACAGGGTGAGTGCTACTATTCCAAGGCCCTGAGGACAAAGAACAGGGGTACCCTCCCAACAGCTCCTTGATAGTGTGCCCGTCCCACTTCCTCTGTCTCTGAAACTCAAAACTCATCTCACTTCACTTCCTGGGTTCTGCCGACCTTTGTGCCCAAGTTACTGACTAAGCATCCACTTCTTCAGGGACCCTCAAGGGGTGATACGTCATTATGTTGTGTGTTCCACACCCCAAAGCCAGTATTACCTGGCTGAGAAGCACCTTTTCAGCACCATCCCTGAGCTCATTAACTACCATCAGCACAACTCTGCGGGTGAGTACCAGGGGCAACTGAGAAGGGGGTTACAGACACCAGGATAAGCAATGTAAGACAAGGTGATAAGAGAAAGAATCCACCTCACAGGACAGTGTGAATTCACTGTGAAAGGAAATACCTGTGATATTGGGTAGAAACTGGTAAAGAGGTGGTCAGAGGCAGGCCTACACCCAACAGGGACTGACTCTTTATTTGGTGACTGATGCTCAGTGTTAAGAGAAGACACAAAAGAGGCTGGCGGCTGATTCATCAGCAAGTATTCATCGAGTTCCTACTGTGTACTCAGCGATGTCCTCAGTTCTAGAGGAGAACACAGGAACATTCTGAGTTGAGGTCCTTGTCCTCAGAACATACAGGTTAGACAACATCAGAAGAAAGTTTCTAAGCACTGTAAAAATTCTAAAAACTGAGAGATCAGTGAGGGCATGGATATGGGGGAAAACTTCATCAAGAAGGTAGGATGTGAGCTAAGCCTCAGCTGGGAGGTGGGAATATATTCAGTTAGGCGGTGTATTTCAATTAGTATTTTCTCTTTTTTGTCCCTGAAAAGTATTTTGTGAGAGGAGAAACCTCTGGAAATATGTGGGTTCACGGAGATCTTCTGGGATTCAAAATGTACTAGAAAGATACACACCAGAAGTGTGAGGCTTTAGGTGAGGAGGCACTTAAGTGTGAGGCATCCCATCTCCTACACCATGCCAACAGCATGACCTCTCTCTCTGTTTCAGGACTCATATCCAGGCTCAAATATCCAGTGTCTCAACAAAACAAGAATGCACCTTCCACGGCAGGCCTGGGATATGGTAACTCCTTATTTCTCTGGGATAGGGTGGACTGGCCAGTTGCAAAAACTACCTTTGCTGGCCTTGCCTTGGGGAGTGTCCTTGAGGTACCCTGTTCTGCAACAACTGCCTCGAGGACGCTCAAGACAGATCCAAGCACTGATTTTCTCCCTCTAGTGGCTATTACTGGGACTGCAAGAACATAGATTCATAAAGGGCTTTGTCGTTGTCTTGGGTGTTTTTGTCTTTTATTTTTAATTGTGGAAAAATTTTCAGTACTATCCCTGAGTTCATTAACTACCATCACTAACATAATCATAAAGGGATCTGGGGAGGTTGCTTAGTCTATCTTCTTGCCTTATGGCCACCTTGAACCCAAAATTCCCAGATTCCTCTAACCAGTTAATCCCGTCTCTGAGATTGACTTAAGCAAACACAGATTAGTACTTCTAAAAATTTCCCTTTTACTACTTTTCCTATTTCTACCCCAGTAGGGATTCTTATCTATTGTAAGAATTATACATTCATGACCCCAAAGAATCACACCAAGACTTTGTTGTTAGGATCATGGGAAATTGATCCAAAGGACCTGACCTTCCTGAAGGAGCTGGGGACTGGACAATTTGGGGTAGTGAAGTATGGGAAATGGAGAGGCCAGTATGATGTGGCCATCAAGATGATCAAAGAAGGCTCCATGTCTGAAGATGAATTCATTGAAGAAGCCAAAGTCATGATGTGAGTTATAGCCCAAACTCAACTCTCAATCTATTTGCTGGAGTCTAGGAATTCACACAACAATCCACTGAGGTTTAAAGATGACTTACAGTGAGAGAGGTTTGGGACGAGGGATTGAAGTTAACCTTCAACTGGTGGTAGTCCTAACTGCTAAGATAATGGTTTTTGTGACTTAGATATTGGTTGAAAATAGTGGTGATCATGGGTGTGTACCATCTCAGTAGCATTTGGGGGTAGATGTAGAAAATTAAACTTTCAAGAGAAAGACAGATTCTAATTTAGCCTTAGCATTCTTTCATTCCTGGACTCATTTCCTTTTCAATTGATGGGCTCCAAATCCCTGCTTACTTCCACATATTAAGCACTTTTGGGATTTAGGGTGGAAAAGAGGAAAATAAACTTGCTGGTATGACTCCTTATCTGATGCTCTACTACTAGGTCAACCCCTTCCTCCACAGCCCCTTTATTGCTAGTATGCAGAGCCAAAAGGGGAAGACTAGATCCTTGCCTTTCCTGTAGGAATCTTTCCCATGAGAAGCTGGTGCAGTTGTATGGCGTCTGCACCAAGCAGCGCCCCATCTTCATCATCACTGAATACATGGCCAATGGCTGCCTCCTGAACTACCTGAGGGAGATGCGCCACCGCTTCCAGACTCAGCAGCTGCTGGAGATGTGCAAGGATGTCTGTGAAGCCATGGAATACCTGGAGTCAAAGCAGTTCCTTCACCGAGACCTGGTGGGACCTTAGAAGAATTGGCTTAGGACCAAGGGCTGATGGGGTGGAAGTAGCAGTGGAGGATATATCATACATGGTTGAGGGGGGGCTGCTGGTGCCATCATTTCAATTTTATCTAGAAAATACTGTAAGTTAGGCGTGCCTCTGCCCCAATGCTGAGCCCATCAAATATCTCCAGCCTTAGCTCCATGAAGTCTGCCATGGTGGGAATCAGAGCAGTCACTCACCCTCAACCCTCTACCACCTACAAGAAAATGGTGGAGTCTTTCAGTGGCCATTCTGAATTTGGAACAGAAGGGACTGTGCTTCCTAATGGGACTGCTCCTGTCATGGGGTCATCATTTGGTTCCTTCAGAGTCACATACTTGGGCCTGTGGATGTATTTGGCCCACATGTGTTTTTGTTTGTTTGTTTGTTTTTTTAATGTTATATAATAATTAGCAAACCCTTAAAAAGAAACATTTCACTTAAAAAAAAAAAAAAAACCCTGGAATTTCCAGCTTCTCTTGAAAATCTAGACCATCTGGAAATACCAGGTCCACATTCTCACAAACCACTTCCTTTCCTTTAGACCAGGCGTGTAGTCTCCATTTCCTGCAATCTCCATCCACTTCACTTCACTCTTGCTTAACTTGCCTGGCCCCTGTAAGCATCAGAGTTTGCGCCCCTGTTTCGGTCAGGCCAAGGCTCAAATTGTCCTAGTCTCATTGGCAGAAAAGCAGAAAGCAAAACAAACTTACTTCTCATTCTCCTTTTTTTTTTTTCTTTTCGAGATGGAGTCTCGCTCTGTCACCCAGGCTGGAGTACAGTGGCGCCATCTCAGCTCACTGCAACCTCCGCCTCCCAGGTTCAAGTGATTCTCCAGCCTCAGCCTCCCGAGTAGTTGGGATCACAGGCACCCGCCACCATGCCCAGCTAATTTTTGTATTTTTAGTAGAGGCGGGGTATTGCCATGTTGGCCAGACTGGTCTCGAACTCCTGACCTCAGGTGATCCACCCACCTCGGCCTCCCAAAGTGTTGGGATTACAGGTGTGAGCCACTGCACTCAGCCTCTCCCTTAATTCTTTCAGCATACCAGTGAGGGAATGGGGTGGTATGGAATTGCCCATGAGAATGCAATCATTCTGTATGTCCTCAGTGCTTTACCTAGGACTGCACAGCAGGTTGCTTTCCACATGGTGGAAATGAATCAAAATTTCTTGGTGGCATCAACAGATTCCTATTAGGTGGGAAGGTGTCTGTAGTCGAAGGAGATGAGGCTTCCCTGCCTTCATTCTACTGGTCAGCAGAAGCTTTGTGCCTTTAACCTCCGTGCTGGGGACGGAGTCTCACTGGTATCTGTTTGCACTACAGGCAGCTCGAAACTGTTTGGTAAACGATCAAGGAGTTGTTAAAGTATCTGATTTCGGCCTGTCCAGGTGAGTGTGCCTTTTTCATCTTTCCCTCCAGAAGTAAAAATAGCACAGTATGAAACATGGGTAGGTGTTATAGTTTTAATCCTCTCCTTTTTTTTTTTTCCTCTCATTCTAGTGTTTTCTGCCTATCTTTCTATTCTTTTTCTTCCTCTGAGTTATTTAAGCCAACTCTTTCATCCTTTTGTTTTATCATCATATCCCTTTCCTCCCTTTCTCCCTTTATCTCTACCTCCTCTTTTTTTTTTTTTAAGCTATTTCCCCAATACCTTATCTCGATCTATTAATCCTGATGACTTTATTCCATTCCTCCTTTTTTCTTAATCAAATTCCCAGTGACAACTGCAGATAAAAGGAAGGGAAGGAGAAGAGTAGAGAAAGGAAAGGTATAGAGAAGAGGAAGGGAGTACCTACTAGATCTTATTTCACATCATCCTTCTTGTAACCATATTGTCAATCAGGAAAGCTCAATCAGATACAAAAACAGGAAATTCGTTAAAAGTAACATTTGTAGAAGATACTAGTTGAGAAGGATAGACTTTTGAGAAAGCCTGTAAGTGTGTGTTTGTAACACTCTTGTGACCGCGCCAAGAAAACGTAAGCAAATACCAAGCTCTCCAAATCCTAATGACAACAAGTCCTGGATCCCTTGCAGGTATGTCCTGGATGATGAATACACAAGCTCAGTAGGCTCCAAATTTCCAGTCCGGTGGTCCCCACCGGAAGTCCTGATGTACAGCAAGTTCAGCAGCAAATCTGACATTTGGGCTTTTGGTAAGTGGATAAGATTACATAGATTATACAGCTCAAAGGAAAAGAAATGCAATGGGAAAATTCACACTTTGCAACCTCCACAGAGAGATTGTTCTTGCTTTCATTCATCTAATCCTTGGGGAGTGCTTACTGTGTGTCAGCCACCACAGGGGTTTCTGAGGATAAAAACTAAACTGGACATGATCTCTGTCTTTTTAGAAATTAAACCATGTTAAATAAAACAATTCATTCAGTTTTTGACAGCTTCTGAATACTGATTATGTACCAGGCACTCTGCCAGACCCTATAACTACAAAGACAAATAAGATGCTGTCTCTCTTCTAGAGGAGTTAATAGTCTAGTACGACCCTGATCTCCATCTAGTGTGGTCAGCACTATAGCAGAAATTTGGGCAAAATGTAAAAAGCACAGAGTGGGGTACCAACTGATTCTAATCTTTGAGGTTGATCTAGGAAGACTAGGACCCCCTGCTATCCAAAAAGACTGCAAACTAATTTAACACTTTTTTTCGTCTTCTAGGAGTTTTGATGTGGGAAATTTACTCCCTGGGGAAGATGCCATATGAGAGATTTACTAACAGTGAGACTGCTGAACACATTGCCCAAGGCCTACGTCTCTACAGGCCTCATCTGGCTTCAGAGAAGGTATATACCATCATGTACAGTTGTTGGCATGAGGTAAGTGTTTTATGACCTCTTAAATTATTTCCTTGAATCTACTTGCCCATTTAGCTGGCCATTCAGCCACAGACTGATAGCTGCACACGTTCTTTTTTTCCTTTTTTTTTTTTAAAAAAAATTTGAGACAAGGTCTCGCTCTTTCACCCAGGTTGGAGTACAGTGGCGCGATCTCGGCTCACTGCAACCTTCGCCTCCCAGATTCAAGCAGTTCTCATG
>NW_012107653.1:251151-261055 GCF_000951045.1 Mandrillus leucophaeus
AGGCTGGTCTTGAACTCCTGACCTCAGGTGATCTGCCCACCTCAGCCTCCCAAAGTGCTGGGATTACAGACGTGAGCCACCGCGCCCAGCCAATTTTATATTTTTAGTAGAGATGGCATTTCACCAAGTTGGCCAGGCTGATCTCAAACTCCTGGCCTCAAGTGGTCCGCCCACCTCGGCCTCCCAAAGTGCTGAGATTAGAGGCGTGAACCACCATGCCAGACCTTGCACACATTCTCTGACCTTGGCCTGCACCTCGATCATCCGATGGCCAGAGGCTTTCCCAGGCCCACTCCAATTCTCACTAGAGTGTCATTAGTACACTCCAATGCCAACTCAGCTTTAGGGAGTGGGGTGTTGTGGGGCCATGTCATCTAGCATAAACAGGCAGCTGGCGGCACTCAGACAAGTGAATGGGCATTACAAAAGAAAAGTCATGAAAGTTTGTTCATTCCTTTGTGTGTCATTGGCCCTTTCTTCTACTTTATTAGCTGCCTACTGTTTCTGGCTGAGGTCCTAAATGAGAATTTTTTTTTTTTTTTTTTTTTTTTTGAGACGGAGTCTCGCTCTGTCGCCCAGGCTGGAGTGCAGTGGCCCGATCTCGGCTCACTACAAACTCCGCCTCCCAGGTTCATGCCATTCTCCTGCCTCAGCCTCCCAAGTAGCTGGGACTGCAGGTGCCCGCCACCATGCCCGGCTAATTTTTTGTATTTTTAGTAGAAACGGGGTTTCACCATGTTAGCCAGGATGGTCTTGATCTCCTGATCTCATGATCTGCCCACCTCTGCCTCCAAAATACTGGGATTACAGGCGTGAGCCACTGCACCCAGCTAAATGAGATTTTTTTTAAAACCCTACTGCTTGAAAGAGAACTAAAATAGGTAGTGGGGTTTTTTTGTTTGCTTCGTTTTGTTTTTGCTTTTTAATATGGTGCATTGTGGGGTATGTGGGTAGGTGTGGTATTTTGGAAATAAGGAAATCTGTCCTACTACTATTAAACTGCTTTGCTCCTCTTACCTCGAGTTCTTCCCAAGGTGCCTTCTCGACTTTTCAGTAGATCCTTGGCAACCCAAATTTCTAGTAGGAAATAAATGCTCAACTCTTCAGAGTGTCTAACAAGTGCATATGTGAATCTGGAGCCCTCTTGGTGAGGTGAAAAGTGGGTATCTGGATCCGAGCATGGCTCGTTTCCCTCGAACAAATGACAGATCACAGAGAAAGGGTGCAGAATGGGAGGACTCCTTCTTTCTCCTGTGTGATGCAGGATTAAGGGTGATTGGCTATGCTCCCTCCCAACCAGGACCTTCTTACTCTGCTAATTAAAAATGATTTCAGACAGGTATTTTATCCACAGCCTGTTTAGAGGAGTGGTCAAAATTGGATGTATATCAGAAACCCTAAAGAACTCTTAAAAATGCAGATTACTGGCTGGGCACGGTGGCTCATGCCTGTAATCCCAGCAGTTTGGGAGGCCAACGCGAGCGGATCACGTGGTCAGGAGATCGAGACCATTCTGGCCAACATGGTGAAACCCTGTTAACCAGGAGTGGTGGTGTGCGCCTGTAATCCCAGCTACTCAGGAGGCTGAGGCAGGAGAATCACTTGAACCTGGGAGGCGGAGGTTGCAGTGAGCCAAGATCCTGCCACTGCATTCCAGCCTGGGTGACAGAGTGAGACTCCATCACCAAAAAAAAAAAAAAAAAGCAGATTACTGGGACTTTTCTCCAGAAATTCTCGTTAGGTGTGCCTGGAGTGGAACTCAGAAATCTCTTTTTAAACTTCCCAGGAAATTCTGATACTCAGCTAAGTTTAAGAATCACTGAATTAAGGAATCAAGAAATTGATGACCATTGGTTCTGACAGATTGAGAGCATTCTGGCATGAATGTTCCCTAAACCACTAAATACTAAATACCTTGGGGGCTTATGGGCTATGGCCATCAAAAAGAACCTAGTCTTAGGCTGGGCGCGGTGGCTCACGCCTGTAATCCCAACACTTTGGGAGACTGAGGCAGGCGAATCACCTGAGGTCAGGAGTTCAAGACCAGCCTGGCCAACATGGTGAAACCCCATCTCTACTAAAAACACAAAACTTAGCCAGGCATGGTGGCGTGCGCCTGTAATCCCAGCTACCTGGGAGGCTGAGGCAGGAGAATCGCTTGAACCCAGGAGGCAGAGGTTGCAGTGAGCCGAGATCGCGCCACTGAACTCCAGCCTGGGCAACAGGGTGAGACTCTATCAAAAAAAAAAAAAAAAAAAAAAGACCCTTAGTCTTTGTGTTACCAGAGAGTGATAACAAAAACAAAACAAAACAAATAACCCTTAGTCGTTTTGTTACCAGACAGTGGTAACACAAGGTCCCAGGTACTCAGAATCCCTGCTCAGTGATACGGCCTGTGGTTTTGATTTTTTTTTTTTTTTTTTTTTTTTGAGACAGGGTCTTGTTCTATCGCCCAGGCTGGAGTTCAGAGGCCTAATCTCGGCTCACTGCAACCTCCGTCTCCCAGGTTCAAGTGATTCTCATGCCTTAGCCTCCCAAGTAGCTGGGATTACAGGCGTGCACCACCATGCCTGGCTAATTTTTGTATTTTTAGTAGAGACGGGGTTTCATCATGTTGGTCAGGCTGGTCTTGAACTCCTGACCTCGTGATCCACCCACCTCGGCCTCCCAAAGTGCTGGGATTACAGGCGTGAGCCACCGCGCCCGGCCTGGTTTTGAAATATTAATCACTAAAAATTAAAAATTATCACATGAGATTTCTGTTCTGCCAACCACTTGAACTTGTTTGGTAGCCATTTTTCACTTCAGGATCCAAAATAAGAATGTGTTGTGTACAGTTACATAATGAACTTGCCCTCAATTTTGATCAATGTGATTGTCAGTTTAATTTGCAAATTGTTCTTATCACACTAATAACCTGAGTTACTAAAGATGAAAAGTGTACAAATACTTTATGGACAGCTGCTATTTCTTTTCTTTTTTTTTTTTTCCTTTTGTGATCGACAGGGCATGCTACTGGGCATACATCATGTATTTAATAAACATTTGCTGCTTACTCATTGCATTTCCCTTGAATTCTGGATTCTAGCCACTCTCACTTTACTTTTTCTTTGGTTTTAGAAAGCAGATGAACGTCCCACTTTCAAAATTCTTCTGAGCAATATTCTAGATGTCATGGATGAAGAATCCTGAGCTCACCAATAAGCTTCTTGGTTCTACTTCTCTTCTCCACAAGCCCCAATTTAACTTTCTCAGAGGAAATCTCAAGCTTAGGAGCCCTGGAGCCTTTGTGCTCCCACTGAATGCAAAAAGGCCCCTCTCTACATCTGGGAATGCCCCTCTTCTTTGATTCCCTGGGACAGTGGCTTCTGAGCAAAGGCCAAGAAATTATTGTGCCTGAAATTTCCCGAGAGAATTAAGACAGACTGAATTTGCGATGAAAACATTTTTTAGGAGGGAAGATGTAAATAGTCGCACAAAGGGGTCCAACAGCTCTTTGAGTAGGCATTTGGTAGAGCTTGGGGGTATGGGGGTGGGTGGGCAGAATTTGGCAAGAATGAAATGGTGTCATAAAGATGGGAGGGGAGGGTGTTTTGATAAAATAAAATTACTAGAAAGCTTGAAAGTCTTTGGTATCTCTATTAATCATGCAGCCTCCCTGAAGCACCCTATCTCAGTATTCCAGAAAGCTGCTGTGTGGCATTAGTTTGGCATATTCCTACACTGAGAACTCGACAGGATCCTCCGGGTTTAAGCCCTCTTGTTAACTCCTGCCTCTGAATCAGAGATGCATTATGCCAAAACAATGCCTGTTACAGCAGGCATGCAATGTTATTTGAATGAATCTGAAAGTTGGGCACACACTGCCAGAGTCTCATTTCCCTACGTCGGGAGAGGAAAACTTCATCAAAAAACGAAAGCCAGTGGCCCAGGATAGCCAAATAACCGACCCAGCTGTTCGGTCAGCGCACAACTCTGGTAGCTCAGAAAACGCGGGCCAATTTGGAAATGGACAGGGGCGGAGCTGTTGGGCCAGCACGGAATGGACCACGTGGTCTGAAGTAAATTCCTTTTCTCCTTTGTTTTCTTTTTGGAATAACATCTCAACGGCACCTCGGCTCTGGGTTTATTAAGCCCTGCGATCTCAAGGCGCAAGGCTGGGCGCAACCAGAGGGTTGCGGGGTTGCGGGGTTACGGGATTGCGGGCTCCAGGAGTGGGACCCGCCGACTCCGGGAACTAAGCACCCGCGCCAAGGTTTGTGAGGCGGCGGGGTGGAGTTGGGCGCCTGCCTTGCGCCGACGCAGTGCACTCACGGGGGCGGTCCCAGAGGCGGCGAGCTGTGGTTCCGGTTCCGTCGCGGAGACACGTGAAGGTCGGCGAGTTGGTACGGAGTTCGTCTTTGCAAGCCTGGTCGCCCTGGGATGGATTCCTCCTCTTCTTCATCCGCGGCGGGTTTGGGTGCAGTGGACCCGCAGTTGCAGCATTTCATCGAGGTAGAAACTCAAAAGCAGCGCTTCCAGCAGCTGGTGCACCAGATGACTGAACTTTGTTGGGTGAGGAGCCTGGGGCTGGGACCTGAACAGTATACCTACTTTCCCTCTGTCCTTGTACCGCGGGACTCGCGACAACGTCGGGGATTCGGGGAGGGGGTGGGCACCTGGCAGCACCCCTTGATTTTCTCAGGTTCCTGTGGCCTAGCCGGATGGGAGAAGGGTGACTCCGGTTCTCTGGGGACTGTCATTCCGGACCTCGGCTTTGTTGGTGCAGAGGACTGGGTATCAAAGAAGACTTATGCCACTGGACACCCAGCACTTTCAGGCACCCGAGGTTGAAGCTGCCTAGTGCTGGTCACCAAGACTGATTGGAGTCCCCAGTACTGGGATTTTATTTTTGGCAGCCCGAATCCCAGAGAGTCAGTGAATCAGTGAATCTGCTATTCCTGGACTTCTCGGGATTTACCTTCATTACCTAGTTCTAACCCTCTCCGCTGAGAAATGAGTGGCTCCAGACCACTAACTATAAAAGTGGTGTAATCTTTTCCAACGTACATACTTATTTGCTTTCTTGTTGGATTGTTGTGTAATACCAAGCCGTTTCGGGTCTGAAGGTTAAGGAATTGAGCCTGCCCTGTGAGGGGACTTTGGCAAAAGGGTGGAAGGCATTTGCAGCTTGACAACGTGTTCTGCTTGCCAAGGACAGCTCTCCCTTAATGTACACAATTCACCGAATTCAGAGGCCAAGGATAATTTTCCTTGGAATTAGAGGGTCTGAGGCTTGTGTACATGGCAGAGAATAATGAACGAAATTTTTGAACCACTTAACTTGAACTATATACAGTCATTGGTTTCCACAGGCCCTTTCCCATAAACTTATGGTATTGCCGGATTATGACACCTACCAGATGCTTACTTAACTCTGGTCTGCCTTGGATCAGAGTACTTTTGATTCTTTTTAAAAAATATCTGTGATTGGTTACTTTGGGGACAGGAGGGCGTGTGGTTAAGTACTATTGCAAGAATCCGTAAGCTGCCAGGCGTGGTGGCTCATGCCAGCACTTTGGGAGGTGGGTGGATCATTTGAAGTCAGGAGTTCGAGACCAGTCTCGGCAACATGGCAAAGCCCTGTCTCTACTAAAAATAGAAAAAATTAGTTGGGCGGGGTGGCACCCGCCTGTAATCCTAGCTACTCAGGAAGCTGAGGCACGAGAATGGCTTGAACCTGGCGGAGGTTACAGTGAGATCATGCCACTGCACTCCAGCCTGGGTGACAGAGCCAGACTCTGTTTCAAAAAAGAAAAAAAAAAAAAAAAAAGAAAGGAAAAAAACCTGTAAGCTATGAACCCTTTAGGAAAATTCATACAATTTTCCATTCATCGTGACAGGATTCAAGAATCTCTAGCTTAAGTAGACAAGGTTATAGAATCTCAAGTCATAGATTTTTTTCTTCTTTGGTAAGTTTTAGGGTATCTTGCTGTAATGATTTATCCTTTCACCCTTTTATTCTGTAGTTAACTTAAAGGCATTTAGTGCAAACAGCATTGTGGAGTTACAATCAAATTCATCGAAAGGTTACTTCACTTGTATTTTGCCATTTTCTTGCTCTGGAATATCCCAGCTCTGCCATTTTCTGGCCCTGTGACTTTGGGCAAAGTATCTCTGTGCCGCAGTTTCCCTCTTTGTAAAACAAGGATTTATAATAGTATCTATTCCATAGGATTGTTGTAAGAATTTAATGTAAGGCTAGAGAACATTGCTATATACTTGGTCAGCTGCCAAATGTGAACTATTATTAACATATCAAATACTATTTTTAGGTAGTTTTTTTCCTCTAAGCAACAATAAAGGGACCCCTGCCCCCAACCGTCTTTTTTTTTTTCCAAGTTCCCTTTGTGATTCTGTATCTTGTCCTGAGCAGGAGAAGTGCATGGACAAGCCTGGGCCAAAGTTGGACAGTCGGGCTGAGGCCTGTTTTGTGAACTGCGTTGAGCGCTTCATTGATACAAGCCAGTTCATCTTGAATCGACTGGAACAGACCCAGAAATCCAAGCCAGTTTTCTCAGAAAGCCTTTCTGACTGATCTCAGCATTACCTCTTTGGAAAAGGAAGGTAGTTCAAGAAATGAAGAGCTGTTGATGGGATGATTGAAGAAACGGCTATGAGAGGATTGGCTCCCATCTTTTGTTACTCTTGGGACATCCTGTCATCTGAGAATGAACAAAGACCAATTTTTTTGTGTGTGAAGCTTGAGGGTCATATGTTTGCTTGTATTTTTTAATGCTAATCTTGTGAAAATAATTGACAGGTGAATGGAAAACTCTATTTAGATGCATATTACTGTACATGGGACTATGCTTTTCTCAAAGCCCCATTAACTGCTTCCTATAATTTTGATAGTGGGACCACATACATAAAAATCTCTCATTTGTGTGGAGTCATTTCTGATTTCAGGGAAGATCCTTGTGTTTATCAGAAAGGGCAGAAGTGGGGGAAGAATAATTTGGTGTCCTTATCTAGTGTTTGATTATCAGTGTTGGAGAAAAAGATCTGTAACAGTGTTTATACAGTACACTTCAGTTTTCTTGATGATCTCCCTTTCCTATATGATGATTTGCTTAAATATCCATATTAAGTATAGTCTCAAGGTAGGATAGGTAGCCTAAGAGTCTAGAGGCCTTTACTTATAAAGGAATCTAGCCAGTGAACATAATTCTTATTACTAGACTGCCACAAGGAAGAAGTTAACTTACCCTGTATATCAGGGTACAAAAAATTCAGTGATGTGCCTAAATAAGTTATAAAGATTTAGGCCAATCAGAAGCTAACAGCAGTTTCAGGTAGAGGTGCATGTCTAATGTTAATTAGTGTAGATTCCATTTATTGCATTTTTTTGATCACTGAAATAAAAGCTATATAAGATTCAACTCTGTGATTGAGAAGGCATTCTATTGCAGTTATTATCTGCAACCCGGAGAGATTTAGCATGGGCTGATTGATTCCAAGGCTAAAATATAGTCAGTCAGTCTGGGTACCTGCTCTGTGTAAGGTACAGCACAGTATTCCAGGGGTTCCTGACCTTTTTGAGAGAAAAGAGAACCTTGAGATAACATGGGAAGGGAAGCAGTTCTGTGCTGGCAGTCAAGTCCCTGAGTACAGTAGAGGTTGTATTGACTGGATTCTCCTCTTATTATTTCAAATCCTTGTAGACTAGAGTATAGACCTAAAATGGACCTACCTGTTGGGAGCCTCTAGTGCAAATCCATGAAATCTGGGGAAATGAACATCTCTAAAAGCTTCAAGTTCCTGTTAGATTTTCCCCATAAAGGTACTACAAGGAAATTTTTTTTTTTTTTTTGAGACGGAGTCTCGCTCTGTCACCCAGGCTGGAGTGCAGTGGCGGACTAATTTTTGTACTTTTAGTAGAGATGGGCTCTCACCTTGTTGGTCAGGCTGGTCTCGAACTCCTGACCTCATGATCTGCCCACCTTGGCCTCCCAAAGTGCTAGGATTACAGGTGTGAGCCACCGTGCCCTGCTGGAAATTTTTTTAAATCATGATGAAAATACAGTTAAACATTTAAATTCATACTCTGTGCCATTGTTTTTAGTGACAGGATTTCAGCAGTGCACAGAAGCAAAGTCCCTGCCCTTGAGGAGCTTGTGGTCTAGTTAGGGGAGGTAGACAATAAACATAAATATGTCATTGTAATAAGTGCCATGGAGAAAAAAAGCAGAGTAAGGGTGTTAGGGAATATTTATGGAGTGTGATTATTTTATATAAGATGGTTTGAGATGGCCTCCTTGGGAAGGTGGCATTTCAACAGAGACCTGGATGAACTAAGCAACCAAACCTTGTGGGTGTCTGAGAGAAGAACATTGCAGGCAGGAGTTAACAGTAAGTCCGAAAGGCCCCAAGGTAGGAACTGCATGCATGATGCCATGGAGAACAGTCAAGAGGTCATTATGGCTGAGGTAAAGTAAGTTAAAGAAAATGGTAAGAAATAAGGTTGGAGAGACCGGGTGTGGTGGGCTCATGCCTGTAATCCCAGCACTTTGGGAGGCCAAGGTGGATGGATCACCTGAGGTCAGGAGTTCAAGACCAGCCTGGCCAACATGGTGAAACCCTGTCTCTGCAAAAAATATAAAAATTAGCCAGGCGTGATGGCAGGCACCTGTAATCCCAGCTACTTGGGAAGCTGAGGCAGGAGAACCGCTTGAACCCAGGAGGCAGAGATTGCAGTGAGCCGAGATGGCCCACTGCACTGCAGCCTGGGTGAGAGAGTGAGACTCTGTCTCAAAAAAAAAGAAATAAGGTTGGAGAAAAATGCATGCAATGGATCACGGCAAGGAGTGTGTGTTCACTGATTATGTGGGGCTTTGTAGACCATGGCAAGGACTTTGGGCTTTTACTAAGCAAGATGGGGAGCCATTTGAGGGATTTTTAACGGGTGAGTGATGTAATATAACTTAATTTTAGGAGGGTCTGGCTGCTCTTTGGGCAACATCACATGGTGAAGAAGTTGTAACAGTAGCAGTAGTAGTAAGTATAATGGCATTTAGAAATCCAGGAAAATGAGACTTTAAAATGCATATATACCTTTTACCTATATGCCCCTGTTGACTTTTTTCCTACAAAATTTTAATGTGAGGCTGGGCACGGTGGCTTACATGTATAACCCCAGCACTTTGGGAGGCTGAGGTGGGAGGATTGCTTGAGCCCAGGAGTTTGAGACGAGCCTAGGCAACATGTCAAAACCCCATCTCTACAAAAAATGCAAAAACTAGCTGGGCATGATGGCACATACCTGTAGTCCCAGATACATGGGAGGCTGAGGTGAGAGCATCACCCGAGCCTATGGAGGTTGAGGCTGCAGTGACCCATGATCACGCTACTGCACTCCAGCCTGGGTGACAGTGAGACCTTGCCTCAAAAATAAAAAAAAAAGTGTTCTTAAAACCTCAAGTCATAGGAATGGTTCTTTAGTCTTTTCCTTATTATTATATGTATTATGTTATTTATTACTATATTATTCCCTCTTAGTTTTTTTTTTTGAGATGGAGTCTCGCTCTGCTCCAAGCCAGTGGCATGATCTCGGCTCACTGCAATCTCTGCCTCCTGGCCTCAACCTCCTGAGTAGCTGGGATTATAGGCACACGCCACCACACCCAGCTAATTTTTGGGGTTTTTTGTTTTTGTTTTTGTTTTTGAGACGGAGTCTCGCTCTGTCACCCAGGCTGGAGTGCAGTGGCGTGATCTCGGCTCACTGCAACCTCCACCTCCCAGGTTCAAGCAATTCTCCTGCCTCAGCCTCCCAAGTAGCTGGGATTACAGGCGCCCACCACCACGCCCGGTTAATTTGTGTATTTTTAGTAAAGACAGGGTTTCACCATGTTGACCAGGCTGGTCT
>NW_012107653.1:261105-268935 GCF_000951045.1 Mandrillus leucophaeus
AGACAGGGTTTCACCATGTTGACCAGGCTGGTCTCGACCTCCTGCCCTTAGGTGATCCACCCGCCTCAGCCTCCCAAAGCGCTGGGATTACAGGCCACTGTGCCCAGCTTAGTTTTTGTATTTTTAGTAGAGACGGGATTTCACCATGTTGGCCAGGATGGTCTCGATCTCCTGACCTCATGATCCACCTGCCTCGACCTCCCAAAGTGCTGGGATTACTGGGGTGAGCCACCGCGCCTGGCCTCATTTAGTGTTAAAGTGTTCTCATTACATATGCACACAAACTTAAATGTCTTTGCTTTACAGTATTGCTTGCTCAGCGAATATATATCATGAGAAAGGTCTGTCAGATTCATACAGTATACTTGAGCACCAATTATGTGTTTTGACACTACTGGGCACAAAGACAATAGAAAAGAAAAGGTGTAACAAATCCCCTGTCTGAGGTTAATAAGCCCCAGAGCAACAATTTGGGCTTTTGTTTGTTTTGTCAATCTCGAAATGCATTTTCAGAACCTTGATAGGTGATACTGTTAGCGCTGATGACATTCAAAGTCCTCATTTCAAATATTCAAGGTAGAAAATTCAAAACAGTTGTAAAACAAAAGAATTGGATTAGCAGACCCTTTTCATGAAATGAAATCTTACTTAGAAGCCTGATATGTAAAGCAGAAAAGCCAAGCTGCTCTGTTGGTGGGTATCTGGAAGCCTGCCTACTGTTGTGTTGTCACCCACCTGCACGGTCAGTGATGCCTAAGGCTCGTTTTCAAGCTTCCAGGTTTTACCAAGCACACTCTGAAAGTGAGTCTGTGTACGATCATTAGGGATAATAGAAGGAAATCAAGCAAAAACTTGCTCTTTATTTACAATAAACTTCATAAGGAATTTGAATTCTAAAGTTAACAAATCAATGAACTCCATGTAAAATAATCTTTACATGGGATAATGGAAAACAATCGATGGTCCTTTTCTTAAAAACCAATTTTTCCCCATTGCAATACCTTTTTTTTTTTTTTTAAGATGAGGTCTTGCTCTGTTTCCAAGGCTGGAGTGCAGTCATTCCCATGTAGTATGTACTTTTCCCAACTACTGCCATGACTCACTTGCCATTTTCAAGGAATAGCAGCCCACTGCTCAAATGTTAATCCGCTTTGGCAACACCTACACAGACACACCCGGAATCAATACTTTGTATCTTTCAATCCAATCAAGTTGACACTCGGTATTAACCATCACAAACTTCTTTATAAACCGATATGGAGTGAGCTCCAATACATATTGTTAAATTGAAAAAGCAAGATTAAAGACTACCATTTGTGTAAAAAGGGGGGGGATTAAAACACATATTTGCTTGAATAAGCATTAATTAACTCTTAAAGGATATTGTTAACATTGATTGCCTCTAGGGAAAAGAACTGGGTGGTTGGGGAGTAGGGGTGGGAGACTTTTTGCCATATATTTTTTCTTTATACCTTTTGAGTTTTGAATCATGTGAATGAATTACGTATTCAGAAAAAATACGTATTATTTTAAAAAATAAAATAAAATTTCCCTCCATTTCAGCACTATAAACTCTGTACTAAAAAGTGGGGACGTGTGATAGAAACCGCTTTTAGGAATAAAAAACCTATATATTCAACTACAATACTCTCAGATATCCCCTAGTCTCAAATAGATTCTTTTTTCTTTTTTTAAATTTTGTAAATTATTTCTTCCATGATGATTTGAATGGACTTTTTTTTTTTTTTTTTAATTGAGACGGAGTTTTGCTCTTGTCGCCCAGACTGGAGTGCAATGGCGTGATCTCGGCTCACTGCAACCTCCGTCTCCCAGGATTACAGGCATGGGCTACCATGCCCAGCCTGACTATCTTCCAACAAGTACAAGTATTTCATAAATAATATCTGACCGTTTCTAGCCAATTGAGTAATTTGTTACATAATAAGCCACCTCACATCTTTCAACAAGAAATACATTAAATTTGAATAGTAAAGACATTATACAATGAATTAGGACACTTTTAAATTTTGTTTTAAATATTTGTTTGGGGGAGAGGACAGCACACGTCTACTTAATGAAGAGAAACATTTTTACAGTGCAGAGGTCTTTTATGTTTTTGCACCTATTATGCTTGAATTCATAGGGGATGGGTTCCAGCAGCCCAGACTCCTTTCCATTGGTTCTCACAAAGTACGCTTCTCTGGGTGGAGCAGCCTGGCACTTGAGTTGAACCCAGGTACCTCTCTTTTTGGCTTCCTTCTTTTTCTGATCATTTTCCCTCATGTGTTTCAGGAAGCTATCTTGGCTCTTAGAGCGCTTAATGTACTCAATCCGCACATTAATTCTCTTGGCAAGAATCTTGCCCTTAGCTTCTTTGTTTACAACAATGCCGACAGCATGCTGGTTAACATTGTAGACACAGTTTTGCCATGGTAACACTTATGGGACATTCCTTTTTGAATAGTATGCATTCCCTCGATGTCTCTATATGTGTATATATATATTTTTTATATGTATATAGAATATATATATAGAAATATATATAGTCCGTAATGAACATATATTTTTCTATATACATATAGAAAAAAATACATATATATATATATATATTTTGAGATGAAGTCTCGCCCTGTTGCCGAGGCTGGAGTGCAGTGGTGAGATCTCGGCTCACTGCAACTTTCACCTCCCAGGTTCAAGTGATTCTCCTGCCTCAACCTCCTGAGTAGCTGGGACTACAGGCACATGCCACCACGCCCGGCTAATAATATCGCCTTTCTTATAGATTCACGTGTACATGGCCAAAGGAACAACTCCATATTTTCTTTTTTTTTTTTTTAAGACAGAGTCTTGCTCTGTTGCCCAGGCTGGAGTGCAGTGGCGTGATCTTGGCTCACTGCAACCTCTACCTCCTAGGTTCAAGTGATTCTCCTGCCTCAGCCTGCCGAGTAGATGGGATTACAGGCGTCTGCCACCATGCCCAGCTAATTTTTGCATTTTTAGTAGAGATGAGGTTTTGCCATGTTGGCCAGGCTGGTCTTGAACTCGACCTCAAGTGATCCTCCCGCCTCAGCCGTTTTCTAAAAGGCCTAGAGAACATCTATCGGGTGCCTCTCTTACCCTTTGTGTTCGTCATTTTGGCAAATTACTGGAAGATGGCAGTTCTGGCCGAAAGGAAGCTCTTTTTTTAAAAAAAGAATTGTACTTCCCACACAACACTGGCATATCAAATAGATTATTTACATCTAAGGACCTCGAGCAGGGCTGAGAATAGGGTAGGGTGAGTGAGACACTTGCTTCATGTGCAAAATTTAAGGGGGTACCAAAAAATTCAGTTATCGAGAGGAATGATTTTTTGTTTGTTTTTGTGACAAGTCTTGCTGTCACCCAGGCTGGGGTGCAGTGGCACCTTCTCAGCTCACTGCAAGCTCTGCCTCCCGGGTTCATGCCATTCTGCCTCAGCCTCCCGTGTAGCTGGGACTACAGGTGCCCACCACCACGCCCGGCTAATTTTTTTGAATTTTTAAGTAGAGACGGGGTTTCACCTTGTTGGCCAGGATGGTCTCGATCTCCTGACCTCGTGGTCCGCCCACATCGGCCTCCCAAAGTGCTGGGATTACAGGCGTGAGCCACCGCACCCAGCCTGAGGAATGATGTTTTAATGAAATATATAAAAAATCAAATTAATGCAAACGTCCATGATGAACAAAATATCAATATTTTTAATAAAGACAGGACCAGTAACAGTGCCATACTGAACCATATTGGAGCCTGAGGCAAAAGGCAAAATACAGGTTCCATATACAGGTTTTTATGTATTCTTGAATAATTAAATTTTTCCTGGAACATTAAAGGAGTTGAAAAAATATTGAAAAAGATAAATTACAAGTCACAGCAATTAAGTTTAAAACATGTTATTTACACCAAAACTAGAATTTATTAAATTCTACTTTCTTGGCTTTAGTGGAAGCAAACTCATTCAAATTTTTTTTTTCTTGAGACGGCGTCTCGCTCTGTCGCCCAGGCTGGAGTGCAGTGGTGTGATCTCGGCTCACTGCAACCTGTGCCTCCCGGGTTCATGCGATTCTTCTGCCTCAGGCTCCCAAGTAGCTGGGACTACATGTGCGTGCCACCACACTCAGCTAATTTTTGTATTTTTAGTAGAGATGGGGTTTCATCATATTGGCCAGGCTGGTCTCAAACTCCTGACCTTATGATCTGCCCACCTCGGCCTCCCAAAGTGCTGGGATTACAGGCATGAGCCACCGAGCCCAGCCAGGAAATATTTTCATTAAAATCAGAAGCTTGGATCCTTTCAGACTGGCCAAGACAGTTCCTACAATTGTGACTTTTCTGAGGTAAAATCGTCTGGCGCTGAGAATTTTTTTATTTTTAAAAATCAAACAGAGCCTCTAAGAGAGAAGACCCAAAGCAAAACAATCATGGATCTAAATCAGCAAGGGCTGGAAGGTGGTGGTAACTTCACAAAATTGAAAAGTTGGGATCTCGTTATACAGAAACAGCCAGCTATGCCTTGTGATCAAAATCCAGAACAATCAAATGGAAATTACAGTGAAGATGAACAAAAGGGAAAGCAGAAATGGAGAGAAGGAGGAGGAGAAGCAGGTGGAAAGAGAGAGTGAGAAAAAGAAGAGGAAAATGAAAAGGAGCTGGAAGATGAACAGGAAAATAAAAAAGGAAAGGGAAAATGAGAAACCGTATCCCAAGAAAAGATTAGTGAACAAATCCCTCATGGACACTCTCTGGGCAAAGTTGAAGTTAAACAGGTGCCCCACGATACAAGAGAGTTTATCACTCTCATTTGAATTTGGCATGACACATAAACAGCTAAGTCAATGGTTTTGTAAAAAGAGGAAGAAATGTAATAAAGAAATGTCCAAGAGAAAGCATAAGAAAAAACGTAAGAGATGGGGGGGAGGTCTCTCTGGGTTGCCAAGGCTGGTCTCAAACTCCTGCCCTCGGGGGATCTTCTTCCCACCTTGGCCTCCAGAAGTGCTGTGATTACAAGCATGAACCATTGTGCCTGGCTGAGACTTCTTTTCTTTTTCTTTTTCTTTTTCTTTTTCTTTTTTTTTTTTCTGAGACCGAGTCTCGCTCTGTCTCCCAGGCTGGAGGGCAGTGGCGTGGTCTCAGCTCGCTGCAGCCTCTGCCTCCCAGGTTCAAGCGGTTCTGCTGCCTCAGCCTCCTGAGTCTAGCTAAGAAGTTTTATATGACACCATTCTCACCAATAAATGGAGTTCTGAAAGGATAAACAAGAACATATTAACAATTGTTAATTCCGTGAGGTAGAACTAAATGAGGGGAGTGCGAAGGAGTTCCTAAATATCCTATTTTTACACTACTGTGGTTTTAAAGTTTTTATAATGGATGTTAATTGATTTCATTTCAGAAAAAAATCAATAAAGAAATTTCCAACCTCCGAAAGTGTTTTGAGACTGCAACGGAAATCCATTGTAGAAGTTAATGGGTTCAGTGCATTCTGGAACTTGTCACTCTATCTCTAAATATCCCTTCCAGGCTGGGCGCGGTGGCTTACGGCTATAATCCCACCACTTTGGGAGGCCGAGGCTGGAAGATAACTCGAGATCAGGAGTTCGAGACCAGCCTGACCAACATGGTGAAACCCCATCTCTACTAAAAGTACAAAATTAGTTGGGCATGGTAGCCCATGCCTGTAATCCCAGCTACTCGAGAGGCTGAAGCAGGAGAACTGCTTGTGCCCGGGACGGGGAGGTTGCAGTGAGCTGAGATCATGCCATTGCACTCCAACCTGGATGACAAAAGAGAAACTCTGTCTCTAAATAAATAAATAAACATCCCCTAAAAAAAAAAAAAGTCAGAAGCTTGGCTGGGCACAGTGGCTCATGTCTGTAATCCCAGCACTTTGGGAGGCTGAGGTGGGAGGATCACTTGAGGTCAGGAGTTCGAGACCAGCCTGGCCAACGTGGTGAAACCCCGACTTTACTAAAAATACAAATAATTAGCCGGGAGTGGTGGCGCATGCTTGTAATCCTAGCTACTCGCGAGTCTAAGGCAGGAGAATTGCTTGAACATGGAAGGCGGAAGTTGCAAAGCCGAGATCGCCCTATTGCAGTCCAGCCTGGGTGACAAGAGCGATACTCTGTCTCAAAAAATAAAAAATAAAAATAAAAATCACAAGCTTAGGTCTAATATATAGAATTTGGGGGAAGTTCTAGTAATCTGGTGCAATTTAAATGCAAGGTGGACATTGAAGAATCTCTAGAAATGAAGACCACAAGGTAGACATGGACTACATAGTTATGCCATGCTAAAGAGTTTAGATTTTATTTTGAAGGTGATGGGGAACCTCTCAAATATTTTAAGCACCTAATTCCAGAAGATTACAATCACATGAGTGAGTGCCAAAGTCAAAAAGGAAAAAACTAGAGTAGAGACTTAGTCGATTTCTAAGGTAGAAATGTAATTCCAAGACAGGCAGACTAGGTTCTGAATATGAGGAGTAAGAGGAAACAAAAGAGGACGACCCCTCAAGACTCACCATAAACAATCTGTTCTTTATCCATATTACATTACATCTTCTTCCTGACATGTGTGAAAGGAAATAAGTTACTCTCTCTTTTCTACA
Source organism: Mandrillus leucophaeus (assembly GCF_000951045.1). Taxonomy (NCBI): domain Eukaryota; kingdom Metazoa; phylum Chordata; class Mammalia; order Primates; family Cercopithecidae; genus Mandrillus; species Mandrillus leucophaeus. The sequence continues at coordinate 267,731 of NW_012107653.1, forward strand.
AAGCATGCCAAGCACCTTTTATTTGTGGGGCAGAGTTCACCATAAAAAGTTGAGAACCGCCGGGTGCGGTGGCTCAGGACTGTAATCCCAGCACTTTGGGAGGCCGAAGCGGGCGGATCACGAGGTCAGGAGATCGAGACCATCTTGGCTAACACACGGTGAAACCCCGTCTCTACTAAAAATACAAGAAAATTAGCCCGGCGTGGTAGGGGGCGCCTGTAGTCGCAGCTACTAGGGAGGCTGAGGCAGAAGATTGGAGTGAACCCGGGAGGCGGAGCTTGCAGTGAGCCGAGATCGTGCCACCGCACTCCAGCCTGGGCTGCAGAGTGAGAGTGTGTCTCATAAACAAACAAACAAAAACTTGAGAACCATGAGCCATTAATCTGATCAAGATTCTCATACCCATCCAGAATACATATGCACATGTGTAAGATGTATCCTTCTCCTCGCCCCGGCTACAGTCCATTTCAAGAAAGTCTTCTTTTAAGAAACTGGCAAAAAAACGGATATTCTGCCAAATATGCCAAGATTCATATATAGATAGAAAGGTTCCCCATCACCTTCAAAATAAAATCTAAACGCCTTAGTGTAGCATAATTATGTAGTCCATGCCTACCTTGTGATTCTCATCTCTAGAGATTCTTCAATGTCTACCTTGCATTTAAGTTGCACCAGATTACTAGAACTTCCCCCAATTTATTCTACATAAATATGAATGTATGTATTCATATGATATACAGTGACTGGTAGATCGACTGTTTTGTTTACTTTTTTAGGCAAGCCAAAATATTTAAAGATAAAATAGGGCAGAAAAAAAAATCCATTTACCTTCTTCTATGAAAGAAAGGAGGATGCCCTTCTAAATAAAAATTCTTTAAGAATTCAATCTAATATTGGCATCTAAGCCAATGCTGCTTGCCATCCTAAAATTATTTTCCTTTTAAAATAATCTTTGATGTCCATTTCCAGTAATATGGTAGCCAAAATAACCTGAATGAAAGTCCTCCCACACTACAAAACACTTAGAAATACCAAATGAGATACCATCTCACACCAGTTAGAATGGCAATCATTAAAAAGTCAGGAAACAACAGGTGCTGGAGAGGATGGGGAGAAATAGGAACACTTTTACACTGTTGGTGGGATTGTAAACTAGTTCAACCATTATGGAAAACAGTATGGTGATTCCTCAAGGATCTAGAACT
>NW_012107653.1:269370-272949 GCF_000951045.1 Mandrillus leucophaeus
TAAATGATGAGTTGATGGGTGCTGACGAGTTGATGGGTGCAGCACGCCAACATGGCACAGGTATACATATGTAACAAATCTGCACGTTACGCACATGTACCCTAGAACTTAAAGTATAATAAAAAAAATTAAATAAATAAAAAGATATTTAAGAACAGAAAAAAAAAAGAAATACCAAATACAATATAAAATCCTTTTAAATGTACAGCTGAACTTGCAAGTAAAGGAAATCCCCAGAGGTCAAAACAAAGTGGAAAAACCCAAAACCAGAACATTGGGTAGGAGTTAAAATGTCAGTTGCTCTACTAGGGGTGGGGGTGGGGTGCAGGTAACTTAGTTATCTCATTAAGTAAGGTGGTCAGGGTTTTTGTTTTTTTCCCCCATAGGTTATCAGGGAACAGGTGGTGTTTAGTTATATGAATAAGTTCTTTAGTGGTGATTTGTGAGATTTTGGTGCACCCATCACCCGGGCAGTATACACTGAACCCAATTTGTAGTCTTTTATACCTCACCCCCTTCCCACCCTTTCCCCCTGAGTCTCCAAAGTCCATTGTGTCATTCTTATGGCTTTGCATCCTCATAGCTTAGCTCCCACTTATAAGTGAGAACATACAATGTTTGGTTTCCCATTCCTGAGTTACTTCACTTAGAATAATAGTCTCCAATCCCATCCAGGTCGCTGTGAATGCCATTAATTCACTCCTTTTTATGGCTGGGTAGTATTCCATTGTATATATATACCATGGTTAATTTATCCACTGGTTGATTGATGGGCATTTGGGTTGGTTCCACGTTTTTGCAATTGCAAATTGTGCTGCTATAAACGTGTGTGCAAGTATCTTGTTCGTATAATGACTTCTTTTCCTCAGGGTAGATACCCAGTAGTGGGACTGCTGGATCAAATGGTAGTTCTACTTTCAGATCTTCAAGGAATCTCCACACGTTATTTTTTTTTCTTTTTTCTTTTTTCTTTTTTTTTTTTTATGACAGAGTCTCATTCTGTCGCCGTGGTGCGATCTCAGCTCACTGCAACCTCCACCTCAGCCTCCCGAGTAGCTGGGATTACAGGCGCTCACCACCACGCCCAGCTAATTTTTTGTGTATTTTTAGTAGAGACGGGATTTCACTATGTTGGCCAGACTGGTCTCGAACTCCTGACCTCGTGATCCGCCCGCCTCGGCCTCCCAAAGTACTAGAATTACAGGCGTGAGCCACTGCGCCCGGCCCCCACACTGTTTTCCATAGTGGCTGTACTCGTTTATATTCCCACCAGCACATAAAAGTGTTCCCTGTTCACTGCATCCACACCAACATCTACTGTTTTTTGATTTTTTGATTATGGCCATTCTTGCAGGAGTAAGGTGGTACTGCATTGTGGTTTTGATTTGCATTTCCCCAATCATTGGTGATATTGAGCACTTTTTCATACACATTTGTATATCTTCTTTTGAGAATTGTCTTTTCATGTCCTTAGCCCACTTTTTGATGGGATTGTTTTTATCTTGCTGATTTGTTTGAGTTCATTGTAGATTCTGGATATTAGTCCTCTGTCAGATGTATAGATTGTGAAGCTTTTCTCCCACTCTGTGGGTTCTCTTTACGCTGCTGACTGTTCCTTTTCTCGTGCAAAAGCTCTTTAGTTTAAGACCCAGCTGTTTATCTTTGTTTTTATTGCATTTGTTTTTGGGTTCTTGGTCATGAAGTTCTTGCCTAAGCCAATGTCTAGAAGGGTTTTTCTAATGTTATCTTCTAGAATTTTAATAGTTTCAGGTCTTAGATTTAAGTCCTTAATCCATCTTGAGTTGATTTTTGTGTAAGGTGAGAGATGAAGATTCAGTTTCATTCTCTTACATGTGGCTAGCCAATTATCCCAGCACCATTTGTTGAAAAGGGTGTCCTTTCTCCACTTTATGTTTTTGTTTGCTTTGTTGAAGATCAGTTGGCTGTAAGTATTTGGGTTTATTTCCAGGTTCTTTATTCTGTCCCATTGATCTATGTGCCTATTTTTATACCAGTACCATGCTGTTTGTCTGACTATGGCCTTATAGGATAGCTTGGAATCAGGTAGTGTGATGCCTCCAGATTTGTTCTTTTTGCTTAGTCTTGCTTTGGCTATGTGGGCTCTTTTTTGGTTCCATATGAACTTTAGAATTGTTTTTTCTAATTCTGTGATGAATGATGGTGGTATTTTGATGGGAATTGCATTGAATTTGTAGATTGCTCTCGGAAGGATGGTCATTTTCACAATATTGATTCTACCCATTCATGAGTATGGGATGTGTTTCTATTTGCTTGTGTCATCTATGCTTTCTTTCAGCAGTGTTTTGTAGTTTTCCTTGTAGAGGTTTTTCACCTCCTTGGTTAGGTCTTTTCCTAAGTATTTTATCTTTTTCGCAGCTATTGTAAAAGGGGTTGAGTTCTTGATTTGATTCTCAGCTTGGTCACTGTTGGTGTATAGAAGAGCTACTGATGTGTGTACATTAATTTTGTATCTGGAAACTTTGCTGTATTCTTTTATCAGTTTCAGGAGCTTTCTGGAGGAGTCTTTAGGATTTTCTAGGTAAACAATCATATAATCCACAAACAGCGACAGTTTGACTTCCTCTTTACCGATTTGGATGTCCTTGATTTCTTTCTCTTGTCTGATTGCTCTGGCTAGGACTTCCAGCACTACATTGAAAAGAAGTGGTGAGAGTGGGCATCCTCGTCTTGTTCCAGTTCTCAGAGGCAATGCTTTCAACTTTTCCCCATTCAGTATTATGTTGGCTGTGGGTTTGTCATAGATGGCTTTTATTACATTGAGGTATGTCCCTTGTATGCCAATTTTGCTGAGAGTTTTAATCATAAAGGGATGCTGAATTTTGTCAAATGCTTTTTCTGCATCTATTGAGATGATCATGTGATTTTTATTTTTAATTCTGTTTATGTGGTGTATCACATTTATTAACTTGTGTATGTTAAACCATTCCTGCATCCCTGGTATGAAACCAACTTGATCATGGTGGATTATCTGTTTTTCTTCTTCTTCTTCTTTTTGAGACAGAGTTTCGCTCTTGTTGCCCCGGCTGGAGTGCAATGGCACAATCTCGGCTCACCGCAACCTCTGCCACCTGGGTTCAAGCAATTCTCCTGCCTCAGCCTCCTGAGTAGCTGGAATTACAGGCATGCGCCACAACACCCAGCTAATTTTGTATTTTTAGTAGAGATGAGGTTTCTCCATATCGGTCAGGCTGGTTTCGAACTCCTGACCTCAGGTGATCAGCTGGCCTCAGACTCCCAAAGTGCTGGGATTACAGGAGTGAGCTACCACGCCCGGCCCCTGGATTATCTTTTTGATATGTTGTTGGATTTGGTTACTAGAATTTTGTTAAGGATTTTAGCATCCATGTTCATTAGGGATATTGGTCTGTAGTTTTGTTTTTTGGTTATGTCCTTTCCTGGTTTTGGTATTAGAATGATACTGACTTCATAGAATGATTTAGGGAGGGTTCCCTCTTTCTCTATCTTGTGGAATAGTGCCAATACAATTCTTTGAATGTCTGGTAGAATTCTGCTGTGAATCCGTTTGGTCCTGGACTT
>NW_012107653.1:273576-274958 GCF_000951045.1 Mandrillus leucophaeus
ATTGAGCTTGTTTGGATTTTCTCTCTTCTTTTCTTGATTAATCTTGCTAATGATCTATCAATTTTATTTATCTTTTCAAAGAACCAGCTTTTTGTTTGTTATCGTTTGTATTTTTTTGTTTGCTTGTTTCAATTTCATTTAGTTCTGCTCTGATCTTGGTTATTTCCTTTCTTCTGTTGGGTTTCGGTTTGGTTTGTTCTTGTTTCTCTAGTTCCTTGAGGTGTGACCTTAGATTGTCTGTGCTCTTTCAGACTTTGTGATGTAGGCTTTTAGGGCTATGAACTTTCCTCTTAGCACCGCCTTTGGTGAATCCCAGAGGTTTTGATAGGCTATGTCACTACTGTCATTCCGTTCGAAGAATTTTTTAATTTCCGTCTTGATTTCATTTTTGACCCAATGATCATTCAGGAACAGGTTATTTAACTTTGATGTATTTGCATAGTTTTGAAGGTTCCTTTTGGAGTTTATTTCCAGTTTTATTCCACTGTGATCTGAGAGAGTGCTTGAGATAATTTCATTTTCCTTAAATGTATTGAGGCTTGCTTTGTGGCCTATCATATGGTCTGTCTTGGAGAAAGTTCCATGCACTGTTGAACAGAATGTATATTCTGAGGTTGTTGGATGGAATGTTCTGTAAGTATCTGTTAAGTCCATTTGTTCCAGGGTATAGTTTAAATCCGTTGTTTCTGTCTTGATGACCTCTCTAGTGCTGTCAGTGGAATATTGAAGTCCCCCACTATTATTGTGTTGAGGTCTATCTCATTTCTTAGGTCTATTAGTAATTGTTTTATAAATTTGGGAGTTCCAGTGTTAGGTGCATATATGTTTAGGATTGTGATATTTGCCTGTTGGACAAGGCCTTTTGCTGTTACATAATGTCCCTCTTTGTCTTTTTTAGTTGCTGTTGCTTTAAAGTTTGTTTTGTCTGATATAAGAATAGCTACTCCTGGCCGAGCATGGTGGCTCACGCCTGTAATCCCAGCACTTTGGGAGGCTGAGGCGGATGGATCACAAGGTCAGGAGTTCGAGACCAGCCTGGCCAATATGGTGAAACCCCGTCTCTACTAAAAATACAAAAATTAGCTGGGCATGGTGGTGAGTGCCTGCACAGCTACTCAGGAGGCTGAGGCAGGAGAATAGCTTGAATCCAGGAGGTGGAGGTTGCAATGAGCTGAGATTGCACTACTGTACTCTAGCCTGGGCGACAGAGTGAGACTCCATCTCAAAAAACAAAAACAAAAACAAAAAGAATAGCTGCTTCTGCTCACTTTTGGTGTCCCTTTGCATGAAATGTCTTTTTCCACCCCTTTACCTTAAGTTTATGTGAGTCCTTATGTGTTAGGTGAGTCTCTTGAAGGCAGATAGTTGGTTGGTGAATTCTT
>NW_012107653.1:279403-280271 GCF_000951045.1 Mandrillus leucophaeus
GCAGTGGCACAATCTTGGCTCACTGCAACCTCCGCCTCCCAGGTTCAAGCGATTCTCCTGCCTCAGCCTCCCAAGTAGCTAAGACTACAGGTGTGTGCCACCACACCTGGCTAATTTTTTTGTATTTTTAGTAGAGACGAGGTTTCACCGTGTTAGCCAGGATGGTCTCGGTCTCCTGACCTCATGATCCGCCCACCTCAGCCTCCCAAAGTGCTGGGATTACAGGTGTGAGCCACCGTGCCTCTCCAATTTTTTTTATTTCCTTACATTGGGCTTCACCTTTCTCTGGTGCCTCCCTGAGTAGCTTAATTACTAACCTCCAGAATTCTTTTTCAGGTAAATCAAAGATTTCTTCTTGGTTTGGATCCATTGCTGGTGAGTTAGTGTGATCTTTTGTGGGTGTCAAGGAAAGTGTGATCTTTTGTGGGTGTCAAGGAACCTTGTTTTTTCATATTACCAGAGTCAGTTTTCTGGTTCCTTTTCATTTGGGTAGGCTCTGTCAGAGGGAAGGTCCAGGGCTGAAGGCCGTTGTTCAGATTCTTTTGTCCCGTGGCATGTTCCCTTGATGTAATACTCTCCCCCTTTTCCTGTGGATATGGCTCCCTAAGAGCCAAGCTGTAGTGATTGTTACAGCTTTTCTGGATCTAGCCACCCAGCAAGTCTACCAGGCTCTGGGTTTGTACTCGGGGTAGTCTGCACAGAGTCCTGTGATGTGAACCATCTATGGATCTCTCAGCTGTGGATACCAGCACCTGATCTGGTGAAGATGGAAAGGGGGTGAAATGGACTCTGTGAGGGTTCTTAGCTTTGGTGGTTTAATGTTCTATTTTTGTGCTGGTTGGCCTCCTGCTGGGAGGTGGCGCTTTCC
>NW_012107653.1:285541-286728 GCF_000951045.1 Mandrillus leucophaeus
AGCCTGACCAACATGGAGAAACCCCATCTCTACTAAAAATACAAAATTAGTCAGGCATGGTGGCGCATGCCTGTAATCCCAGCTACTTGGGAGGCTGAAGCAGGAGAATCGCTTGAACCTGGGAGGCAGAGGTTGCAGTGAGCCAAGATCTCACCATTGCACTCCAGCCTGGGCAACAAGAGCGAAACTACATCTCAAGAAAAAAAAAAAAAGATTCTTAGCTGATAATTGTTTTGTTCGAGGAGGCTGAAGATAGGGCCTCAGTCCCTTCTAGCTTGCAGGATTTCTGCTAATAAATCTGCTGTTAATCTGATAGATTTTCCTTTATAGGTTATCTGGTACTTTTGTCTCACAGCTCTTAAGATTCTTTCCTTCATCTTAACTTTAGATAAGCTGATGACAATGTGCCTAGGTGATGATCTTCTGACAATGAAATTCCCAGATGTTCTTCGTGCTTCTTGTATTTGGATGTCTAAGTTTCCAGCAAGGCTGGGGAAGTTTTCCTCGATTATTCCCCCAAATACGTTTTCCAAACTTTCAGATTTCTCTTCTTCCCCAGGAATACCAATTATTCTTAGGTTTGGTCATTTAACATAATCCCACACTTCTTGGAGGCTTTGTTCATATTTTCTTATTCTTTTTTCTTTGTCTTTGTTGGATTGGGTTAATTCGAATACCTTGTCTTTGAGCTCTGAATTTCTTTATTCTACTTGTTCAATTCTATGGCTGAGACTTTCCTGAGCATTTTGCATTTCTATAATTGTGTCCATTGTTTCCTGAAGCTTTGATTGTTTTTTATTTATGCTATCCATTTCACTGAATATTCCTCTCTTCACTTTTTTTTTCTTTTTTTTTTTAGATGGAGTTTCACTCTTGTTGCCCAGGCTGGAGTGCAATGGCACTATCTCAGCTCACTGCAACCTCCGCCTCCCGGGTTCAAGCAATTCTCCTGCCTCAGCCTCCTGAGTAGCTAGGACTACAGGCATGCACCACCACACCTGTCTAATTTTGTATTTTAGTACAGACAGGGTTTCTCCATGTTGGTCAGGCTGGTCTCGAACTTCTGACCTCAGGTGATCTGCCCACCTTGGACTCCCAAAGTGCTGGGATTATAGGCATGAGCCACCATGCTCAGCCTTCTCTTCTTGTTTCATTTCCTTTCTTTTCTTTCCTTTTTTTTTTTTTTT
>NW_012107653.1:287533-289847 GCF_000951045.1 Mandrillus leucophaeus
GGGGGTGAAATGGACTCTGTGAGGGTTCTTAGCTTTGGTGGTTTAATGTTCTATTTTTGTGCTGGTTGGCCTCCTGCTGGGAGGTGGCGCTTTCCAGACAGCATCAGCTGTGGTAGTATGGGGAGGAACAGGCGGTGGGCGGGGCCCTAGAACTCCCAAGAGTATGTGCCCTTTGTCTTCAGTTACCAGGGTGGGTAGGGTAGGATCATTGGGTTGGGGCAGGGCTAGGTGTGTCTGAGCTCAGAGTCTCCTTGGGCAGGTCTTGCTGCAGCTGCTGTGGGGTATGGGGGTGAGGCTCCCAGGTCAATGGAGTTATAATCATAGAAGGATTATGGATGTCTCTACTGTGTTGTGCAGGTTGTCAGGAAAGTGGGGGAAAGCCAGCAGTCACAGGCCTCACACAGCTCCCACAGAATCCAAAGGGCTGGTCTCACTCCCACTGTACCCCCACCCAACAGCACTGAGTCTGTTTCCAGGCAGTGAGTAAGCAGGGCTGAGATCTTGCCCCAGGCTACCCACCTCCCAGCTGTGAAAGCAAGTATGGCTTTCCTTCTTACCCGGCCTGTGGAGTCTGCACACCAGATTCATGCCCCACCCCCTAACAAGTTCTGGCCAGAAGACTTCTCCATCAGTCCATCAGTTCGAACTGTCTTTTTTGTTTGTTTGTTTGTTTGTTTTTGAGACGGAGTTTTGCTCGGTCGCCCAGGCTAGAGTGCAGTGGCACGATCTCAGCTCACTGCAGCCTCTGCCTCCTGGGTTCAAGTAATTCTCCTGCCTCAACCTTCCGAGAAGCTGGGATTACAGGCACGCACCACTACACCTGGCTAATTTTTGTATTTTTAGTACAGACGAGGTTTCACCATCTTGGCCAGGCTGGTCTCGAACTCCTGACGTCCGGTGATCCACCCTCCTCACACTCTCAAAGTGCTAGGATTACAGGCTTGAGCCACTGTGTCCGGCCTCAGTTCAAATTGTTACAAAGTTCGGCTGGAGATTTCTTTCTCCCTGTGACCTTTTCCAAGTGCCTCTGGCCACCCTACCAAAGGACCCCTGTAAGGCCAGGCAGAAATGGTTTGCTAGGGGACCCAGTGAGCTCACAGGGCTTTTCCCACTCTTTCCTCTACTCCTGTATTTCGCACGGTATCTAAATTGACTCAGCTCCAGGTAAGGTCAGAATCTTCTCCCGTAACCTAGGCCTTCAGTTTCCCCAGTGGGGGTGTGTGTTCGGGGGCAGAAGAGCTCCCTTTCCCACTTCCACAGTTTGGGCACTCACAGTGTTTGGTGTGTCTCCTGGGTCCTGCAGGAGCAGTCCGCTTTCTTCAGAGGGTCTGTGGGTCCTCTTGGGTTTCCTGATTTATTCCTGCAGTCGTTCCGGAGCAAAATTTCATGATGCGAGCGTCCACATGTTGCTCTGTTCGTCCAAGTTGGAGCTGCAATCTAGTCCTGCCTCCCATGTGCCGTGATCCACCTTCTTCTTCTTCTTTTTTTATATGGAACACTTTACGGATTTGTGCATTATCCTTGTGCAGGGACCATGCTAATCTTTTCTGCATCATTCCAATTCCAGTACATGTGCTGCTGAAGCGAGCACACATGCTTAGGTTCTGATGGCCTTGTAGAGGCAGGAGACAGAGCCTTCGGCCTAAGTAAGGCAAGGGGTTGGAACTGAAACACCTGTAGGAAGTTGGGAGTTTCAAAGGACTACACCTTCAATAAGGTTAAACTAGACAAAAATTCATTCGCTAGCATAGGAAGACAACCTGGGCTCTAAGAAGGTAGAAAACAGGTCTCCCTCTGAAGCCTGCTTTCACATGGGTTTGGGATTCAAAATGTATAACTCCTACAATATCCAGGAACCCTCTACACCAAACAATAAGTATAAAGTGTATACTCACTTAAGAGTATAACTATTGTTATTCCTACCTAGCAGAAGCAACATAAAACAACTCTAGAGAGACATATCCCTCACAAGATCCCTACAAGTAAAGCTGCACTGAACACAATTTAAAATAAAAAATTATAAAACACATGAAAAAACACCACACCATAATCAAATGTCTGAAGACACAACACATAGACCCTGAAACACGCAGACTCATCTAATACACACTATAAAATATGCTTAAAATGATTAAAGATATAATTGAAAATGTAAGAAAAGAACAAGACATTATTTTGTTTTTACAGATTTGAGGATACAAATGCAGCTTTGTTACATGGATATATTGTGTAGTGGTGAAGTTTGGGCTTTAAAGTGTAACCATCACTCAAATCATATACATAGAACCCATTAGGTAATTTTTTTTTTTTTTTT
>NW_012107653.1:291677-293436 GCF_000951045.1 Mandrillus leucophaeus
TGCCCAGGCTGGAGTACAATGGTGCAATCTCGGCTCACTGCAACCTTCGCCTCCCAGATTCAAGCGATTCTCCTGCCTCAGCCTTCCCAGTAGCCGGGATTACAGGCGCTCGCCACCACAAGTGACTAATTTTTGTCTTTTTAGTAGAGACGGGGTTTCACCATGTTGGCCAGGCTGGTCTTGAACTCCTGACCTCAAGTGATCCACCTGCCTCAGCCTCCCAGAGTGCTGGGATTATAGGCATGAGCCACTGTGCCCCCAGTCTTGTGAGTTCCTGTTTACTAAGCTATCTGCTGGGCACTGTGCTAAACACATGAATAATGTCATTTAATAATAATAATAATAATAATAATAATAATAATAACCACCCAGTGGGTTAGAAACTGCCCTTGGTCCTATTTTATAGATGAGAAAAGGGGCTTAGGAAGACTCTTAGGTGATTTGCCCAAAATCATATGACCAATGATGGAGGTTTGACTTGAGTTCAGATCTATCCCCAAAACCTATGCTCTCAATTGTTGTGCTACACTGTTCTTCCATATCATTTTATTTTATTTTGTTTTATTTTATTTACTTACTTATTTTGAGACAGAGTTTTTGTCACCCAGGCTGGAGTGCAGGGGCACTATCTCGGCTCACTAAAACCTCCGCCTCTCGGGATCAAGTGATTCTCATGCCTCAGCCTCCCGAGTAGCTGGGATTACAGGCATGCGCCATCATGCCCAGCTAATTTTTGTATTTTTTAGTAGAGATGAGGTTTCAACATGTTGGTCAGGCTGGTCTTGAACTCCTGACCTCATGATGCGCCTGCCTCGGCCTCCTAAAGTACTGGGATTACAAGTGTGAGCCACCCCGCCTGGCCTCTTCCATATCATTTTAAAGGCTTCATAGTATGTACAAATCATAAAGTTCACCACAATATTCCTCAAATGTTGCACATTTAGATCTTTTCCATTTATTTTCTATTACAAATAACCCGGTAAAGCACATCTTTGCCCATAAAATATTGTGTGCACTTCAGATAAACCCTTTTAGTGGAATTACTCTAAAGTGGACTTACTAAGTAAAAAAAGTATGACATTTTAAGGGTCTTCATGTATGTTACCAAACTGCTTTTCAGAAAGGTTGAAACCATTTACATACTCACTGGCAGTGTATGAGAGCAAAGTTGAGTTTTTAATTTTTTTTATTTTTATTTTTTGAGATGGAGTCTCACTCTGTCGCCCAGGCTGGAGTGCAGTGGCGTGATCTCGGCTCACTGCAACCTCTGCTTGCTGGATTTAAGTGATTCTCCTGCCTCAGCCTCCCGAGTAGCTGGGACTACAGGCGCATGCCACCATGCCCGGACAATTTTTTGTATTTTTAGTAGAGACTGGGTTTCACCATGCTGACCAGGCTGGTCTGGATCTCCTGACTTCATGATCCACCTGCCTTGGCCTCTCAAAGGGCTGGAATTACAGGCGTGAGCCACTGCGCCTGGCATGTCATTTCTGTATGTTGGTAATCTTTCAAGTACTCTCTTCTAGCTACTTTGAAATATACAATGTATTGTTTCTAACTCTAGTGACCCTACTCTGCTATGGAACATTAGAACGTATTTATTCTAACTGTATGACTGGATCCATTAACCAACCTTTTATTCATCACCCGCCTCCCACCCACACACCCTTTCCAGCCTCTGGTATCTATAATTCTCTTCTCTATTTCCATGAGGTCAACTTTTTTCTTTCTTTTCTTTCTTTTCTTTTTTTTTTTTTTT
>NW_012107653.1:296036-297785 GCF_000951045.1 Mandrillus leucophaeus
TTTTGCGACAGAGTTTCGCTCTTGGTGCCCAGGCTGGAGTGCAGTGGTGCAATCTTGGCTCACTGCAATCTCTGCCTCTGGGGTTCAAGCGATTCTTCTGTCTCAGCCTCACAAGTAGCTGGGATTACAGGCGCGTGCCACCAAGCCCAGCTAATTTTTTGCATTTTTAGTAGAGACGGGGTTTCATCATGTTGGCCAGGCTGGTCTCAAACTGCTGACCTCAGGTGATCCACCCGCCTCAGCCTCCCAAAGTGCTGGGATTACAGGTGTGAGCCGCTGAGCCTGACCCATTAGGTAATTTTTTATCCCTTACACCTCTTGCACCTCCCACCTTTCTGGGTCTACAGTGTCTATTATTCCACTCCAGTACACTATTTTTAAAAGGCCAGGTAGTATTGAAAAAGAATTCTAGACATGAAAAAAAGTTTTAAATTTAAAAACTCAATAGACATGTTAAACCACAGATTGGGCACAATTAAAGAGAAAAGTGGTAACTAGAAAAATAGATATATAGAATGCAACACAGAGAGATAAAGAAATAAAAAATATGAAAAGAGGTAAAGAGACATGCAGGACAAATTTTGAAAGTAATATTCAAAGAAGTAATGATTGAGGGTATTCTAGAACTGATTGTTTAAAAATGTGAATTCTCGGGCTGGACATGGTGGCTCATGCCTGTAATCCCAGCACTTTGGGAGGCCAAGGCAGGTGGATCACCAGGTCAGCAGTTCAAGACCAGCCTGACCAAGATGGTGAAACCCCATCTCTACTAAAAATACAAAAAAATTAGCCAGGCGTGGTGGCAGGCACCTGTAATCCCAGCTACTCGGGAGGCTGAGGCAGGAGAATTGCTTGAACCCAGGCGGCAGAGGTTGCAGCAAGCTGAGATCATGCCACTGCACTCCAGGCTGGGTGACAGACTGAGACTCCATCTAAAATAAAATAAAATAAAATAAAATAAAATAAAAAGAAATGTGAATTCTCAAATTCAGAAACTGTGAGTCCTGAGCAAGATAAATACAATAAATTCACATTTAGACCATTTTATTGAATCTTTAGAACATCAAAACAAATGATCCTGGTGATAATACTTAACATTTTCTATGTGCCCCATTGCTCTAAACACTGTACCCAAGAGATAATCATTTAAATATATTGTTATATTTTCTTCCAGTGTTTTATCGATGTATGTATATGCACAATACAAAAATTCAGAATAATTTTTGTATTATTCAAAACAAAATCAGAATAAACCCACACATAAAAACTTGTATTCTTCTTTTTTTTTTTTTTGCTCAGAATTTTACCATAAGCATTTTCCTATGTTATTAAGCAGCAGCAATAGCTGCAATAACAGCATAAATAACAACTAACATTTTAGTGTTGTTGTCAGGAGTATGGGTTTTGAAATCAAACTTTCCGGGTTTGAGTCCCAGCTCACCACTTACTAGCCATGTGGTGGACAAGTGACTCATCCTCTCTCTGATTCCATGTCCTCAGTAGTAAAAACCTACATCCTGGGGTTATTGTGAGTTACTATTTACTTTTTTTTTTTTTTTTTTTTGAGACAGAGTTTCACTCTTGTTGCCCAGGCTGGAGTACAATGGTGCAATCTCGGCTCACTGCAACCTTCGCCTCCCAGATTCAAGCGATTCTCCTGCCTCAGCCTTCCCAGTAGCCGGGATTACAGGCGCTCGCCACCACAAGTGACTAATTTTTGTCTTTTTAGTAGAGACGGGGTTTCACCAT
>NW_012107653.1:300363-308652 GCF_000951045.1 Mandrillus leucophaeus
GTTAGCCAGGATGGTCTCGATCTCCTGACCTCATGATCCACCCGTCTCGGCCTCCCAAAGTGCTGGGATTACAGGCTTGAGCCACCGCGCCCGGCCCAAGACATTTTTAAACATTGAAATAACATCAAAAGCATCTTCTCTGACCACAATGGAATAAAACTAGAAATCAATAATGAGAGGGATTTTAGAAACTATACAAACACATGGAAATTAAACAGTGTGCTCCTGAATGACAAGTGGGTCCATGAAGAAATTAAGAAGAAAATTGAAAAATTTCTTGAAACAAATGATAATGGAAACACAACATACCAAAACCTATGCGATACAGCAAAAGCAGTAGTAAGAGGGAAGTTTATAGCTATAAGCACCTACATCAAAAAAGAAGAAAAACTCCAAATAAATAATCTAACCATGCATCTTAAAGAACTAGAAAACTAAGAGCAAACAAATCCAAAATTATTAGAAGAAAATAAATAATATAGATCAGAGCAGAAATAAAATAAAAATGAAGAAAACAATACAAAAGATTAATGAAAGGAAAAGTTGATTTTTTAAAAAGATAAACAAAATAGACAAACCCTTTGCCAGAACAGTGAGGGAAAAAAACAAAGAAGACCCAAATAAATACAATGAGAGATGAAAATGGAGACATTACAACTGATTCTGCAGAAACTTAAAGGATCATTAGTGGCTACTATGAGCCAATAAATTGGAAAATCTAGAAGAAATGGATACATTTCTAGACACATATAATGTACCAGGATTGAACCAGGAAGAAATCCAAAACCTGAACAGACGAATAACAAGTAATGAGATCAAAGGCATAATAAAAAGTCTCCCAGCAAAGAAAAGCCCAGGACCCAAAGACTTCACTAGTGAATTCTACCAAACATTGAAAGAAGAAGTAATACCAGTCCTACTCAAACTATTCCAAAAAATAGAGGAGGAGGGAATCCTCCCAGTCTCATTCTACAAGGCTAGTATTACCTTGATACCCAAATTAGACAAAATACATCAAAAAAAAATAAAACTACAAGCCAATTTCTTTGATGAATATAGATGCAAACATACTCAACAAAATACTAACCAACTGAATTGAACACATTAAAAAGGTAATTCACCCTGACCAAGTGGGATTTATCCCTGGAATGCAAGGTTGGTTAGACATACACAAGTCAATCAATATGATTCATCATATCAACACAATGGAGGATAAAAACCATATGATGTGGGTGGGCATGGTGGCTCACGCCTGTAATCCCAGCACTTTGGGAGGCCAAGGCGGGTGGATCGCTTGAGGTCACAAGTTTGAGACCAGCCTGGCCAACATGGTGAAACCCTGTCTCTACTAAAAATATAAAAATTAGCCGGGTGTGGTGGCACACATCTGTAATCCCAGGTACTCAGCAGTCTGAGGCAGGAGAATCACTTGAACCTGGGAGGCAGAGGTTGCAGTGAGCTGAGATCATGCCACTACACTCCAAAGTGGGCAACAGAGCAAGACTCCATCTCAAAAAAACAAAAACAAAAAAACCATATGATGATTTCAATTGATGCTGAAAAAACATTTGATAAAATTCAACATTTCTTCGTGATAAAAACCCTCAAAAAACTGGGTATAGAAGGAACATACTTCAACATAATAAAGACAATATATGACAGACCCATAGCTGTTATTAGACTGAATGGGGAGAAACTGAAACCCTTTCCTCTAAGATGTGGAACACAACAAGGATGCCCACTGTCACCACTGTTGTTCAACATAGTACTGGAAGTCCTAGCTAGAGTAATCAAAGAAGAGAGATATAAAGGACATCCAAATTGGAATGGAAGAAATCCAATTATCCTTGTTTGCAGATAATATGATCTTATATTTGGAAAAACCTAAAGACTCCACTAAAATACCATTAGAACTGATAAACAAATTCAGTAAAGTTGCAGGATACAAAATTAGCATACAAGAATCAGTAGCATTTCTATAAGCCAACAGTGAACAATCTGAAAAAGCAATCAAGAAAGCAATTCCATTTACAATAGCTACAAAAAACAAACAAACAAAAAAACAAAACACCTAGGAATTAACCAAAGACGTGAAAGATCTCTACAATGAAAACTATCGGGCTGGTAAAAAGTAATTGTAGTTTTTGCCATTACTTGTTTTTTTTGTTTGTTTGCTTTTTTGAGACAGAATCTTGCTCTGTCACCCAGGCTGGAGTGCAGTGGCACGATCTCGGTTCATTGCAACCTCTGCCTCCTGGGTTCAAGTGATTCTCCTGCCTCAACCTCCCAAGTAGCTGGGATTACAGGTGCATGCCACCATGCCCGGCTAATTTTTGTATTATTAGAGATGGGTTTCGCCATGTTGGCCAGGCTGGTCTTAAACTCCTGATGTCAAGTGATCCACCTGCCTTGGCCTCCCAAAGTGCTGGGATTACAAGCATGAGTCACTGCACCCAGCTGCCATTACTTTTAATGGCAAAAACTGCAATTACTTTTGCACCAACCTAATATAAAACATTGATGCAAGAATTTGAAGAAGACACAAAAAAATGAAAGGGTGTTCCATGTTCATGAACTGGTAGAATAAATGTTGTTAAAATGTCAATACTGGCCAGGTGCGGTGGCTCACGCCTGTAATCCCAGCAATTTGGGAGGCCAAGGCAGGTGAATCACCTGAGGTCAGGAGTTCAAGACCAGCCTGACCAATATGATGAAACCCTGTCTCTACTAAAAATACAAAAAGTAGCCGGGCATGGTGGCACATACCTGTAATCTCAGCTATTCAGGAGGCTGAGGCAGGGAGTCACTTGAACCCGAGAGATGGAGGTTGCGATGAGCCGAGATTGTGCCATTGCACTCCAGCCTGGGAAACGAGAGCAAAACTGTGAAAAAGAAAAAAAAAAGTACTATCCAAAGCAATCTACAGATTCAATGCAATCCCTATCTAAATACCAATGACAGTCACAGAAATAGAAAAAAAATCCTAAAATTTTTATGCAACCATAAACGACCCAGAATAGCAAGAACCATACCCAACAAAAAGAAGAAAACTGGAGGAATTACATTACCTGACTTCAAATTATACTACAGAGCTATAGTAACCAAAACAGCATGGAACAGGCAGAAAAACAGACATGTAGACCAATGGAACAGCATAGAGTACCCAGAAACAAATCCATACATCTACAGCAAACTCATTTTCAACAAAGGTGCCAAGAAAATATGCGGGAAAAAGACAGTCTCTTCAATAAATGGTGCTGGGAAAACTGGATATTCATAAGCAGAAAAAATGAAACTAGGTCCCTATCTGTCACCATCTACAAAAGTCAAATCAAAATGGATTAAAGACTTAAATCCAAGACCTCAAACCATGAAACTACTACAAGAAAACACTGAGGAAACTCTCCACGATGTTGGACTGGGCAAAGATTTCTTGAGTAATCCACAAGCACAGTCCAAAGCGAAATGGACAAATGATTTAAAAAGCTTCTGCACAGGAAAGGAAACAATCAACAAAGTGAAGGGACAACCCATGGGTGGGAGAAAATATTTGCAAAGTACTCATCTGACAAGGGATTAATAACCAGAATATGCAAGGAGTTCAAACAACTCTATAGGAAAAAAAAAAATCTAATAATCCAGTTAAAAAATGGGCCAAATATCTGAATAGATCATCAGAGAAATGCAAATCAAAACTATATTGAGATACCGGCCAGGTGCGGTGGCTCACGCCTGTAATCCTAGCACTTTGAGAGGCCAAGGTGGGTGGATCACTTGAGGTCAGGAGTTCGAGACCAGCCTGGCCAACATGGTGAACTTCGTCTCTACTAAAAATACAAAAAATTAGCTGCGTGTGGTGACCCATGCCTATAATCCCAGCTACTCGGGAGGCTGAGACAGGAGAATCACTTGAGCCTGGGAGGTTGCAGTGAGCCGGGATTGTGCCATTGCACTCCAGCCTGGGGGACAGAGCAAGACTTGGTCTTAAAAAAAAAAAAAAGAAAGAAAGAAAGAAAGAAAAGAAAACCCCCTAAAAAATGATAATGAGATACCCTCTTACCCCAGTTAAACTGGCTTTTATACAAAACACAGGCAATAACAAATGCTGGTGAAGATGTGGCAAAAAGGGAATCCTTGTACACTGTCGGTGGGAATATAAATTAGTACAACCACTGTGGAGAATGGTTTGGAGATTTCCTCAAAGAACTAAAAATAGAGCTACTATATGATCCAGCAATCCCACTTCTGGGCATATACCCTAAAGAAAGAAAATCAATATATTGAACATATATCTGCATTCCCATGTTTACTGCAGCATTATTTCACAATAGCCAAGATTTGGAAGCAACTTAAATGTTAATCAGCAGATGAATAGATAAATAAAATTTGGTACATATACACAATGGAGTATTTTCCAGCCATAAAAAGAGTGAGATCTTGTCATTTACAACAACAAAGGTGTACCTGGAGGTGATTATGTTAAGTGAAATAAGCCAGGCACAGAAAGACAAACTGCACGTGTTTTCACTTATTTGTGGGAGCTAAAAATTAAAACAATTGAACTCATGGAGATACAGAGTAGAAGGATGGCCACCAGAGGCTGGGAATGGGGTGGTGGGGGAGTGGAGGGGAAGTGGGGATGGTTATTGAGTACAAAAAATAGAAAGATGAATAAGACCTAGTATTTGATAGCACAACAGGGTGACTATAGTCAACAGTAATTTAATTGTACATTTAAAAATGACTAGGCTGGGCACAGTGGCTCACGCCTGTAATCCCAGCACTTTGGGAGGCTGAGGTGGGCAGATCACAAGGTCAGGAGATCAAGACCATCCTGGCTAATACAGTGAAACCCTGTCTCACTAAAAACACAAAAAATTAGCCAGGCATGGTGGCACGCACCTGTAGTCCCAGTTACCTGGGAGGCTGAGGCAGGAAAATGGCGTGAACCCGGGAGGCGGAGCTTGCAGTGAGCCGAGATCGCGCCACTGCACTCCAACCTGGGCCACAGAGCAAGACTCCGTCTCAAAAAAAAAAAAAAACGAAAAACCTAAAAGAGTATAACTGGATTGTTTGTAACACAAAGGATAAATGCTTGAGGTGATGGGTACTCTATTTACCCTGATGGGATTATTATGCATTTCATGCCTTATCAAAAATATCTCACGTACCCATAAACATATACATCTACTATATATGCACACACACAAAAAAATGAAAATGAAAAAAGAAAGCGAAAAGAGAAAAAAGAGGAAGAAAAAATTACTCTGTTTTCAGACTGGTTTTGTTTTGGAGGATTCAATGCTTAGCCAGTTCATTTACAGCTCTCCCTTGGTGTTCAGTTCCTGCTTACATGGATCCTCATGTCAGCCAGAGGTGAAAACTTAGGTTCTTCTCGGCCCTTTTCTGAGCATATTTCTGAGCATGAGCGCCTGGCATGCATGTGACCTTTTTCAACTCTCTGGTATACACAGGAGCTGTTAAAATCCCTTATTTCCCTACATATTTCCTTTCCGATCTTCTTCCTTCCTTCAGTCTATTATTTGTTCTGACCGTTATCTCTTTCGCCAGGCTGCTCCAGACAATACTGTGCCTTCAAATACTTTCAGCAAAAACGACCTACTTCTGAGAATGCTCCAAGTTGAGTGAAATGAGGCAGGTCCTCGCACCAGTTCTTGAGAGAACTACTAGTCAGGTTGAAGCATAAAACTGCAACATTTGGAAATAAGATCTGCATTGCTCCCTCCAGCACTATAAAGTTATACCAGGAGTGTGGGATGCTACCTTCATGACTGCTGCTGATCTAAAACAGGGAGTTGGCAAGCAGGTGATTAAAAACACCACAGCATTCTTTTACTGCAATGTAGCTGCTGCTTTCTTCATTAAGCTTTCCCTTGCTTGTTGTAAGTTTTCGACTAAATTCCAGAGTTCTGCAAAAATTTACAGTCTTTGACAGCTTGTTATTTGATTTTGGAGGGATGGAGCCCTGGGGTTCCCTATTTTGCCATTTTCCATGACATCACGAACAAGTATAGTTGTCATAAGCTTTTGATTAGTTTCCAGAGCTCTGATAAAGTTGATTTTAACACTGTTGCCAGTTTATTTTCTGCTTTTGTGAAGGGATAGACTTTTGGAGTTCCCTACTCTGTCATTTTTGCTAATGTTACTTAAATTCAGGAATCTTTTTAAGGGAAAGTTGTCCATTTCAGTATTTTACTCCAACAGGGAGTCATTGCTGGAAGAAGACAATGTCTGACCACTCTGACTTCTACAATGGTCTAGTCATAACTCTCAGATCCAGCAATTTCATTGGCGGAAGCTTTACCTTACAGAAGATGGGCCTTATTAAAACGATAAGCAATAGCTCCATTAAACAGGTACAACAATATCTAAATTTTTTAATTTTTTTTATTTTTTTTTTTGAGACGGAGTTTCACTTTTGTTGCCCAGGCTGGAGTGCAATGGCTCGATCTCGACTCACTGCAACCTCCGCCTCCTGGGTTCAAGCAATTCTCCTGCCTCAGTTTCCCGAGTAGCTGAGATTACAGACATGTGCCACCACACCCGGCTAATTTTGTATTTTTAGTAGAGACGAGATTTCACCATGTTGGCCATTCTGGTCTTCAACTCCTGACCTCAGATGATCCACCTGCCTCGGCCTCCCAAAGTGCTGGGATTACAAGTGTGAGCCACTGCACCCAGTCAACAATGTCTAAATTTTTAAAAGGTTGATTATATAGCTTTTATTCTGTTCCTCTTGCTTTCTTTTTTCCCACTAGCACGTTTTCTTCCTCGCACTTTTCTGTATTTTTTTTTTTTTTTTTTTTTTTCCTTTTTTTTTTTTTTCCCCCCACCACCGTTTTTTTCCCCCCCCTTTTTTTTTTTTTTTTTTTTTTTTTTTTTTTTTGGAGATGGAGTCTTGCTTTGTTGCCCAGGCTGGAGTGCAATGGCACGATCTTGGCTCACTGCAACCTCCACCTCCCGGGCTCAAGTGATTCTCCTGCCTCCGTCTCCTGAGTAGCTGGGATTACAGGCGTGCACCACCATGTATGGCTAATTTTTGTATCTTTAGTAGAGATGGGTTTCACCATGTTGGCCAGTCTGCTCTCGAACTCCTGACCTCGTGGATCCGCCCGTCTTGGCCTCTAAAAGTGCTGGGATTACAGGTGTAAGCCACCGCACCCGGCCTCTGTATTTTGTAAATGTTTTATAGTCAACATGCATTTATCTTGTTTTATAAGTGGAATAAAAGAGATTTATGAATGTAATAAGAAAGAATTCAAGTTCCTTACTACAGCTTATGAAGAACAGTTAAATTTTAAATTATCTTCTCCCCTGAAGAAAAATATAAATAATTGTAGTTTTACTTTATTATATTACAGTATTCTAGAATTGATAGATTCCTACTTTTTATCCCTTTCTTTAGTTCACAGTGGTGATAGATACCTGAAGAAATGATTCTGGTGGGCTGGATTAATATTCAGCAAGTGTTCTTCACTTTACAACCTATTGGAATTACATTTAACCCAACGCTAATTTAAAAACAAGTTAGTGTCGAGAAGCCAGCAGAACAATATTTTAAAAACTTTTTTTTTTCATGAATCATGGTCAGGTTTAGAATAAGTCAACAAGCATTCAGAATTTCTCCTTTTGCAGAATATATTCAATAAAATCTCATTTTTTCCCATACACAGAGTCACATAAGCCTAGACACATATTTACTTACTTTCTTTCTTTCTTTCTCTTTCTTTCTTTCTTTCTTTCTTTCTTTCTTTCTTTCTTTCTTTCTTTCTTTCTTTCTTTCTTTCTTTCTTTCTTTTTTTCCTTTTTTTTTTTGAGACAGAGTGTCGCTCTCTTTCCCAGGCTGGAGTGCAGTGGCGCAATCTTGACTCACTGCAACCTCCGCTTTTCTATAATAAAAAAATTATCAGGAGTGTATCCCGGGCCAGGCATAGTGGTGGCTCTAGAATTGATAGATTAGCGCTATTACTGCAATCCCAGCACTTTGGGGGACCGAAGTGGAAGGATCCCTTGAACTAAGGAGTTCAAGACCAGCCTAGGCAACATAGCAAGACCCCTATCCCTACAGAAAATTTTGAAACTAGCCAGTTGTGGTGGCATGCACCTCTAGTCCCAGCTACTCTGGAGGCTGAGGTGGGAGGATCACTGGGGCCCAGGAGGTAAAGGCTGCAGTGAGCTGCAATGACATAACTGCACTCCAACCTGGGTGACAGAATTAGACTCTGCCTCAGGAAAAAAAAAAAAAAGAATTATTTCTCCATACATTGG
>NW_012107653.1:309501-309962 GCF_000951045.1 Mandrillus leucophaeus
AATCTCCCAAAGTGCTGGGATTACAGGTGTGAGCCACTGCACCCGGCCAAGATATTTTATTAATACAGACAAGATCTTTCTAAAATTCATATGGAAAGGCAAAGGAATTAGAATAGCAAAAACAATTTTGCAAAGGAAGAAAAAAGTGGGAGGAATCAATATACTTAATTTCAAGACATTAGAGAACTACAATAATCAAAACTCTGTGGCAGTAGTGGAAGGACAGACAGACAGATAAGAGGAACAGAATGGACAACCCAGAAGTAGACCCACACAAATATGTCAACTGATTTTGACAAAGGCACAAAAGAACTCAGATGGTACTAGAGCAATTGGACAAAATGACAAAAATGAACCTTGACTTAGACCTCACACCTTATACAAAAATTAACTCAAAGTGGATCACAGACTCAAATTTATAATATAAAAGTATAAATTTAGGCGGGGCACGGTGGCTTACT
>NW_012107653.1:315602-323627 GCF_000951045.1 Mandrillus leucophaeus
TGCTTGAACCTGGGAGGCAGAGGTTGCAGTGAGCCGAGATCACGCCATTGCACTCCAGCCTGGGCGACAGAGCGAGACTCGATTTCAACAAAACAAAACAGAACAAAAAGCAAAAAAAGAAGATAGACAGATTGCAAATAAACAGATGAAAAGATGCGCAATATCATCAGCCATTAGGAAAATGCAAAATTTTAAAAGATATCCACAAGATATCACTACATACCCATCAGAATGGCTTAAAATAAAAAATAGTGAATACATCAAATGTTGGCAATGATGCAAAGAAACTCTTATCAGTGAGCTTGAAAGGAGTATAAAACGGTACAGACACCCCAGAAAACTGCTTGGCAGTTTATTAAAAAACTAACCATGCTATTACTATATAACCCAGAAATCACACACTTGGGAATTTATATCAAAGAAATGAAACTGATGTGCACACAAAAACCTATACACAATTGCTCATCGCAACTTTATTCATAACAACCAAAGACGAGGAGCAACTCAAATGCCAATAACAGGTGAATGGTTAAATAAAACTACTCAGGCATAAGGCTAGGTGTGGTGGCTCACGCCTGTAATCCCAGCACTTTGGGAGGCCGGGGAGGGTGGATCACTTGAGGTCAGGAGTTCGAGACCAGTCTGGCCAACATGGCAAAACCCCGTCTCTACCAAAAATAAAATAGCTGGGCATGGTGGCACACACCTGTAGTCCCAGCTACTTGGGAGGCTGAGGTGGGAAGATCGCTTGAGCCTTGGAGACAGAGGTTACAGTGAGCCAAGATTGTGCCACTGCACTCC
Source organism: Mandrillus leucophaeus (assembly GCF_000951045.1). Classification (NCBI taxonomy): domain Eukaryota; kingdom Metazoa; phylum Chordata; class Mammalia; order Primates; family Cercopithecidae; genus Mandrillus; species Mandrillus leucophaeus. The sequence continues at coordinate 316,404 of NW_012107653.1, forward strand.
AGCCTGGGCAACAGAGTCTCACTCTGATTTTGAGACAGAGTCTCACAATACATACATAAATAAATAAATAAGAGTATATTCCTGTCTCTGCCTTATAATCTGATCCTGATCAGTTTCTGTCTAAGCAAACTTTTTTTCTTTTTTTTTTTTTTTTGAGATGGAGTTTAGCTCGTTGCCCAGGCTGGAGTGCACAACCTCCGCCTCCCTGAGTTCAGCGATTCTCCTGCCTCAGCCTCCCAAAGTGCTGGGATTACAGGCATGAGCCACCGCACCCAGCTTGTCTAAGCAAACTTAACTTTGGCTTCTGTTGCTCGAACTGGAGTTACAGTTGAATCTCACAACTCAAGGCTATACTATAGGCAAGCAACTTTCCTAGGAAAATGATCCAAAGAAGTGAGATACTCTGGGAACAAATAACAGAAAGAGATAAGGATAAAGCTGGTGTCAGATCCTAGAAATTGGGACTGTTTGTGAGACTTTCAATATAGGCCTGTCATTTTGGTCTTTTATTCTGACCGAAGCAGCACTTTCTTAATCATAGTAAAATAGAAATGAAATGCTTATCTGCTACTCATTTCTCTAGGAAACATGATAGATGTGCTCCTTATTTTTTACCAGTCATTTGTGCAATTTCTTCTATTTTGATTAGTGGGTCATAAAATATTAGTAACTATCAATCTAAAAAAACTTTTAGCCTTTTCTCAGTAGAATAATGATACAAATTACTTGAGAATCAGAACTATCCTGCTTTATAGCTGCTGTGGGACTTATTTAATCCAAAAAAAAAAAAAAAAAAAAAAGATAGGGCTCAACTGAAATCTGGTAGAAGTTCAGAGTTTACATAGCACAAGTGTGTGACTAAGAGCTTTTGATTCTTTACGTGGGCTGGACTTTAAAAACTGTAGTATATGTTTAAAAAACAGTACAGAGACCCTAAGTTTTGTTTATAGTCACATCACCTTGCTCAACTATGAACTTTGTGTCATGTATGCAGTGGAAATTGGAGAAGCTGCCCTTTTCGCAGCCTGTGCCTTTGCCCTGGCAACACTGGTAACAACTCTGAGTGTGCTAAGTGTATTATTCAGTTAAACAGAATTAAGATGCTTTATTTAAACCTTCTGTAAATATCAGCATCATTTTTGCTCTATTCTCCTCCATTCTTATTTTTAATTCTCATACCCCCAAATGAGTTCTAGCTGATAGTATTTTACTTCTGCTGAGGATGATCTTTTATTTCCCTTATCTCTTTTATTTAGGAGAAATTTTAATTTTTAGAGTTTAAATTTAAAAATTAAAATTTTAATTTTTAGAAGATATTATATATTTCAGTAAATATTCTTCCATGTATAAAACCCACCAACTATAACGTTGCTTGATTTGTCACTTCTGCAATAATTTTTCTTTAGTTTAATTTATCTGTCTTATGTGCCTTTTGGTGCTTCTTCCTAGGAGCTCCTTGGTAGAATTAAAATAACTGTCTTTTTCTTTTTTTGAGACAGTGTCTCTCTCTGTTGCCCAGACAGGAGTGCAGTGGCACGATCTTGGCTCACTGCAACCTCTGCCTCCTGAGTTCAAGGATCCTCCTGCTTCAGCCCCCCTAGTAGCTGGGATTACAGGCATGCGCCACCGTGCCCGGCTAATTGTTGTATTTTTTGTAGAGACAGGTTCTCGCCATGTTGGCCAGGCTGGTCTCAAACTCCTGACGTCAGGTGATCCACCTGCCTGGGCCTCCCAAAGTGCTGGGATTACAGGCGTAAGCCACCATGCCTGGCCCAATAACTCATTTTTATCCCTATTGAAACACTAGAAAAATTCTACATGGTACAAGAACATTGAGTGAACCTGGTCATTTTTATCATTTTTCAAAGAATTACCTAGCCTATGTCTGGAGAAGGAATTCTTGGTTTATTTACCTTTTCTCTGTTTTCCCACAGTTCAATTCTATCTTCTTACTTTTTGAATGAACAATTGAATATGCATGGTAAGATCATAAGTGCATCTTAAGTGTCCTGGGCTCTATGTAATGATGATCTATGTTCAACAGGGGGAACAGATTTCTACCTTGTCACAGATGACTGAGAAATGGAAAAATCCAGGTACTAACTGAACTAAATAGGGCATAATTTTTATTTTAAAATAATGTTTTTTCTATTTGAAAAAGTAGTTACATTTATTGCGAAGTGTTAACAAGATACATGATTCAGGAATTGGTTTACTGGCAGTAGAAAAAAGCTACAATATTAGAGGTCTACCTACTTAATTTTTAATTTTTATTTTTTAAATTTTGTTTTATTATTTTTAATTTTTAATTGACACATAATAATTGTACACATTTACAGGGTACAGGGTGATATTTTGATACATGTATACAATGTGTAATGATCAAATCAGGGTACTTGACATATCTATCACCTCAAACATTTATCATATCTTTGTGTTGTGAACATTCAAAACCCTCTCTTGTAGCTACTTGAAAATATACAATAAATTATTGTTAGTTACAGTCACCCTACTGTGCAATAGAAAACCAGAACTCATTTCTCCTCTCTAACTGTAATTTTGTATTGGTTAACCAACCTCTCCCCCTCCTCTTCCCAGGTTTTAGTAACCATTATTCTATTCTCTGCTTCTAATGAGATCAATAGTTTTAGCTCTCACACATGAGTGAGAACATGTGATATTTATCTTTCTGTGACTGAGACTTCTTTTTTTTTTTTTTTTTAGGCAGAGTTTCGCTCTTGTCGCCCAGGCTGGAGTGCAATGGCATGATAGCTCACAGCAACCTCCACCTCCCAGGTTCAAGTGATTCTCCTGCCTCAGCCTCCGGAGTAGCTTGGATTACAGGCATGTACCCCTACACCCGACTAATTTTTGTATTTTTAGTAGAGACGGGGTTTCACCATGTTGGCCAGGCTGATCTTGACCTCCTGACCTCACCAGCCTCGGCCTCCCAAAGTGCTGGGATTACAGGCGTGAGTCACGGCACTTGGCCCCATAACCACATTTCAAGTGCCCCGTAGCAACACATGGTCAGTGGCTACTATAATGGACAGTGCAACTACAGAACATTTGCATCATCACAGGAAATTCTATTAGATAATGCTATTCTAGAGAATGAAATAAGATAGGAAAAACTGTATATATAGTGGAGAAAAATGAGATTAAATTTTCTATCTCTTTTCACTCATGTGTGCTTGTATACATAGAAAACCCAAGGGACAGTCACCAAAATGGTGGAGTAGAAGCAATCTGGCTTCATTTTCCCCGACAAAAAATTAAAAACAACTATTCAGTGCCAAGCTTGTTACTAGCAATATCCCAGAACTCAAAACTGAGACTGTGTCAATCTCTGGGGCCACAAAGAATTGAAAAACTGTGACTAGATGGTAAGAGAAACAGACACCTCTACCTGCAACACCTCTTTCCCCAGCTGCCAGGCACCTTGCAGAAAAGTCCCCCTGGACTCCTGGTTTCTACACTGGAAAAAGCAAGATTGAGGTGGACAGCCAGCTCTCTTACTATCTTGGGTTCCTTTGTAGGAAAGCCATTCCTGCTCAACCCATGGGAAGCATCATGAGTGTCTGGAAGGAGAAAAACCCCTGAGGGCAGCTAGGAACGAACAGTGGAGGTGTGGCTAGGACCCCATTGCAGGGAAACTCAGGAGCTGCTCTTTCTCAGTCAAAGGAGATACCAAATCAGAGAGGCAGTTCAGCAGCATCGTGCTGTAGGAGGCACGCTCCTAGGGTCCTCTGGCCACTAACCTTAGCCAGCCTTCCCACACAGGCAGGATATTCCCTTTGGGATTCCCAGTCCCCCAATCTGGGGCAATGCTCGGAACTTTTGTGAGAACTACAGCAAATCTTGGCTATCTAGTGCCAAAAAGGAAACAGCAATCTGGGATTAAGGGGACTCAACAAGCAAGTTGCCTAGAACTTCTAATCAAACATGCTCAAGAAGGACCAAACCAAGCCAGAGAGCAAAGACTGGAATAAATAACTAATCCTTCAATGTGAAGTCATAGACATATATTAATAAGAAACAACAGTAAATGGGAACCATGATCTTCCCAAATGAACAAAGTAATAAGCCAGTGACCAATCCCAACAAGACAATGATACATGAGCTTTCAGATCAATAATTCAAAATAACAGTTTTGAGGAAATTCAGGGAACTCTAAGAAAACACAGAAAATCAATTCAGTATTTTTTATAAGAGAAATTTAACAAAGAGCTCGAAATAATAAAACAAGTCAAACAGAAATCCTGGAACTAAGAAATGCATTAACCAACTAAATTTCCAAATAGCCTGTCTTCAAGCTCACTGAGTCTTTCTTCTGCACAATCAATTCTGTTGTTAACCTCAGAAAGCAAATCTAAGAGACACTGGCCTTAAAGAGGAAACTGAGAAAGAGCAAGGGCTAGAAATCTTATTCAAAAAAATAAGCACAGAAAACTCTCCAAACCTAGATAAAGATATAAGTATCCAGGTATAGGAAGGCCAAACATCACCAAACAGATTCAGTGCAAATAAAACTGTACCAAGGTATATACTAATAAAACTCTCAAAGGTAAAGGATGAAGAGAGGGTCCTAAAAGCAGCAAGAGAAAAGAAGTAAATAATGGGCCAGGTGCGGTGACTCAGGCCTGTAATCCCTGCATTTTGGGAGGCCAAGGTGGGAGGATCACTTGAGGTCAGGAGTTCGAAACCAGCCTGGGCAACATGGTGAAACCCCGTCTCTACTAAAAATATAACAATTAGCCAGGAGTGGTGGTGCACACCTGTAATCCCGGATACTTGGGAGTCTGAGGCAGGAGAATTGCTTGAACGGGGAGGCAGAGGTTGCAGTGAGCCAAGATCATGCCACTGCACTTCAGCCTGGGCCACAGAGCAAAACTCCATCCCCCACTCCCACCCAAAAAAAGGAAGCAGCAGCAAATAATGTATAAAGGGGCTCCCATTTGTCTGGCAACAGAATTCTCAGCAGAAACCATATAGATCAGGAGGCAGTGGGGTGACATATTCAAAGTGCTGAAGGAAGAAACTGCCAAATGAGAATACTGTACCCAGCAAAGCTTTATCTCCTTCAGATGTGAAGGAGAGATGAAAAATTTCCCAAACAAAAACTAAGGGAATTCATCACAACAAGAACTGTCTTACAAAAAATGCTAAAGGCATTTCTTCTATCTGAAAGAAAAGGATGCTAACATGCAATAAGAAAATATCAGAAGGCATACAATTCACTGGTAAAAGTAAGTAGACAGACAAATTCAGCATACTTTAATACTGTAATTGTGATGTGTAAACCACTCAGATCTCTAGTATGAAAACTAGAAGGCTATCAAAAATAATAATAACTATAACAAGTTTATAGTAGATGGGCAACGTAAAAACATGTAAATTAGCTGGGTGTGGTGGCTCATGCCTGTAATCCCAGCACTTTGGGAGGCTGAGGCAGGCAGATCACTTGAAGCCAGGAGTTCAAGACCAGCCTGGCCAACATGGCGAAACCCTGTAACTACTAAAAACATACAAATTAGACATGCTGGTGGAACGTGCCTGTAATCCCAGCTACTTGGGCGGCTGAGGCATGAGGATCACTTGAACCCAGGAGGCAGAGGTTGCAGTGAATCAAGATCCTGCCACTGCATTCCAGCCTAGGCAACAAAGTGAGACTCTGTCTCAAAAAAATAAATACATAAAATAAAAATAAAAAGACATAAATTGAGCCAATAAAACATCAACAAGGAAAAGCCCAGAACCCAATGACTTCATTGCTGAATTCTACTAAACTTTAAAAGAGGAACTAGGTCGGGTACGGTGGCTCACACCTGTAATCCCAGCACTTTGGGAGGCTGAGGTGGGCAGATCACGAAGTCAGGAGATCGAGACCATCTTGTCTAACACAGTGAAATCCTGTCTTTAATAAAAATACAAAAAATTAGTCAGGCGTGGTGGCGGGTGCCTGTAGTCCCAGCTACTCCAGGGGCTATGGCAGGAGAATGGCATGAACCCGGAAGGCGGAGCTTGTAGTGAGCCGAGATCACCCCACTGCACTCCAGCCTGGGCGACAGTGCAAGACTCCGTCTCAAAAAAACAAAACAAAACAAAACAAAACAAAAAAAACAACAACAACAAAACAAAATCCACCAAAATACAAAAAACTAATATCAGTTCTTCTCAAACCCTTCCAGAAAACTGAACAGAAGAAAATTCTTCCAAACTCATTTGGAAAATCTATTAGGCCAGCATTACTCTGCTACCAAAACCAGACAAGGACACAACAAAAAAAGAAAGCTGTAGACCAATATCCATGATGAGCATAGAAGCAATAATCCCCAACAAAATACTAGCAAACCAATTCCAGGAGCACATTTAAAAGATCATTCACCATAATTGGGATTTATCTCAAGGATGCAAGGGAGTTTCAGTGTATGCAAATCAATAAATGTGATATAACACATCAACAGAATGAAGGATAAAAATCATTTTATCACCTCAATAAACTCAGAAAAACACAATTGATAAAATTCAACATCCCTTCATGATAAAAAGTCTCAAAAAGTTAGGTACAGAAGAAATGTACAGCAGCACAACAAAGGCTGTGTATAACAAACCTACAGCCAGCATCAGACTAGCAATCCCATTTACAATAAATCCAATTTACAATAAACACAAAAAGAGGGAACAGTCGGAAGCTTTTACTTTCAGATCTAGGACAAAACAGGCATACCCACTTTCACCAGTTTTATTTAATGTAATGCTGGCAGTCTAAGCCAGAGTAATTCAGCAAACAAAATAAATAAAGAGAATCCAAACTGGAAAGAAAGGAAGACAAATTGTCCTGTTTGTAGACAACATGATCTTATACAGAGAAAACCCTAAAAGCTCCAGCAAAAAACTGTTAGAACTGATGAACAAATTCAGTAAAGTTGCAGAATACAAAATCAACATATAAAAATCAGTAGTGCTGGGCATGGTAGCTCATGCCTGTAATCCCAGCACTTTGGGAGGCCAAGGTGGGCGGATCATGAGGTCAGGAGATCGAGACCATCCTGGCTACCACGGTGAAACCCCATCTCTACTAAAAATACAAAAAATTAGCCGGGCATGGTGACTGGTGCCTGTAGTCCCAGCTACTGGGGAGGCTGAGGCAGGAAAATCACTTGAACCCAGGAGGCGGAGGTTGCAGTGAGCCAAGATTGTGCCACTGCACTCCAGCCTAGG
>NW_012107653.1:323731-333317 GCF_000951045.1 Mandrillus leucophaeus
AGGAGAAGGAGCCTCAAGGAGGGCCTTAGAGTCAAATGCCCCTGGGTTCAAGCGATTCTTAGATCGCCCCACTGCCCTCCAACCTGTGCAATAGAGTGAGACTCCATCTCGAAAAAAAAAAAAAAAAAGTGACTCCATACACCCCAAGAATGAACTAGTGGAAAAAGAAAGCAAAAAAAGCAATCCTATTTACAATAAAAACAAAAAAAAAAAAAAACAAAAAATACCTAGGAATGGCCAGGCGCAGTGGCTTATGCCTGTAATCCCAACACTTTGGGAGGCTGAGGCAGGCGGATCACGAGGTCAGGAGTTTGAGACCAGCCTGGCTAATACGTTGAAACCCTATCTCTACTAAAAATACAAACATCAGCCAGGTGTGGTGGCAGGCACCTGTAATCCCAGCGACTCGGGAGGCTGAGGCAGCAAATTGCTTGAACTCGGGAGGCAGAGGTTGCAGTGAGCCAAGATCATGCCACTGCACTCCAGCCTGGGTGATGGAGTGAAACTCGGTCTTAAAAAAAAAAACAAAAAACAAAAAACAAAAACAAAAACAAAAAACCCTAGGAATATATTTAAATGAGGTAAAAGACCGAGATGAAAAAGTTATAAAACACTAATGAAAGAAATTGAAGAGGACAAAAAAATAGAAGGACTTTCATGTTCATGGATTGGAAGAATCAACATTTTGAAAGAGTAATCTGTTACCAAAAGTTGTCTATACATTCAATGCAATCACAATCAAAACACTAATGACATTATTCATAGAAATATTTTTAAAATCCTAAAATTTGTATGGAGTTACAAAAGATTCTGAGTAGCCAAAGTAATTCTGAGTAAGAAGAACAAAGCTGAAGGCACCACACTACCTGACTTCAAAATATACTACAAAGCTATAGTGACCAAAACAGCATAGTACTGGCATAAAAACAGACACATAGACCAACAGAGGAGAATAGAGAATGCAGATATAAACCCATGTATTTACAGCCAACTAATTTTTGACAAAGGTGCCAAGAACATTCATTGGGGGAAGTGACAGTCTACTAAATAAATGGTGCTGGGAAAACTGGATATCCATATGAAGAAAAATGAAACTATACCCCTATATCTCACCATATATAAAAATCAACTCAAAATAGATTAAAGACTTACGTGTAAGACCTGAAACTATGAAATGACTAAAGGAAAACATAGAGGAAATACTTGAGGACATTGGTCTGGGCAAAGATTTTATGGCTAACACCTCCCAAGCACACACAACAAAAGCAAAAATAGAGAAGTGGGATTACATAGGAAAGAAAGAAAATTAACTCAAAACGAACCAAAGACCTAAATGTAAGACCTTAAATTATAAAACTCTTAGAAGAAAACATAGGGGAAAAGCTTCATGACATTGGATTTGACAATGATTTCTTAGATATAACAACAAAGACACAGGCAACAAAAGAAATAGTAGATAAATTGGACTTCACCAAAATTAAAAACTTTTGTGTACCAAAGGATGCTATCTAGCTGGGATTACAGGTGCCCACCACCACACCTGGCTAATTTATTTTTTTGTATTTTTAGTAGAGATGGGGTTTCACCAGGTTGCCCAGGCTGGTCTCAAACTCCTGACCTCAAGTGATCAGCCTGCCTCGGCCTTCCAAAGGGCTGGGATTATACCACACCCAGCCAGAATATATGAAGAACTCTTACAACTCCAGAACAACACAAAGTAGAACCCAACTAACCTAATTAATAAATGGGAAATAAATTTGCAGAATACAAAGTCAACATACAAAAATCAGTAGTAACTCTATACACTCCAACAATGAACTAGTGGAAAAAGAAAGTAAAAAAGCAAGCCCATCTATGATAACTAAAAAAAACCTAGGAGTATATTGAAATTTCATGTGCTAATTGGCCATTTGTATCTCTTCCTTGGAGTAATAAAATAGGCATTTCTCCAAGGAAGAGATACAAGTGGCCAATTAGCACATGAAAAAGGTGCTCAACATCATTAGCCATCAGGGACATGGAAAGTAAAACCACAATGAGATACTACTACATACCCATTAAGATGCCTATTATTTTTTAAAAGTGGAAAATAACAAGTGTTGGCAGGGACATGGAGAAATTGAAGCCTTTGTGCATTGTTGGTAAGAATGTAAAATGGTACAGTCACTGTACAAAACAGTTTGGTGGTTCTTCAAATAGCTAAACATGGAACTATTGTGTGATCTAACAATTCCACTTCTAGGTATCTTCTTAAAAGAATTGCAAGCAGGGACTCAAACAGATATTTTTGCACCAATATTCGCAGCAGCATTCATCACAATATTTAAAAGTTACGAACAACACAATGTCCATCGGCAGATGAATGAATAAACAAAATGTGATATATCCATACAATGGAATATTATTAGTCTTTAAAAGGAATGAAATTATAATACATGCTACAATATGGATGAACCTTGAGAACATTATGCTAAGCAAATGAAGACAGACACAAAAGGGCTAATACAGTCATCCCTCGATATCTATGGGGGATTAGTTCTAGGCTCCCCAGGCAGGTACCAAAATCCACAGATGCTCAAGTCCCTTACATAAAATGGCATAGTATTTGCATGTAACTGCACACATCCTCCTATATATGTTAAATCATTTCTAGATTACTTATAATACCTAATTACAATGTAAATACTATGTAAATAGATACTATATTGTATTGTTTAGGGAATAATGACAAAAAAGTCTGTACATATTCAATGCAGATGCAACCATCCATTTTTTTTTCAAATACTTTCAAACCACAATTGGTTGAAACTATGGACACAGAATCCAAGGATACAGAGGGCCACTGTACTGCATGAGTCCACTTATATGAGGTACCTATAATAGGCAAATTCATAGAGACAGAAAGTAGAAGTTAGCAGGGGCTCAGGAGGGGAGGGTAGAAAGGAGACTAACTATGCAGGAGAGATCCGAATATGGAGACATAGGCAGTAGTGAGAATCAAATGGAACTGGGCTTAAATAAATTATTGGTTCTGCCCTTTATTAGGTGTGTGACATGGGTCAAGTTAATTAACCTTTTCATTTTAATTACATATTTTTGTTTATTTATCTACAAAATTTTATTACAAATTCTTCAGGGCTTCATAAATTGTATATCAATAAATTTAGAATATCTAACTTTTAAGAGATAATACAGGGTCACTAATTTAATACTTTTTTTTTTTTTTTTTTTGAGACAGTGTCTCACACTATCACCCAGGCTGGAGTGCAGTGGTACGATCTTGGACCACTGAAGCCTCGACTTCCCAGGCTCAAGTGATCCTCTTACCGCAGTCTCCCGAGTATCTCCGCAGGCACATGCCACCATGCCCGGCTAATTTTCATAGTTTTTTTAGAGATGGAATTTCACCATGTTGTCCAGGCTGGTCTTGAATTTCTGAGCTCAAGCGATCCATCCACCTCGGACTCCAGAAGGGTTGGGACTATAGGGATAAGTCACCTGGCCCAGCTAATTTGGTAAATTTACCAGGAATCGGGATCCGGTATTCAGCCTCACAACTTTAAAACTTGATCTTATCAGTTCCCCTTGTTAGCAAACTCACAAAGTATACTAATGGATAAACTAGAATGACAATTTTAGACACTCAAGTATCTAGAAAGAATGCTCAAACACCTTATTTCGGGCACATCCTTTTATAATTTTGAAGTATCAAGGAGGCTGATGTTACTTGTAAAGTTAGTAATCAGCAAAGAAATGTGGATTGTTTTAAGCAAAATCTAATCCAGACTTTTTTGAGACACAGCAGACAGTACCTGTCTTTCCAGGAAAAGTTCACATCTCCCAGTTTCAGACTCTCTCCTAGAGAGTGCAGGATGTAAAAAGTCAATTCTTTTTGACTCCTCCTTTGCCTATGCTCCAATGAAACTAGATATACAACGGCTTTCAATCCTGGCTACACATTGGAATAATGTGAAATCTGAAATTTAAAAACATACCTAGAGCAATACCCATGCCTCACCCCAAGACAACTGAATCGGAATCTCTGAAAAGATAGGAACTTTACATCTGCATTTTAAAAAAAAACTCCTCCCAAAATTCTGATGCATAGTAAGCATCAAAAATATAATGGACATCTTATTACATGTCCATTTTTTGTTGATTTTATGTTGAGCTCTTGTCTCTCCTATATTACATACATAATACACTTACATAAAATATAGTTTAGGCATATACATAGATCTGAGAAGAAAAATCACACTCTAGGGTTGACTGCTAATACATAATATCAAGAAAAATTGTAGGTTTTTTATATTTAAAAGTATATTAAAATAATTAGAAGTTTAGAGTCTGTGTATAATACCAAAATCTAATACCTAGAAAACAAAATTTTGATTATTATAAATAACTGATCAAATTTATCCACAACTTACATATTTCTTTTTAATTCATGTATAATCATAGTACATATTTTGGAGGACACATGTGATATTTGATACTTGTCTACAATGTGTAATGATCAAATCAGGGTAATTGGGATATCCATCACCTGAAACATTTTTATCTTTTCTTTGTATTGGGAATATTACAGTTCTTCTATTCTAGCTATTTAGAAATATATGAGTTATTGTTTACTAATTTCCCTAATGTACTACTGAATACTAGAACTTATTACTTCTACTGAATTGTATTTTTATACCCCTTAATCAACTTCTCTTCATTCTCCCCTCCTAGCCTGTGGTAATCACCATTTTATTCTCTACCTCCATGAGATCTACTTTTTTAGCTCCCACATATAAGTGAGAACACGCAGTATTTGTCTTTCTATGTCTGGCTTATTTCATTTAACACAGTGGCCTCCAGTTCCATCCATGTTGCTGCAAATGATGGGATTTCACTCTTTTTATGGCTGAATAAGAGTCCATTGTGTGTATATACCGCATTTTGCATTTTCTTTTTCTTTTCTTTCTTTTTTTTTTTTGAGACGTAGTCTCGCTCTGTCACCAGGCTGGAGTGCAGTGGTGTGATCTCGGCTCACTGCAACCTCTGCTTCCCGGGTTCAAGCAATTCTCCTGCCTCAGCCTCCTGAGTAGCTGGGACTACAGGCGTTCACCACCACACCCAGCTAATTTTTGTATTTTTAGTAGAGATGGGATTTCACTATGTTGGCCAGGATGGTCTCAATCTCTGGGCCTCGTGATCCGCCCGCCTCAGCCTCCCAAAGTGCTGGGATTACAGACGTGAGCCACCACGCCTGGCCTATATACCGCATTTTCTTTTTCTATTCATCCGCTGATGAACACTTAGGTTGATTCCATATCTTGGTTATTGTGAATAGTGCTGCAATAAACTTGGGAGTGCAGATCTCCTTGATATACTGATTTCCTCTCTTTTGGATATATACCTATACCTAGTGATGGGATTGCTGGGCCAAGTGAAAGTTCTATTTTTAGTTTCTTATTAATTAGTTAATTAATTAATTTATTTATTTTTGTAGAGATGGTGTCTCAGTATGTTGCCCAGGCTGGTCTCGAACTCCTGGGCTCAGGTGATCCTCCTGCCTGGCCTCCCAAAGTTCTGGGATTACTGGTGTGAGCCACCATCCTGGCCTATTTTTAGTTTCTTGAGGAACCTCCATACTGTTTTCCATAATGACTGTACTACTTTATATTCCCACCAACAGTATACAAGGTTTCCCCTTTATCTGCATCCCTGTCAGCATTTGTTATTTTTTTGTCTTTTTGATAATAGCTATTCTAACAGGGATGAGATGATATCTCATTGTGGTTTTGATTTGTACTTCCCTAATGATTAGTAATGTTGAGCATTTTTTTATGTATCTGTTGGTCATTTGTATCTCTTCTTTTGAGACCTATTCAGGTCTTTGCCCATTTAAAAATCGGATTAACTGTTTATTTTTATTTATTTATTTTTTGCACTACTGAGTTGTTTGAGTTCCCTATATAGTCTGGTTATTAATCCCTTGTTGCATGGATAGTTTTCAAATATTTTCTCCCATTCTGTGGGTTATCTCTTCACTTTGTCGTTTGTTTCCTTTGCTGTACAGAAGCTTTTTACCTTGATGTGATCCCATTTGTCTATCTTTGCTTTTGTCATCCATGCTTTTGAAGTCTTACCAAAAAAAAAAAAAAAAAAAAAAAAAAAATCTTTGCCCAGTCCAATGTCCTGGAGAGTTTCCCTAATATTTTCTTTTAGTAGTTTCATAGTGCCAGGTTTTACATTTAAGTCTTCAATCCATTTTGAGTTGATTTTTGTATATGATGAAAGATAAGTTTAGTTAACCTTTTAAAATCTCAGTTTGCTAATCTGAAAACAAAAATCAATAAACAGAATCATAATCATACCAAACTCAGAGGGCAATTGTGAGAGTTAAGTGAAATATTGCATACGAAGCACTAGCAAAGAGTCTAGCACATAAACACTCAGTGAATGTTAGCTATTAATGACCTTAGGACAATTTCCGATACCTAATAAACTTACATTGAAGGAACACATGCAACTGCATATATGCTATAATGATGAAACTGAAGCATAGTTAGGGAGGGAGACGAGTGCTTTATAGGGAAAGGCATGCAAAAGAACTTATTGAAAAGAAACTGCAGCATGACAGACTAGAACCCGGAAATACACTCTCTATGTACCTGACAATATGATAGTACGTATAGGACAGTTTTTTTTTTTCTGTATTTGTACATCATGTTGCTTCTTGGATCACCTCTCCTCTACCAAAAGAAACCATAATTCATATCCTTTTCTTTCTTCCACTTTATATTTCCCTGTTTTCTTATGAAGGGGCTGGAACTTTGGCAATAATGAAAAAGTTACATATGTGTATGCTCTAAGTAGATTGTAAATTTCTGAAGGATAATTTTTGCCTCCTTCCCATAAAACACTTAACTATATTTTAAGCATTTAATAAATGTTTCAAATCCCGTCTGGCACACTAAATTCTCAACTAACATTTGTTGGATGATTGAATTCATAAGTGAGCAGTTATTGTGCTCCCCTCCTCTACCCACAGGGATGCTCCCTGAGACACTTCTGTCAGGAGTACTAGTTTCTTCTTCTTCTCCTTCTTTTTTTTTTTTTTTTTGACGGAGTCTCGCTCTGTCACCCAGGCTGGAGTGCAGTGGCGCGATCTTGGCTCAAGGCAACCTCCGCCTCCCAGGTTCAAGCGATTCTTGTGCGTCAACTTCCCTAGTAGCTGGGATTACAGGCACACGCCACCATGCCCGGCTAATTTTTGTATTTTTAGTAGAGACGGGGGATTCTCACCGTGTTGGCCAGGCTGGTCCCGAACTACTGATTTGAGGTGATCCACCTGCCTCGGCCTCCCAAAGTGCTGGGATTACAGGCGTGAGCTACTGCACCTGGCCAAGAGTACTATTTTCATTTACCAAACATATATATCTGATTCTTTTTGAAAAGGCTTTGAGGAGCTTTTAGTGTTATTTACTGCATGAGACAAAAAATAATTAGGGAAATGGGAGAGAACACACTTATTTAAGATAAAACTCAACATATGCCAGTAAGGATCACAGTTATTACAAGTTGGTTGCAAGTTTGGTTCTGAGCTTCCTAGCAGCCATAATAAATTTAATTATATAATTCACGCTGTCCTTACAATTCAAAACAATTATTCAGCTATTTCAGTTACCAAAAACAGAATTTTCATTTCCGTTTTCATGAAAGGATTCTTTTTTTGATATAATTAATGCCTTCAAGAATATTGTGTAGTAAATGTAAAACTGGTCTCTTTGGCCTATTTTGTTGCATAATCCTTGATGTAGCCCCATGTCATAATGCCAAAATGAAGGTTAGCAGATGGATTCTAAAAGGGACCAAAACAATTTTGTCTTGGTCTGAAGCTCTGATAATCTAGTTTAATTGAATGAAAAAAATCATGTCCCAAAACAAAATGATTGTAGAATCGTCTTCCGAAAATATTTATTCCCTACGATTACGTTTAGGTTAAGTGCTAGGCAGTGGAGACTTGGCTGCTACAATCTTGAACAGGCACCGGCAATGTCGGTAATAGTATTACGTCTTTAAGACGTAAAGAAACCTTTTACATTTACGAAGGTTCTGGAACCCTTCAGGTCACGTGACTACACAGGAAGCCATTTTACAACCCCAACGAGGTGGGCCATGGAGTGCCCCGAGGGACGGCTCCCCGTTTCTTCAGAAAATGATTCAACACCAACAGTTTCAACATCGGAAGTAACTAGCCAACAAGAGCCCCAAATTCCTGTCGACCGTGGGTCTGAAACCACCTGTGAAAGCAGCGCCGACATTGCTGGCGACCAAGGCACCCAGATTCCTGCCGACCAGTACGCTCAAACGGATGCGGACGGCAGCGCCCAGGCTGCTGCCCAGGCCCCAGAAAACTTCCAGGAAGGGAAAGGTAGGTGGCTTTTTAAACTTGTTCCCCCAGCCGAGGACCTTCTTTAGGAGAAACAAACTGCTTTTAGTTCGATTCAAAATTTGTTTGAATTGCGGCCCCCTTGAGGAGCAGTTGGCGACGGAACTTGTGCCCCTCTCCAGAGGATGTAAAATGTTGACCCTGTTGAGGAGAGGGGAGCAACTGATCATGTTAGAGGGCTTTGGGCACGGATTCTAGCTGTTCAGTGGGTTTGCCCGGCGGCGTATTTGTCACCAGGCGAGGTCACCGTGCCTAGGGACAAACCGTCCGACCTAACGGAATGGAGGAGCAACCAAAAGCGAGCAACTCGCTTTTATTGTTTTTCTTTTTTTTTCGACGGAGTTTTGCTCTTGTTGCCCAGGCTGGAGTGTAGTGGTGCGATCTCGGCTCACTGCAACTTCTGCCTCCCGGGTTCAAGCGATTCTCCTGCCTCAGCTGCCTGAGTAGCTGAGATTACAGGCGCCCGCCATCACGCCTGGCTAATTATTGTTATTATTAATAGAGACGGGGTTTCAACATGTTGGCCAGGATGATCTCGAACTCCTGACCTCAGGTGATCCACCCATCTCGGCCTCCCAAAGTGCTGGGATTACAGGCGTGAGCCACCGCGCCCGGTCCAACTCGCCTCTTAGGAGTATCGCTGTGGCCTGGTAAAAATCTTCTGGCGCCCTGAAGGTTGCCCCTGTGTAAAGGTATTTATTTATTTATTTATTTGGACGGAATATCACTCTGTCGCCAGGCTGGAGTGCAGTGGCGCAATCTCGGCTCACTGCAACCTCCACCTCCCGGGTTCAAGGGATTCTCCTGCCTCAGCCTACCGAGTAGCTGGGACTACAGGCGCGCGCAGCCACGCCCAGCTAATTTTTGTATTTTTAATAGAGACGGGGTTTCACCATGTTGGCCAGGATGGTCTTGATCTCTTGACCTCCAGATCTGCCCGCCTTGGCCTCCCAAAGTACTGGGATTACAGTCGTGAGCCACCCCGCCCGGCCAAGGTAATTTGTTTTGAAGCCTCGGTCTTTTTTTTTTTGAGACGGAGTCTCGCTGTGTCTCCCAGGCTGAAGTGCAGTGGCGTGATCTCGGCTCACTGCAAGCTCCGCCTCCCGGGTTCACGCCATTCTCCCGCCTCAGCCTCCCAAGTAGCTG
>NW_012107653.1:333932-334830 GCF_000951045.1 Mandrillus leucophaeus
CCCAGCCCGCCTGCACGGCGAGGCGCGAAGGCTGGGACCCGTTGCGACCTGTTGGGCCTCGCGGGAGGTTTTCAAGGGAAAGTGGATCAAAGCCTAGGGGTGGAACTTTCCCTTTGAAAGCTTAGTGCCCCGGGGATAAGGATGGAGGTCAGTCTCTAAACTGTAGCTAGCGACTGCGAACTTGAAAAAACACCCATTTAGGCGTGTACTGACTTGCATGGCCTGCAGCATGCTGCCAGGCGCCCTCCAGCCAATTATAATTCCAATTGTAATTCTGCTAAAGCGAGATGGAGCTAGGTGAATGCTGGGAAGGGGTCCTGTTAATTTAATCAGGTATCAAAGAGTGCTTGCTGGAAAAAAGCGGATGCTTTTTCTTAAAGTGAATAATGTACAACTAGTTGTTTAGGTAAATGCAAGTAAGAAATTTAAAAAATAATTAAAACCCAGTTCAACCAGGATTGTCTAACTTCTCTCCCACCGGACCTTTTATTAGGCCTGTTTATCAAACAACTACATTGAAATAGTTTCAGTTCTTACATTCTTTCTTCCATAAAAGAGGAATTACCAAAAAGGCTTGGAAATGAACAAAATGCCCTAGTTTTAGTTCTGCTGAGAAATCTAAAAGTTACTACTGATCTGATAAAATCTTGCTTAGCAGCTAGTTCTTCAAATAATCTGTTCCTGCTCCCAGCCTTAATTGTTACTATGTTCTGTTAGGGAATGTGCTCAGCCCCCAGATTTTTTATTTATTTTAATCAACTCTCTTCTTGCATTTATATTTCTCTTTTGTATTTATGGATGCACATATATTCATATATATCTGCATGAAACAAGAAGAGAAGAAATTACAATCACAAATAATGCATCTTTCCCTCTCCCATCCTGGTTGTCTGCTTTT
>NW_012107653.1:335489-339154 GCF_000951045.1 Mandrillus leucophaeus
AAATACATCCCAAATACATGGAAAATAAGATTAGAAATAAAATCTTGGTTCATTGGGAGAACAAAAAATTGAAAAATAATGAAAAAATGAAAAATAATGAAATAACTTGGGATCCAGCAATCCCACTTCTGGATGTATATCCTAAAAACTTGAAATCAGTGTGTCAAAGAGATATCTGCACACACATGTTCATTGCAGCATTACTCACAATAGCTAAGTTATGAAATCAATCTAGGTATGCAACAAGTGAATGGATAAATATGTGATATGTGTACCCAACTGAATACTATTCAGCCTTTAAAAAGAAGGAAATTCTATCATTTGCAACAACATGGATGAATCTGGAGGATATTATATTAAGTGAAATAAGCCAGGCAGAGAAAGACAAAAATCGCATATTCTCACTTATATGTGGAATCTAAAATAATTGAACTCACAGAAGCAGAGAGTAGAGTGTTGGTTATTACAGGCTGTAGTCGGGGGAGGGGCAGTGAGGAGATGTTGATCAAATAGAAAATTTCAGTTAGGCTGGTCCAATAGTAGTGGGATATTGTCAGAACTTATTAACATGAATGCCACTAAAGTTGGTATACAATCTCCCACTGCCAAATTTGGCTTTTAAAATTAAAAAAATGAAAGTTGCAGTTAAGGGGAATAACTGATAAGTATTTAAGGTGATGGATATGCTCATTAGATTGATTCAGTCATTTCACACTATATCATAACATCACTGTGTACCCCATAATTATATATGATTATAATTTGTCAAAAAAAGATTAACTTGGAAGGAAGTATTCATTTCACCAAAGGTATATATATTTTTTAAGTGAAGAGATCCATCTTAGGAGTTCTTTTAAATAGCTTTTGGGGGCATTCGAAGTAAGTGGTGGTTGTAAGGATTATATGAAATGATAGACCTAATGTACTCAATGTAGTACTGGCCATACAGAATGCACACAATAAAAGGTAGTAATGAATGAAAGGGTAATAATGAATAAATCAAATCAGATTTTATGTTCCCCATAAAATCTCCATCTCAAAAACAAACAAACAAACAAAACAAAACGAATAGAAAAGGACTGGACTCCATGCCAGGCGCAGTGGCTCACGCCTGTAATCCCAGCACTTTGGGAGGCTGAGGTGGGCGGATCACTTGGGGTCAGGAGTTTGAGACCAGCCTGGCCAACATGGTGAAACCCTGTCTCTACTAAAAAATACAAAAATTAGCTGGGTGTGGTGGTGCATGCCTGTAGGCCCAGCTACTTGGGAGACTGAGGCGGGAGAATGACTTGAACTCGGGAGGTGGAGGTTGCAGTGAGCCGAGATCGCACCACTGCACTCCAGCCTGGGCGACGGGGCGAGACTCTTGTCTTAAAAAAAAAAAAAAAAAGAACTGGACTCCCTAACTTTGAGGGTAGCTCAAAGCTGTTGTTGCTGGCTCTAGAGTCAATAAAAAACTGCCTGGTCTCCCATGGACTGCTTAATTTCTACTAATCCATTAAGGTAGGTGAAATATTGAAAATCAAGCCCTTGCTTACTTCAAATCATCACAGATCATTTCTGCAAGTGGTTTCTAGGCCGATTTCAGCTTTTGGTTTGCATTCTTCCCTGCAGAGGTTATATAGTTTGCTTAGGTAGCCACCACCGTGTTGTTGAATTGTAGTCTTTTACCTGAGAGTCTAAGAATATGATTAAGAAGATGAAATCATGTTTCATAACAGCTGTTATTTCATTTGTTCATCAAATTACATCATGTAATTTGGATTGACTTTGAAAAATCTACACATATTGGAGAGGAGCTAAGGTAACGTCTAGAAATAATTAAGTTATGTCAAATAAGGTATTGTCTAACTGTACACACATCATTCTAGTGTGATGGTCTAGTGTCTAGTGTTATGGGCAAGATCTTGTATAATTTAACCAGTACTACTAGAAGTGGTCAGGAGGGGGAGCAAGAGGAGTTTTTAGTGACTGTGTTGGTTTTCTTTTTGCTTTCCTGAACTCAAAATCAAGACATGAGTAAAAGCCAGGATGAAGTTCCTGATGAAGTTGAGAACCAGTTTATATTGCGTCTGCCTCTGGTAAGAATTTGTATCTCAGAACAAATATCTTCATAATTATAGTGTTTTTTTGTTTGGTTTTTTTGTTTTTGTTTTTTTTGAGATGGTGTCTTTGTTCTGTCACCCAGGCTAGAGTGCAGTGGCACAATCTTGCCTCACTGCAAGCTCCGCCTCCTGGGCTCACGCCATTCTCCTGCCTCAGCCTCCCGAGTAGCTGGGACTACAGGTGCCTGCCACCACGCCGAGCTAATTTTTTGTATTTTTTAGTAGAGACAGGGTTTCACTGTGTTAGCCAGGATGGTCTCGATCTCCTGACCTTGTGATCCACCCGCCTCGGCCTCCTAAAGTGCTGGGATTACAGGTGTGAGCCACTGTGCCTGGCCAATTATAGTTTAATTATAATTGTAGTTCTACTTGGATTCTGTAACATTTCTATTTCAGGTAGGCTATAAAAACTCAGAACATTTGTTTCCCAGGAATCATGTTCTGTAAGCAGTCCTATCATAGCGTGTACTTTTTTGGCAGCATTTTTTCCTCCTGTACATACTACCTATCATGCAGGTTGATTTCCTGGCAAAACAGCTGTGAGAATGATGGACCCAGTCACTTACTACCAATACTAACAGCCTGTTCCCTGGACAGCCAAGATAAGACTCCTCTGAAATCCTTTCTGTCACCTCAAAAGGGGCAGTGAGAAGGGCCAGCATTATTCAGCACCATGCAAGACTTTTAAAGCTCATCTCAACAAGTATTTGGCTCTCTTTCCCCACACTGATACCCGTATTCAAGCAATTACTTAGTCTAGGCAGCTATATTAAGGATGGGGTTCAGAAACCTATTTCCCTAATTAGGGTTACTTAATATACCAAGCAAACTGCAACTAGGTAAGTCTTTCTTTAGCAACTATAGCAGACGGGTAGCAGGGTTGTAGAGCTGGGAGAAAGTATTAACTGTAGCTACTAAGAGACAATTATGAGTTTAGAGTCAGCTTCATCCTAACTTGACTTATACAGTGCACAGTATCTCATGGTACATGGTCTTGTTAGTAACATTTGGGAGGTGTAAGGTTTTATTTAAGGGAGGACTTTGTTTGATATATTTATTCTGTTAGCTGCCAAATAGATGTTTAGTTCTTCTGATTTTTCAATTTACCTCCTTTTTAGGAACACGCTTGTACTGTCAGGAACCTAGTACATTCTCAAAGTGTCAAGATGAAGGATAAACTAAAAATTGACTTACTGCGTAAGTAGTTAATATCCATTCACTATACATTGAACAATAATTTATTAAGGGATTGCTATGTGCCAGGCACTATACTTGGTACTAAGGATGTGAAAAATGATAGAATATGGTCTCTGACTTGATGGACTCATGCTTTAGAGAGGCTTAAGTCCTCTTGTTTTAAGAGGAAAGGAAGTAGGAATATTGCACCTCGAGTTGAGTGACTACCATAGTGTGTTTAAGGAAACTTGGGGGTCAACTGTGGGGTTTTCATACTGCTGGTAGTCTCCTATATATAAACTTTATGATTTCTGAACATCCCCGGGAATGACAAATGGATATGCCATTCTTTGTTTGTAAAGGTGACATATGTTTCTTTTTTCC
>NW_012107653.1:340199-396002 GCF_000951045.1 Mandrillus leucophaeus
TCTTGCTGTGTCACCCAGGCTGGAGTGCAGTGGCACGATCTTGGCTTACTGCAACCTCCGCCTCCTGGGTTAAAGTGATTCTCCTGCCTCAGCCTTCCGAGTAGCTGGGACTACAGGCATGTGCCACCACACCTGGCTAATTTTTTTGTATTTTTAGTAGAGATAGAGTTTCACCATGTTGACCAGGCTGGTCTCGAACTCCTGACCTCAAGTGATACACCCACTTCGGCCTCCCAAAGTGCTGGGATTACAAGCGTGAGCCACTGTGCCTGGCCTACAGCCATTATTTTTTTTTTTAATGGTATGGAGGTTCCTCAGAAAACTAAAAATAGAACAACCATATGATCCAGCAACCCCACTTCTGTGAATATATTCACAGAAGGAATTGATAGCAACACATTGAAGGCATATCTCTCTGCACTCCCATATTCATTGTAGCATTATTCAAAGTAGCCAAGATATGGAATCAACCTAAGTGTCCGTCAATGGATGAATGGATAAAGAAAGTGTGATACGTATACACAATGCCATACTACTCAGCCTTTTAAAAAGAACAAAATTCTGTCATTTGGGACACCATGGGTGAATCTAGAGGCCATTTGCACCAAGAGCATGCATGCTCTTGTAAATAGGTAAATAAGTAAGTAAATAAATAAATAAATGTTTTCACACAAGCTTATCTGCATAAAAAACACACAACCAAAAATAGATAAATAAATTTTGCTAGTTTTTTTTTTTAAATACAGAGAAGTATATAAAGAAAACAAAAAGTGGCCCATAATCTCACCAGTTAGTTAACAGTGATTGATATTTTTTTTTAAAGATAATATAAGTTCATAGTTAGAAAATTCAAATAAAACAGGCCGGGCGTGGTGGCTCATGCCTGTAATCCCAGCACTTTGGGAGGCTGAGGCGGGCAGATCACTTGAGGTCAGGAGTTCCAGACCAGCCTGGCCAACATGGCGAAACCCCATCTCTACTAAAAATGCAAAAATTAGCCAGGCATGGGGGTACACACCTGTAATCCCAGCTATTTGGGAGACTGAGGCATGAGAATTGCTTGAACCCAGGCAGCGGAGGTTGCAGTCAGCAGAGATCGTGCCACTGCACTCCAGCCTGGGCAACAGAGAGAGACTCCTTCTAAAAAAAAAAAAAATCAAATGAAAAAGAAAAGTTCAAAAGGAGAAGAAATAAAACTCTTCTTCTTTATGGTGCCCCAACCTCAATACCACAGATAACTGATATTAACTGTTTCTTGTCACTTCCTTATTGGCAAAACTTTTATGCATAATACTAGAATGGGAACAATCTAATTCACACAAAATGGTAAACATTGTTTTGTGTCTTTCTTTCTTCACATAGTACTAGAAGATTATACTTGAATCCTCTTGTGTCAAAAGACATTCATGTTTGGGACATCTGAGCAGCAATATTCAGAGTTTAATATATGGCTGTTGTATAGAATTTTGTCTTTTTGAAGCTAATTAAAGATTTAACTTGAGACTTATTAGCACCATTCTAGGGTCAGTCAATCCTTCCCTCACCCAGCCCTTTGAAAACACACATGTACAATGACACGATTAAATGCTTTTAAAAAGAAAGGAATTGGTTTTAATGAATGGAATTTGCTTTTCAGGATGAGAATGAAACATTTATTGCTTCACACATATTTAGTTCACATCCATTAACAAGAAACTTAGCTACTTTTGCCCAAGTGATGTAAACTAGGAAAAAAAGAGTTCCATATGCTTTCCATTTTTTTCTTTAGGAAGCTATTAATTGTGTACACAATTTTAGCATTATGAGAGATAGTAGGTTTCTTGGAAAGACTAGTCTGTCCCACGTAAGTCTTCATTATTCAAACCTTAGGAAGTTTAAGAGTTCACTGGGAAGATATCAACTTTAATCTTTACTTCTCTTCAGCTGATAGGCGCCATGCAGTTGTTGAAGTAGAAGATGTTCCACTAGCTGCTAAGCTGGTTGATTTGCCTTGTGTTATTGAAAGCCTGAGAACGCTTGATAAAAAAACTTTTTATAAAACAGCAGACATTTCTCAGGTATGGACTAGTTTTCTTTACTAGCCTCACATCCTTCAAGGAATTCTTTTCTCTCCCTATTTTTCTTTCTTTCAGTACTCCTTTCTACTTGGTGAATGGCTGCTTGGCATTTCTAATTTCCAGATCGATTGCACAGGAATGAAATGTCATGTGCTGGTTTGGTGTTTGATCCCTAGATTTCAGTATTTTATTTTAACCAAATAGCCTATAGAGAGTCCCATTTGCCACTTATAGTGACTTTTCATTAATTGAAACATATGAGCAGCTGGGATCTTCTGAACTTTGTATTAAAACAGTATGTTGTTAACTCTGGAGGTTTAAATTGGTTCTTATTCATCATCTCTGCTGTTGATTTCTTATTTCCTCTCTAAATCAAAATGCTGAGATAGGCCAGGCACAGTGGCTCATGCCTATAATCCCTACACTTTGGGAGGCTGAGGCGGGAGGATCACCTGAGCCCAGGAGTTTGAGACCAGCCTGGGCAACATAGTGAGACTTCATCTCTATAAAAACAAAATTAGCCAGGTGTGGTGGCACATACCTGTAGTCCCAGCTATTCTACAGATTGAGGTGGGAGGATCACTTGAGCCCAGGAGGTCAAGGCTGCAGTGAGCCATGATCACATACCATTGCACTCCAGCCTGTATGACAGAGCAAGACTTTGTCTAAAAACAAAACAAAACAAAAAACCTAAGCTAAGTTCCAAGATCTGTTTCCAATATATTCCCCCTGTAGTGGTAAACACTCTAGTGGGGAAAAAAAAAAAAAAAAACCCTCAGAGTTCATACGTAGTGCTGCTGGTGGCTGGTGGAGGGGAGGAGAGGGAGAGAGAGAGACTGCAAAAATGAGAGAATATAAATGTACATTACAAAATACTTGGTTTTCTGGAAATGGCAAGTATCAGTCTCTTCTGTGCATTTCTAGTGGTAAGAATGATTATGATTGCTAACCCAAAATTTGTGGTCATAGTCAACTTCTTTGTCTTTGTTAAATGTAGATGCTTGTGTGCACTACTGATGGTGATATCCACCCTTCTCCAGAAGAATCAGCTGCCTCTGCTGATCCTAATATAACCAGGAAAAAAGAAAGGGGGAGAGAGAAAAAATATGTCTGGAAGCATGGCAGTAAGTCAACAGCCCCTTGCTCATTCCTGCTGACTAAAATTTATTTGCTGAATCCTAATTCCTTGTGAAACAGGGACCTCTTACCACACTTAGGTGTTTGGTTCATTAAGTTCTCAGACACTCTTAAGAGGAGTCATGTTGGCTGGGCACGGTGGCTCACGCTTATAATCCCAGCACTTTGAGAGGCCGAGGCGGGTGGATCACCTGAGGTCAGGTGTTTGAGACCAGCCTGGCCAACATGGTGAAACCCCGTCTCTACTAAAAATACAAAAATTAGCTGGGTGTGGTGGTGGGCGCTTATAATCCCAGCTACTCAGGAGGCTGAGGCAGGAGAATCGCTTGAACCCAGGAGGAGGAGGTTGCAGTAAGCCGAGATCGCACCACTGCACTCCAGCCTGGGCAACAGAGTGGGACTCAATCTCAAAAGAAACAAAACAAAACAAAACAAAACAAAGGAGTCATGTCATGAGCCTTTGGTTTATAGCATGATCTTTGTCTTTATCAAATTCAGCTATGTGACTACCATCAATCATATAACGTTTCACTGTGTTGTATTTATTTTAGTTACTCCACCACTTAAGAATGTCAGAAAGAAAAGGTTCCGGAAAACACAAAAAAAGGTTAGTTACATGCAGTTTGTGTGTCTGCCGGGCTGATTAGAAGAGGATCATGGGCCAGAAGGAAAGAGAAAAAGTCAGTTGGGAATTAATTTGTTAATTCATTTATATGTTCAATAAACATTTATTGAATGTGAACTAAATGCCAGGCGCTGTATGCTAGCAGTTGGGAATATAGCAGTGAATAAAAATACCTGATCCTTTAGGTTATAGGCTAGTCATTTGGGGTCTGGAAGAATCATACATTTGAAACTTCTGTTAATGCTTTCAGTTTTCGATTGCAAGATCTAGTTTTAAAGTGAACCCATCCAGAACCTGAAAATTGGGAATTGTGGTTATATTCCTAGTCTTATTTCAGGCTTATAGAACCTTGGGCAAACTATAGGAGTATTGTGGCTTGGCTTCTTCTTTTGTTTAAAATTAAACATTTTATTTTGAAATAATTGTAAATTCACATACAGTTGTAAGAAATAAAAGAGAGATATCGTGTACCTTTTTGCCATTTTCCCCATTTTGTAAAACTATAGTACAATATCACAAACAGGTAATTGACATGATTAGAATTCAGCAATCTTATTCCAATTTCTCCAGTTTTACTTGTACTCATGTATTTTTGTGCATGTGTTTAGTTCTATGCAGTTTTATCCCATGTGTAAGTTCATGTATCTGCCTACACAGTCAAAATACAAAACAGTTTCATCATCAAAAGGATCCCTCATTTTGCTTTTATATAACCATGCCCATTTTCCTTCCACCTCACACCCCAGTCTCTGACACCTGGTAATCACTAATCTGATCTCTATCTCTGTAATTTTGTCATTTCAAAAATTTAATATTAATGGAATCATGTAGTATATAACATCAGAGACTAGCTTATTTTTTCATTCAGCATAATTCACTTAAGATCCATGTAAGTTTTTGTAGCATTAATAGTTTATTTTTTATTGCTGAGTAGTATTCCATGGTATGAATGTACCACATTATATAACTGTTCTCCCATCGAAGAACATCTGGGTTGTTTACAGGTTTTGACTATTATAAATAAAGCTGTGAACAGGTTTTTGTGTGAATATAAGTATTCATTTCTTTGGAATAAATGTCCAGGAGTATAATTGCTGGGTCATATGGTAGTTGCATGTTTAGTTTGATAAGAAACGACCTGTTTTCCAGAGTGACTGTACCATTTTATATTCCTGCCAATAATGTATGAATGATCCAGTTTCTCCACCTCCTCACCAGCATTAGGTGTTGTCACTATTTTACATTTTAGCCATTCTGATAGGTGTGTAGTGATCTCACACCACACCACTAATGTAGTGGTATTAGTTTACATTTCCCTGATACCTAATGGCGTTGAACATCTCATGTGCCATCTATTCCACTTCAATGAAATGTCTGCTCATGCCTTTTGCCTATTTTCTAAATTGATTTTTTATTATTGAGTTTTGAGAGTTCTTTTTATATTCTAAATACTACTAGTGTTTTATCAGATATGTAGTTTGCAAATATATTCTCCCAGTCTGTAGCTTGTCTTTCCATCCTCTTTGTAGGGTCTTTCAGAGAGCTAAAATTTTTAGTTTTGATGAGGCACAATATATTGATTTTTTTGAAAATGATCTTGCTTTTTATGGTAAATCTAAGAACTCTTCGCCTAGCCCAGATCCTGAAGATTTTCTCCTGCTTTTTTTTTTTTAACTTCTTTTTAAGCCCGATGCCCATTTTTGACTTAATTTTTGTAAAGCTATGAGGTTTAGTTCAAGGTTTTTGTTTTTTATTTTTATTTTTGCTTTTCTTGCCAAAGGATGTCTAATTGCTCTAGCACTATTTGTTGAAAAGGCTATCCTTCCTCTGTTGTATTGCTTTTGCACCTCTGCCAAAATCAGTTGGGCTTGTTTTTGTGGCTCTGTTTCTAGGTTCTCCATTCTGTTCTATTGATCCATCTGTCAATCCCTCCACCAATATCACAGTGTCACTATATAATTGGTCCTGAAATTAGAAAGGCCTGAAATTAGAAGGCTGATTGCTCTGACTTCACTTTTATTTGTCAGTATTGTTTAGCCATTCTACAGTCCATATCTTTATTTATTTATTTATTTATTTATTTATCTATTTATTTATTGAGACAGAGTCTTGCTCTGTTGTCCTGGCTGGAGTGCAGTGGCACGATCTCAGCTCACTGCAGCCTCCACCTCCCTGGTCAAGCGATTCTCGTACCTCAGCTTCCCAAGTAGCTAGGATTACAGGCATGGGCCACCATGCCTGGCTAATTTTTGTATTTGTAGTAGAGACGGGTTTTACCATGTTGGTCAGGCTGGTCTTGAACTCCTGACCTCAGGTGATCCGCCTGCCTTGGCCTCCCAAAGTGCTGAGATTACAGGCATGAGCCACCATGCCTGGCCAAAAGCCTATATCTTTTAATGTAAGTTTTAGAATAAGCTTGTCTATAGCTACAGAAAACCTTGCTAGAATTTTGGCAGGAATTACATTAAACTTATAGATCAATTTGGGGAGAATTGACATTTTTACTATGTTGAGTCTTCCAGTCTATGAACACAGTTGCCTTGGTTTTTATACTCTGTAAGTCAACATTTATTGAGTGCCTACTCAATGTAAAACAAAGTTAAGAATAGTTGTAGAACTCTTTAAGCTTTACTGAAATATAGGCATCATAATATAACTTGTTTATTGTGTTTTATTTCATAGGTCCCTGATGTCAAAGAAATGGAAAAAAGCAGCCTTCCTGAGGTACAGCAGTCATAATATAACTTCATTTTTACCCTTAATATATTTTATTTAATAGCTCATTCATTTCAAATGAATCAAATCAACCACAAAAGCTACTTTTGAGCCTTCCTTCTCACCTCTAACCCTCATCCTAAACACATACACTGGGTTTGATTCACTGAAAAATGAATTCATTGTTTGATGTTTGATAACTCCTAGAGGAAAAGATACAATTTGGCCAGTGACCCCGTGTATTCTAATCTGCTCTTTTTTATCAAAAGCCATTCCTTGGGAGCCAGAGTTCACTTTTAACAGCAGTTGTTTGCAATTGCTTATTCCCCATCAAAGTCCTAATTTCTATTTGTGGCATGACAAATTGGTTGCTGTGGAGATAATTATGTAAAACTGGATTCAAGGGAGAACATACAGCTAAGATCCAGTTTTTGTAGGAACATCTCTAATAATAAAGATGTGGGGAAGTGAAATCTGGGAATTTGGATCTTTAAACCAAATTATTTCTAAGTAACTAATAAGGAATTATAGTTCTTTGCCAATATAAACCAGGACAAATAATTTATAACTGAGACCTAAGGGTTGCACCTCTGAGAGAGGTCTTTACCATAGAACTGCAGATTGAAAAGATTAAATGTCTCAAGTAATTTGTTTAATTAGGAAAAAATAAGTTTACTGTATAAAATTCTAGACTCTGGCTAAAGATTCCTTCATAAATAGCACTACTTAAAGTAGAAATTTGGTTGGATCAGAATTTAAAGAGGCCTAACATTTGAATTCATTGGTACATAGGAGGGCACTCCTGCAAAACACAAGGTGTTAAATGACAGTATTGGTATCCCCCTCTAATCCCCAACTTTGCTTCAGTACATTGAATCTCCAGATGTGGAAAATGAAGTAAGGAGACTGCTGCGTTCAGATGCTGAAGCCATAAGTACCCGTATCCTTTATACAAATATTTTCTGCATAGTCTGTTCTGCCCCATTTGTACATGCTAACGAAGCCTCACCTCTGGTGTTTGTGTGCCAGCCTTGATGTGTAGAACTTAAGATTTTTTCAAATGTTATGTTCTAGCTAGGAACAGCAAATTCATGTAATAGAAAATTATTTATTGTGTAATTCAATATAAGGCACTTCTCCAAGCTAGGAATTCCAATACAAATGGCCTAAACTTGGACTAAATTAAATAGCACTGTTAGTCAAAGAGCCCCTTCCCTTTCAGCTGTGCCTTTTTGTTTCCTTCTGTTTTTTCCTTGACTACCCACTCCTTTCAGGTTGGGAAGTCGTTACTGAAGATGGAACCAAGGAAATAGAAAGTCAAGGCTCCATCCCAGGATTTGTGATATCCTCGGGAATGAGCAGCCACAAGCAGGGTCATACCTCATCAGGTACTTTAGTAAAGGCAAAGCAGGAGTTTCAGATAGGGCAGGT
The DNA here is from genome assembly GCF_000951045.1 of Mandrillus leucophaeus. Classification (NCBI taxonomy): domain Eukaryota; kingdom Metazoa; phylum Chordata; class Mammalia; order Primates; family Cercopithecidae; genus Mandrillus; species Mandrillus leucophaeus. The sequence goes on from NW_012107653.1 coordinate 348,165, forward strand.
ATTGACTGGGTATCAGATCATTTTCCATAAATTCATAGACCAATCCAGAAAAAAAGGATGGTTTCATCCTTCCCTCTTTTTTTTTTTTTTTTTTTTGTTTTGAGATGGAGTCTTGCTCTGTCGCTCAGGCTGGAGTGCAGTGGTGTAATCTTGCAGCTCACTACAACCTCTGCCTCCTGAGTTCAAGTGATTCTCCTGCCTCGGCCTCCCGAGTAGCTGGGATTACAGGCGTGCACCACCACGCCCACCTTATTTTTGTATTTTTAGTAGAGTCGGGGTTTCACCATGTTGGCCAGGCTGGTCTTGAATTCCAGACCTCAAGCGATTTGCCTGTCTCAGCCTCCCAAAGTGCTGGGATTACAGGCATGAGCCACTTTGCCTGGCCTTTTATTTATTTATTTTTTTGGGAGACAGAGTCTCGCTCTGTCGCCTAGGCTGGAGTGTAATGGTGCGATCTCGGTTCACTGCAACCTCCGCCTCCCAGGTTCAAGTAATTCTTGTGCCTCAGCCTCCCAAGTAGCTGGGATTACAGGCATGTACCACCACACCCAGCTATTTTTTCTTTTTTTCGTTTCTTTCTTTTTTTTTTTTTTTTTTTTTTAGAGATGGGGTTTTGCCACGTTGGCCAGGCTGGTCTCCAACTCCTGGCCTCAAGTGATCTGCCCGCATTGGCCTCCCAAAGTGCTGGGATTACAGGCGCGAGCCACCACACCCAGCCCTTCTTCCCTCTTATTGGTCCCTTGGCAGTTTAGGGGTTTTAGATTCGTGTTCTAATCTCCCATCCACTGCTGGTATCTTAACTTCCTATGACCCTTAAAGTCTTTAAATGTCTTGATCACTCACTACATGAATGAATGTTACAGTGTTTTGCACTTGCTGTCCTTGTTTTACAAAGGGAATAATCTTCCTGCATGAAAAAAATGATTTATAAAATTTACTGGTTGCCTGGGGAATGTGAAAGTAAGGAGTATAATTTTATCTGGAGTATGAGTCATTTGCAGAGTTTTAGATAGTTCACCTTCTTCTTGCTTAAAACCAGTAGAATATGATATGCTTCGGGAGATGTTCAGTGATTCTAGAAGTAACAATGATGATGATGAGGATGAGGATGATGAAGATGAGGATGAGGATGAGGATGAGGATGAGGATGAAGATGAAGACGAAGAAGAAGAGGAGGAAGATTATTCTGAAGAGTATCTGGAAAGGCAGCTTCAGGCCAAGTTTATTGAATCTGGCCAGTATAGGGCAAATGAAGGTACCAGTTCAATAGGTAAGTCAGAGAAAAAACAAAGGGATGGGACCAGGGTGGGTGGCAGTGCTAAAGGCTGACTCTAAGCATACATTAGACCCAAAGCTAAGCTCAAGAAGTTATTGCTCAGATGTGTAGTGGAGTTTTACTTGATTTGGATCTTGGTCCATTCATTTAGGCTATATTTAATATATAAGTTCTGTGTATCTCTGTTAGTCATGGAAATTCAGAAGCAGATTGATAAAAAGGAGAAAAAGCTCCATGAGATTCAGAATAAAGCACAAAGACAGAAGGATCTCATCATGAAAGTGGAAAACCTGACACTCAAGGTAAATTCTTGGCTGGCATAAAGAAATCCTGATCTCTTACTTTCAGTATCTTGCCTTTGTGTTTCCACTTATGTCATCTCTATGCAGGGTTCTTGTTCATTCAGGAACCTTAACAGCCTCTTAGAAACTCCTAATAAAAGATAACCCTGTTTCCTTTTACCTGAGTAATTTTGATCATCTAATATAAGCATTTTGGGGAAGGGACTAGGTGATTTGAGATAAAAAATGCCATTATTGAGCATTTGCTATGTAAAAGGCACATAAAGAGCTAAGAATTGTGTACACATATTATCACATTTTATCCTCACATCCTTGAAACATAAATACTGTCACCACTCCCATTTTATAGATAAAGAATGGAAACTCAAAGAGGTTAAGTAACTTGCCAGGGATCACAGTAAATGGTAGGGCATAGATTGAATCCTGTTATTTGTATTAAAATGTATCCATTGCAGTAAAAAGGAGAAATAATTAGTTTTTAAATTTTTGGTGCATTTTGAACAAGAATAAATATTTTATTAATATATGTTGAAGAGCTTCAACAAAAAGAAAATGTATGTTTAGGTCATGTTTGCTTCCCTTTTTTAGTGAGGGAAGTTCTGAAGCATTTGGAATTTCCTGCCAGATTTCATTTTCTTCAGAGCTGTATTCAGCAAATGGGAGCACAGAACTATACCCTTTTTGGGTGTTGTCCCTTAGAATAACCAAGTAAGATAACAGATAAGGGCACATTTTGAAAGATACAGATATATGCTATTGTTGTGATTATTGTTACATGTAGTACTAGTTAGGAATAGTGATACTCTGCCCTAGTTAGGGGAATGGAGGAGTCATCAGCACCAGATTCTAAGCCAGCTTTTCTAACAGGTCACCACAGACAAAGGATTTGTGCTAAACTAGAAAAAGGTAACATAAGGGCATTCCAATCACTTAGGGTAAGACAAAAAAAAAAATGCTATAGAGTGTATATAAAATCAAATTGGATGGTACTGTAGTTAGGGGGGATAGTTTTTATACTCTAAATCCTTTAAAAAGAGTGCTCTTTTGTATGACAGTTTATTATTTGCGGCTGGGCGCAGTGGCTCACGCCTGTAATCCCAGCATTTTGCGAGCAGAGGCAGGTGGATCACTTGAGACAAGGAGTTTGAGACCAGCCTGGGCAACACAGTGAAACCTCATCTCTACTAAAAATACAAAAATTGGCCAGGCGTGGTGGCATGCTCCTGTAATCCCAGCTACTCAGGAGGCTGAGACATGAGAATCACTTGAACCTGGGAGGCGGAGGTTGCGTGAGCCAAGATTGCGCCACTGCACTCCAGCCTGGGTGATGGAGGAAGATTCCACCTCAAAAACAAAAACAAAAACAATTATTTGCCAAACTCCTTGCCTCCCTAGGTTTTTTTTTTCCTTTGAGACTCAGTGTTCATCATTTATACAATTTATTTTTCAGAATCATTTTCACTCTGTGCTGGAGCAGCTTGAGATACAGGAGAAAAAAAAAAATGAGAAGGTAAGAAGTATATTTTCAAATTAACCAGAAAACATTTGATACAGAGAATCCCCCAGCTCACTTCCAATATTATTGCTGGCTGTTCCTCTCATAGGAATAGTGGTAGCCAAATCTTCTAAATGAAGGTAGCAGGGTGGAACAAGGTCTTTGTGAACATTCACTCATTCAACAGATATTGAGTGCCTATGAAGTAAAAGGCACTGGATGTACAGTGTTGAATAAGATAAATATAATACAGTAAATCCTCAGTGTCATTGATAGGTTCTTGGAAACTGTAACTTTAAGCAAAATGAAGTATATATAATGAAACTAATTTTACTATAGGCTGACTGATATAAAGAAGAATTGAGTTCCTATAGCATATTTCTGGTTACAAAAACATCACCAAACTTCTAAATAAAAACCAAAACACTTCTAATATTAAACATTGAAATAAATGTGAGCTATACATACATTTGAGAAAGACTGATAAAAACAAGTAAGACAATTATGTACCCAGTGATTCCAGTTCAGGGTCTCAGATGGCCAGAGCCTATCCCAGCAGCTCAGGGCGCAAGGTGGGAGCCAGCCCTGGATAGGATGGCATCCCATTGCAGGGCACGCTCACACCCACTCTCACTCAGACTGGGACAGTTCAGACAGACCAATTCACCTAATGTGTACGGGGAAGTGATTTTGTTTTTCTCATCAACATTATAATGAGGCCAGGCATGGTGGCTCATGCCTGTAACCCCAGCATTTTGGGAGGCTGAGGCCAGCGGATCGCTTGAGGTCAGGAGTTTGAGACCAATCTGAGCAACATGGTGAAACCCCGACTGTACAAAAAATTAGCCAGTTGTGGTGGCATAAGCCTATAGTCTCAGCTACTCGGGACACTAAGCCCAGGAGGTTGAGGCTGCAGTGAGCCATGATCACGCCACTACACTCCAGGTTGGGCAACAAAGTGAGACCCTGTCTCAAAAAAAAAAAAAAAAAAAGAAAGAAAAAGAAAAAGAAAAAAAACATTATAATGAAATTACATTGAACTAACGATGTTATTTGGAGACTTTCTGCATGTCATTTTGCTTAAAATTGCAGTTTCTAAGAACCTGTTGACATTAAGTGAGGACTTACTGTAACAAAACGACACTGAACAAAACGATGTTATTCGAGGACCTGCTGTACTTGTCCTCATGGAGCTGTCTAGCAGGGGAGATTGACAGTAAACAAATTATACAAATATAAAGGTACAAATTGTGAAGAAGTGCTATGAAGGAAAAAAGTCAATGGTGCTATTAGAATAAAGAGAGTCTTGAATTAATTGGGGGATCACGATAGACCTCTCCTAGGAGGTGCTATTGAAGCTGAGACCAGAAGGATTAAGTCCAGGCAAAGAGTGGGATGAAGAGCATCTTAGGTGGAGCATATGCAAGGTCTCATGTTCGGAAAGAACTTGGCCTCTTTGAGGACCTTTGGAGTATTTAAAGCCAGGAAGAGAATGGCTTAACATAAGGGTGGAGAAGTAGGCAGAGACCATAGTGTATGGTTCCTTAAAGGCCATGATAAGGAGGATGGGTTTGGCCTTAAGTGTAGTGGGAAGCCCTTGAAGAATTTTAGATAGGAAAATCACATCTAATTTAAATTTTTTTTTTTTTTTGAAATGGAGTCTTGCTGTGTTGCCCAGGCTGGAGTGCAGTGGCGCAATCTAGGCTCACTGCAACCTCTGCCTCTCGGGTTCAAGCGATTCTCCTGCCTCAGCCTCCCGAGTAGCTGGGACTACAGGCACGTGCCACCATGCCTGGCTAATTTTTTGTATTTTCAGTAGAGATGGGGTTTCACCGTGTTAGCTAGGATGGTCTTGACCTCCTGAACTCGTGATCCACCTGCCTCAGCCTCCCAAAATGCTGGGATTACAGGCATGAGCCATCACGTCTGGCCTAATTTAAACTTTTAAAAGATTACTCTGATTATTATCTGGAGACTGGGTTGGAAGGTGAGAGTGGAAGCAAAGAGGCTGGTTGGGAGGCTTTGTGGTACGCTAATAACAGAGGATGGTAACTTGGACTAAGGTAGTAGCAATGGAGATTGAGAGAATATAGATTAATTTTAAACTGCAGTAAAAATGTTTTTATAACTGTTTGAGATGTAATTCATAAACCATACAATTCACCCATTTAGGCTGGGTGCAATGGTGCATGCCTGTAATCCTAGCACTTTGGGAGGCCAAAGTGGGCAGATGGCTTCAGCCCAGGAGTTCGAGACCAGCCTGAGCAACATGGTGAAACCCTGTCTCTCCAAAAATTAGCCAGGCATGGTGGTGTGTGCCTGTAGTCCCAGCTACTCGGGAGGCTGAGGTGGGAGGATTGCTTGAGCCTGGGAGGCAGAGGTTGCAGTGAGCAGAGATCCCACCACTGCACTCCAGCCTGGGTGACAGAGTGAGACTGCTTCAAACCCCGTCCTCCCCCCGCTCCACAAGTTACCCATTTAAAGTATACAATTCAGTGGCTTTTAGTATATTCAGAGTTGTACAACCATCACTGCAGTCAATTTTAGAATAGTTTCATCACTCCAAAAAGAAACCTTGTATCCATTAGTAGTCACTCCCCTCCCCATTTCTCCAGAACCTCTCCCCCGCCCAGCACTAGGCAACCACTCATCTACTTTGTACTAATCTACTGCCTCTTCTAGTTATTTCATACAAGTGAAATAATACAATACATGGTCTTTTGAGTCGAGCTTCTCTCACTTAGCATATTTTCAGGGTTCATCCATGTTATGGCATGTCTCAGTACTTTTTTCCATTTAAGATTGACTAATACTCCATTGGATCAATATACCACATTTTGTTTATTCATTCATCTGCTGATGGACATTTGGGTTGCTTTCACTTTTGGCTATTATGAATAATGCTACAATGAATATTGATATATTAGAGAATATATTTTAAAGGTAGAATTGATAGGAGTTGGGTCAATTACTGGGTGTTGAAGGAGAAGGAATCATTAAGGATGTATGCCAGATTTCTAACTTGAATGACAACTATATTTTTTCAAAGCCACAAGAGAGTGTACAGGGTGAAGAGAGAAGAAGGCAATATAGGCTAAATGAGGGTCAAGTAGCTGTATAGAAAATGTGTGCGGACTCTAACCTTATACTGTTGAGGGTTACAATTTTAAGGAGACTGGAGTTGGTATTATGAGGATGGGCTTAGCATGGTGCTCTTAAAGTACAGGCACTACTCCCCACCCCCATCCCCACAAGACCAGCGGAATTTTTATGTTCTATATATTCCCTTCCTCTCAGCAAATCACTTATCCAAGTACTGCTTTAAAACAATCAGATGAACAGTTAATGCCAGGGTTGTTTTAGTACCCACCAAACATCTTTGTTTTCATCAATGTAAGTACAGTTGTATGCTGCATAACAACATTTTGCCCAATGACAGACTGCATATATGATGGTGGTCCCATAAGATTTTAATGGAGCTAAAAAATTCCTGTCACCTGGTGACATTATAGCCATCATAACATAACTGCCCAATTACTTAATTTTTAAATTTTTTAGTATAGCCTAAGTTTATAGTGTTTATATAGTCTTCAGTAGTGCACGGTAATGTCCTAGGCCTTCACATTCACTCACCACTCACTCACTGACTCACCCAGAGCAACTTCTAGTCCTACAAACTCCATTCATAGTAAGTGCCCTATACAAGTGTACCATTTTTAATTTTTTATATTGCATTTTTAGTTTACCTATGTTTCTATGTTTAGATATACAAATACTTAACATTGTGCTACAATTGCCTACAGTATTCAGTACAGTAATATGCTGTACAGGTTTGTAACCTAGGAGCAATAGACTATACTGTGTAGCCTAGGTGTGTAGTAAGCTATACTATCTAGGGTTGGTATAAGTATGCTCTGTCATATTCACATCATGACAAAATTGCCTAAGGGTGCATTTCTTAGAACATATCCCCATTGTTAAGTAACACATGACTATAGTTAGTATTGAGGAGCAGCCTAGAAATGTAGCTGTAAATTTTATTTACTCAGAGTCCCTTATGTTAGTTCATTTATCCAAATTAGATTTAGTAGGTGTCTACTTTAAGCTACGCTCTGCAGGGAGCTATGATATGCTTATGATGCAGTTTGTGCCTTCATTTGGGGAGAAATTGACAAGAGGGGTAGGGACTTAAAGGCATGAGAGATTGTCCATGGATATTAAGGAAGGCTTCATGGAGAAGATGATATTTGACTGGGGCCTTAAAATATAGGTAGGGTTTTAATAAGGAGATAGGGAAAAGAGTACATTCCATGAGAAAGCAGCATGCACACTGGCTCAGAGGTGGTGATGCCAGGGTGAACAGTTTAGATTTTTGGTGTAGGTCATAATGAGCCTTCAAAGCTTTTTTACCTGGGGAGTAACTCAGGAAGATTTTTCTGCCAGAAGTATATAGGAGAAACTGGAGTAGGGACAGCCTGGAGCTTCAAAGGTGCAAGTGGTAGAAGCATACAGAACTTAACAATTGATTGGATTTACAGGGCAAAAAGGGGAACAAAGATGAGTCCAAAGCCTGGGCAACCGGGAAATGATGTGCCATTAACTGAAAATAGGATAACAAGAAGTGGATTTGGAGGGATATGTGGAGAAGTGCTTTTGAAAATGGGAAATTGGAGAGAGGCCCACACACAGAAATGATCATTGAAACTGTGGGGCTAGTTGAGTTAGCCTGGTTGACTGTTCAGCAAGAAGTCTGAATCTAAGGAAAAACCTATCTTTAGGGAGTGGCGGGAAGAGAAAGAGCCTGCAAAGGAGAAAGAACTGGAGCAGTCACTGGTTGTAATCATGGTCAATCAGGGGTCACTCAGCAACCGAGTGAGAAGAGCCTCTAAGTTACTGCAGATAGCAATTATTGTGGCTTGGTAGGTGATGTGCAGCATAGGATTGTTTTATAATGTTCCTTTCATTTCACAAACTAAAAATTAATTCTGGTATGGAGTGTCCTGAAATGAATAATATTCAAAAACAACCTTTGTTATAAAGATGGCATACATCTGTGAATGTTATTGGTCACTTCACCATTTCAAGTTAAAAAAATTAAATCCTGTACCACAAAATATTCAAGGCTTCTAACTTAGAAAGCAAAAGTAGAACACCATCAGGCTCCTGATGGGTCAGGACTGACTAAGTTTCTAAGTATCTCCTAATGTGGTAAGAAGCAGCCGGTAAGACTCAGTCTAAGACCCGTTGTGTTCATTGGGACAAGAGAGTGTCCCAACTGTTTTACCATCTGACTCTTAGAATATGGTTACAGAGATCCCATCTCCTTTGCCCCTACAGTGAGCTGTGACCTCTGTATATTCTTCACAGAAGCACAAATTCTTAATAGCAAACACATTTTTTAAAGCCTATTCAATTTTAAAGCTTGATATAGTTTGTCTGTGTCCCCACCCAAATGTCATCTTTAATTCCCACAGGTTGTGGGAGGTACCCAGTGGGAGGTAATTGAATCATGGGAGCAGGTCTTTCCTATGCTGTTCTTGTGATAGTGAATAAGTCTCACGAGATCTGATGGTTTTAAAAAGGGGAGTTTACCTGCATAAGCTCTCCTCTCTGCCTGCTGCCATCCATGTAAGACATGACTTACTCCTCCTTGCCTTCCACCATGACTATGAGGCCTCCAACCATGTGGAACTATGTAAGTCCATTAAACCTCTTTTTCTTGCCAAACTCAGGTATATCTTTATCAGCAGCATGAAAACTGACTAATACAAAGCTTCCCTTCATAAATTGGGCATAATAAAGGACATCATCATGGCCACAGCATTATGCATGCATTCTTGACTGTGGCCAGTATTCTCTGGAACATTGCAAGACTAAGATAACCTTATAAATGCCAAATAACAGTAGTTCTTTTTGGTTCATGTAAGTAAATTCTAGATCAAGTAATGGGACTTCAGATTTCAAATTAATTTTTCATGTCTTTCTACTTCTCCCTACAGCTCATTTCCCTACAGGAACAATTGCAGCGTTTTCTGAAGAAGTGAGGAGAGCCATTGGCCTGGCACACAAACCTTGGATCCACCATCCAGACTGAAGACTGGATGAAACTGTGCATGTTTCTCTCCCTTCCGTTGCCTTATGTTGAATCAGTTATATTTATCTGTACCTTCTTTGCTACTTATAATATGCTCAAAGTTTGTAGTCATGTAGAAAAGGCCAGTATAAAAATATAGTAGACTTAGATACCCCACACGACCATGAGACTTTCTCTTTGTCAATTTGGGAATTATTATTATTAATTTAGAAATGGGGTCTTGTTAGGTTGCCCAGGCCGAATTCAGACTCCTGGGCTTAAGGGATCCTCCTGCCTCAGCCTCCTGAGTAGCTGGGACTACAGGTGTGCACCACCACACCAAACAAGAATTGATTATATTGCTTCTGTGCTATGGTACCAGCAGATGATTCAGTCATGCTTCCAAAGGCAGTCTAGTCTAGAGGCCATACAGCTGTTTGGTTTGCATATGTTTTAGCTTTTCTTTTGGTTTTTAGTATTTCCTAAAACATAGGGGAAAAAAGGAGGTCATTTCTACTAAACACTAGAACCTGCCACAGTGAGTTTAAGTGCCTACCTTGCAGCAGTTAATACTAGATTGTGTTCTGTCTTTGTTCAGGCAACAGGGCTGCATTCCTGCTCAAGGATGATTTCTTGCTGCTGCTTATATTTGTTCTGTTGCTTCTAGGATGGAGCTGGTTGTTATTCACCAACTAAGGGAACAGTTAGAGCAGAGATGAAGAAATTATGAACTGTTATCCTTATTCTGAGCCTTCTCCTCCTAACCCTTATTCTGAGCCTTCTCCTCCTAACCCCCATCAGTTAAGGTTAGGAAGAACAAGATGCCATAATGCCTATGAAGACTTCTTTAACAATCTCATTTGGGTCTTTTTCTAGGTATATTATTAGTGTTTTATGGTCTGTGTTCTTTAAACAATAAATAAATTGTTCCTTTTAAATGGATTGCTGTCAATTTATTAAACCATCCCCGATGATGAGTGTACTCATATCCAAAAGGAAACAAGAAGAAAAGCAATAAGCTCTATATCTTAGTTCATTTGGGCTGCTGTAACAAAAATACCATAGACTGGGTAAATTATAAACAACAGAAATTTATTGCTTATAGCTCTGGAGGCTTGGAAGTCTACGATCAAGGTGCCAGCAGCTTTGACATCTCGTGAGGGGTTTGTCTGCTTCCTAGATAGCGTCTTCGGGGTGCATCCTCACACGGCGGCAGTGCAAACTCCCTCGGGCCTCTTTTAAAAGGGCATGAATTCCATTCATAAGGGTGGAGCCCTCATTACCTAATCACCTCCCAAAAGCCCTACCTCTTAATACTAACACACTACTGATTATATCTTAACATATGAATTTTGGCAGACACATTCAGACCATAGCACTCTGATTAGAAAATGGCAGAAGATGTTATCAGCCTTGGGGCATCCTTCCAGAGTTCTTAGGGCAACTCCTAATGAATTAAACAAATCAAATTCCAATGCTATATGGTTAAGGTGAGAAGATTTGCTCCAAATCCCAATGCTATATGGTTAATATGTAGCGGGGGAGGGTATAGAGAAGTGATACAAATGGCAGCTCCAATATTTGGGTTGAATTACCATGCTGTAGTGGAACTCACACAAGGACGGAACTTGCCTTGGGCAAGCCCCTATGTTTTGTTTTATTTTGTTTTATTTTGTTTTGAGATGGAGTCTTGCTCTATCGCCCAGGCTGTAGTGCAGTGGCACGATTTTGGCTCACTGCAACCTCCGCCTCCCGGGTTCAAGTGATTCTCCTGCTTCAGCCTCCCGAGTAGCAAGAATTACAGGCACCTGCCACCACACCTGGCTAATTTTTGTATTTTTAGTAGAGACGGGGTTTCACTATGTTGGCCAGGCTGGTCTCGAACTCCTGACCTCAGGTGATCCACCTGCCTTGGCCTCCCAAAGTGCTGGGATTACAGGCATAAGCCATCACGCCTGGCCGCCCCTATGCTTCTTAGAGCCTCTATTTTCTCATTGTAAATTGTGGGTGATAATGCTTACCACCAAGAAGCATCTGGGGGTTTTCTGGAAGTAGCCCACCTAGCCCCAGGTCTGATCCCAACTGACAAAGTCAGTGCTGCTTTAGGAAATATACTCCAAGTTCTCTGTGCCACTTTTAGTGCTACTCCAAGTCAAAGTTAACCCATGGGCAAAGGAGAGGTCATGTATGAGCAGGGCCTGTGAAGTTGGGATGGAGATGGCAGGAATGCTGGGGGAAATGCAAGGGAAAAAGTAAGACTAAGGGAGATAGGCATGTTAAAGGCAAACAAAATGGAGCCCAGATTAGGAGAGAAGTTTGGGGATTGCTTGAAAACCAAGATGATATTTTAAAAAGATAGGTTTTTTTTTTTTCAGAAACCCATAACTTAAAAGATGAGAATAAGGAGAAAGAACGAGGAAAAGAAGTTGAGTGTCAGAGGTAGAAGGTGGGGGAAGAGGCAGAGTTTGAAAAGATGATAGGCCTTTCCAGATAAAGGCAGGCAGGGGACTGATAGAAAGTACCCTGGGGTTATGCTGGAGAGACAAGCCAGTGAGTGTTTCACATGTGCCACAGCGGGCATCCAGGAGTGAAAGAGGTAGAAGAGCCCTCGTACAGCCTCTGTCTGATATTGCAGCCTGAGAACAACCAGTGCTCTGCTGAGAGGCAGGATGGTAGGGAAGACAACACAACAGGAAGGGGCAAGGGCAAACTAGTGTGTTTGCAATGCCCCTCCATCTCCTCTGCTACCACTTCTCAATGTAACCCAGCGGGGCTGCTTCACCACTGCCCTCCAGTCACCCAAGGCTATTGCCGTTCTGACTTTCCACCCCACTCCAACGTACGCCTGCACACATTCACTCGGACACCTCAGAAAGTTTTCCTTTGCTATAGCTCAGTGATTTTGGCTTCTGTATGCTACAGACTTGTGCTGTCCAATATGACATCCACTAGGCACATGTGGTTTTTGAGCACCACACGACTAGCCTGAGTTAAGATGTGTAGTAGGTGTAAAATAAACACTGGATTTCTATAAAGGAACTCCTCTGTGCCCACATCCTGATGACCTTACACTATCCACATAGGCCACACAGGCCAGGCTCAACTGCAGGCTGACTCAGGTCCTGGCATAACACCCTGTGATCCTCCCGGAACACAGGAAGACAGGCAGTCTTGTGAGAATTTGCTACAAGAGCGTTTCTCAGTCATCTCCCTGTCTTAAGGGAGGTTGCCATGAGGCAGCTTGTCACCTGCCTCCCTCATTCCAGTTAAGTATAGGGCTTTCTGCCTGCTTCACACTCCAGAGGGTACAGCTGCAGCCCATAAATCTGCTTAGCTGCAGTGTGGCATTGGCTACGCAGTACCAGGGGGTCCTACCATTCATGCTGCCTGTCATCTAGCCCCTTTTGTTGTCCTGTTACATTGTTCTGTGGGACGAGGGATGCAGGGAGCTGATACCATTGCTGATCTTGCTTTTGCTATCTCTATAAGGAATAAACTGTCTGGATCTGTCTGGATCTTGTGTGTGTGTGTGTGTGTGTGTGTGTGTGTGTTTCCCCCAGCTGAATGTGTCAGCTTGCTTGATATTTCCAAAGACTTAGTTAAAAATATATTTTAGCTGGGCTCGGTGGCTCACGCCTGTAATCCCAGTACTTTGGGAGGCCGAGGCGGGCAGATCACGAGGTCAGGAGATTGAGACCATCCTGGCTAACACGGTGAAACCCCATCTCTACTAAAAATACAAAAAATTAGCCGGGCATGGTGGTGGGCACCTGTAGTCCCAGCCACTCTGGAGGCTGAGGCAGGAGAATGGCATGAACCTGGGAGGCAGAGCTTGCAGTGAGCAGAGATCGTGCCACTGCACTCCAGCCTGGGTGACAGAGCGAGACTCCACCTCAAAAAAGTAAATATAAGTAAATATATATATATTTTTTAAATCTCATTAATAATTGTTTTATACTGATTACATGTTGAAAGGGTAATATTGTGGATATATTGGGTTAATTATTAAAATTAATTCCATCTATTTATTTTTATTTTTGTAATATGGCTGCTGTAAAATTTAAAATTACATATGTGGCTTGCATTATTTTATACTGGACAGTGTTGCTATAGTTTGGTGAGAGGCTGAGGCAGGAGAATTGCTTGAACCCGTCAGGCAGAGGTTGCAGTGAGCCGATTGCGCAACTGCACTCTAGCCTGGGTGACAGAGTGAGATTCCGTCTCAAAAAAAAAAAAGAAAGAAAAAGAAAAGAAAAGAGGGACTGACAGGGTTTTACTTATTGACAGGATATATATACACACACACACACACACACATATATGTTATATATACATATTTATATATGTTATAAAAATATATATATATATAGTGTGTGTGTGTATATATATCCGTAATCTCAGAATAAAAGGTAGACCTTTAAACTGAATAAATATAATTTTACAAAAACTCAATGCATTGTCCTGACTTTTCTTACAATGCTTCGGGCTGGTGAAAAATCCTCAGACTGAGGAGGATGAAATTTGGAAACCATTGCTACATACAGCTCATCTCATAAGGCGCTAACTAGCTAATTTGGGGAGGGTTGGGAGGATGTTGAGAAGTGACTAATCCGGGTAACAGTGGCAGATGGGCCCAATGGGGAGGTCTTTTTGTGTCCCATAGGTGTTGGACTCATCTGGTGGCCTTATGTTTTACAGTACTTCTGTGGCTTCTTGGTCTACCCTCTCTTCCCACCCCTAAATAAGGGAAAGATATGAAATATCGGACTCAAAGAGTATAACCAGAGGAACCAAAGTAAACAAGTACAAATTTATTCTTTTCAAAGCAGAATTCAAGGGAAAGGGGGAAGGCACCACAGTGAGTGGCAATCAAAGTTAACCAATTTGTTCCCAACCCTGTCCCTTTGTCCCCTAGACTTCCATGCCACCCTTGTCACCTCCCCCAAATCCTTTCCCCAATTTTCATCCTGTGACCAGTTCTTGCAGTCAGCAAGCAGCATAGCAGACTTCGGTCAGGCCTCAACACTGCCATAGAGGACAGCAAGGGCATTCAGCAGGCCCCCTCTCAAATGTGGCAGCTGTGGGAGAAGATGGACTCTGCGAGCTGAGCCCTGGCCTTGAGCCTTTCTTTCTCCCACAGCAGTTGGTGTTAAAAGAGTAAGAAGTAGCTAAAGTGTTCCTTGTTCCCACGGGAGCCACACAGCTGAAGAATTAAGTCTCCACATCCCCAGGATAAGGCCCCCAGTTTTTTTCCCAGAACTGCTCGAGTTAAGATAGCTACTTTCTTGCTTATCTGTCACCTATGTGAAGAGAAATTGGATGGGATTTTTGGCCTTGAAATGATGCCACAGGCCATGACTCTGCCGTTGAGAATGTGAGTTCAAATGCTGGATATGGAGCCCAAATCTTAAGCACACACATCAGGAAGCACAGGTATTCCTTAAAATGAATCCGGAGGAAAAACATCTCCTAGGATTGGCCTCTTCCTGGCCTCAGGTTTTCTCATTTCTGTGTCTTGCCAACCCATTTCCTGGAGCACCAGAAACTCAAACAGATTTCTCTGTAGGGAAATATTTCACAACTTTGGGCCTTGAAGAAAATGGGCACTTGAGAGTCTTGATTCTAGCCTTTCTAATCTGGAGGGAAGGGTACATGTCCTCTCTAGGGAAGCATAGCACAGCCTGATGTCTTCCAGCTAGTCAGCCTTCCATGACAATGCCCAATCAATGTGAATCCACTATGCTGTCACTGGAAGCAGAGGTATCCTCATAATGGCTTTTTGGCCTCTATCAAATTCTGTCAAGAAGAAATCACCTCTCAGTCCTAACTGTTCTTTGATACTATTTGACAATAACCCCAGCAAATGCTCACATACCTTATCATTGATGCTAATCCCACAGTCAGAAGGTTTTCTTTAGGCTACCAACCTAGCAACTCCCTTCACCATCCTTCTAGTGTAGGGCTAGAAACTACACAGTGCCATGCACAACACCCTTAGGAGACTAATACACAACAAGATGTCTAACGACATACAATACATTTTGGTAAATCCAATCCCAAGTTGGATTCATAGTACCCAAGGATCCATTTACTCTACTGTGGGAAAATTCCCCACACATACTGCAGTGACTGTCCCTTGACCCTTGAACAATATACTCACCTTAGGCATTAAGGTAAACACAGGACCACAAAGTGTGAGTGACCCCTTAGTGAGAATTCAACTCCTGACCTGCTGCTTCAGTCCACCTACAACACAAACCCTACATAACAAGATCTACATCTTTTCTACCATGCCTGGCCCACTGCAGTTGCCACAGGCCCTCAGCAGCCCAAGAGCTCTCAGGTGGGGTGGGGATAACAAAGGATTTTCCAGGACTTTCCTGGTAAAAAATTGCTCCATAACATGTACCCACCTAAGGCTTAGGCAGGTATATGCCTCTAAGTCCTCGAGCCCTCTGTCCCACATTCCTGCCCACAATCTAAGTTCCTACAAATATGCTCCCACTCTGACTGATGCCCAGATTCTATGATTGATGCCTGCCTACCACCTGCTCACCATCTATCCAGATACCCAGTTCTTCTGCCCAGAGACCTCATGAACACTAAGGCAGATGTTATGCTGTGAAGTCTGACACCCCGGACCTGTGGCTTTGTGGTGGAGGAGGCAACCGAAACCTTCTGGACCCAAGCCGCTGCCCTGCCTCCCCTGTGGCAGATCAAACTAGGTTCCTAGCAGTTCTACCCACTGGCCCACTGCTGGATTATAATACAACACCCCAACCATCACTCCCTCCTGACTGTGGTGGCGACTGTTGCTTTCTTTAGCCCTGAGCGAGATCATAAGAGCTGGAATGTTCTCTACGTCTTAGCTGGCAAAGGCTAATAAAGGCTTGTTTGTCCTTTTCTGCATGGGGTGGGCAGAGCTTGGATTTGCTCTATTCTGGCACCTGAACCATTTAGGGGAGCCCAGGAAAATTTACCCAAGGTCCAGGTCTCAAGGGAACAAGATTTGGAATGAGTGAAGAGAACAGTGACTCTTCCTGTTAGATTCTCTGTGACCACGGGTTTCTGTTGCTTTGGTCTTGAGGACAGCCCACCCCAAACATCAATGGAGAGAGATATCCTAGGGGAGCAGCCAGGATACATCTATCTTTCCAACCAGAGGCTGGGGCTAACAAAGAGCAAGGCAGAACATTAATACTTCAAGAGGTATTAGAATTTAATGTGTGAGTGAGGCCAGGAGAGCACTGATGTACAGTAGATATGTAGAATAGATATGTATGTATATAAACTTAGGCAAATGAAGTCAACTGCAGGGCTCTAGGTTATAAAGCTCCTCTTGGTAGAAAGCTGTCTAAGTGGGCTCTGAATCTATTCAACATTCCCAAGCCCACTCCCCCACCCCTGCTATCTATTCTGAACAGTTTCTGGATAAAGAGATCATGGTATACGTCGCCTAGGAAGAGTTAGTTCAGTTTGAGGATTGGATTCACCTTCTAGAGTTAGAAAGAACAATTTTAGGCACAGGAAGGCCTTGCTGTTGTCTGGGTGGAAAGCGGCCAGCTTCCTGATTTGTGGCCTGTGGCTCCTATGGAGGGGCCACTACACAGGGTGGCCAGCTGCAAATGCCTTATGATTAGCTGGGGACAATCAGCCACCTCACCTGATTCAGCCTGAGAGCTAGAAGGGTCACAGCCTGGAAGGGTGTTGGATGGCAGTCATACTACTCCAGACTTGAGGTGGGCTTCCTCTTCCTCACCCAAGGAAAGCAACACTCCCTTGCTTAGCAAGCTGCCACTGTGTTCCCAGGTCTGTGAGTACAGACTCAGAGGAGCAAAGGGTGGCTTCAGCCGGGTTTCCAGAGCAACTTGCAAACCAGTAGGTCTATCAAAATGCTGAGCACTTTAAGAAATAGGAAGCTGTGGGTTAAAATAAAAAAAAAAAAAAAAAAAAAAATCTAAACCCGGAAGTATAGACGTAATGCTTCCAAATATAACGTGGAAGAACCAGAATGAACTGCTCTCCCCTTAAGGAAGGTCTGTCAGGGACTGAGGCTAAAGAATATGAAGATATTTGAGGAGAAGCCAGTACCTAGGTAGCATTAGGATGGCTAACGATCTGTCCTGGAGCTGAAGTAATAGAACACATACTGCCCAGACTTTTTCAGGGGCACTTGGGGCAGGGAAGGTGTCTCGGGGATACCCTTTTGCCTCCCTGAGTTGTGCCAGAGAGTACGGGTAAACCCTGTGGATTCATAATGTTGGAACCTTGGGGTAATTAGGCTTCTCTCTCTCCATAATTCCACGGAGAAGGAAGAGGGGCCAACGGGTACCGCTTAGCTCTGCAAGGCAGCTTCTCTGTTCCCCATCTGAATGGCCAAGTGATATTTGCCTGAGCTGCAACAGAAAGGTACTTAAAGGACTGACCTCAACCTTGAAGATTAAAGGGAACATTTCTAGAGGCAGAGGAATCATGCCTCCCCTTCTCCCATCACTGCCCGCACCCACCTCACATACCACCAGATCCCTGCTGCTGCCCAGAGCCCAAATAATACTAGTTGAGGAATGTGGGGCCAGCGGAAACTGGAAAGGTTGGATGAAGGCTGAGGAAAGGCTTTGACCGGAACCAGGAGAGGACAATGAACTATAGGATAGGGATCTGGCTCCATCAAGAGGCCAGCAGGGTGTTGGCAGTCACATCAGAACTTCGCACACTGGGGAAGGCATGACGGAGTTTCTCCATGATGTCCTCCAAGCACAGGCTGACATCCTGGCTCTTTGACCCCACATCATCTGGGTTAAAAAAAATAGAGATTTGAGAAGAGAACTAGAGACTCCTTTATGAGGCCAAGCGGCCAGATAGAGTTCTGCCAGCTGAAGGGCAGACCTGCCCACAGCATTTGCATCTTCTCAGCACAACGCCTAGTACATAGGTTGTGCTCAATGTACATTTATTTGTAGAATAAGCATATGAATTAATCAATCAGTAAATCAATCTTCCCTGACCTTAAGCACAAAGCCAAGAGGAGAAACCAGTCCCAGCCCTGCAAAGCCTTGGGCAGGAAATCGAGGACAGGACAAAGCCATGGAGAAAGGGGCTGGGAAGGGCCAGGGGAACTCACCTGCAGCCTCGGTGTCTGGAGTTGTCTGTCCCTTCTCCCGGGGGTGACTGCCTTCTGACTGCTGTGGAGAGGAAGCTAGGGACGAGCCTGCAGAGCCACTGCCATCTGATTCGGTGGGTGGCTAGCAAGAGGTAACGCATGACTTAAGTCACTTTGCCTTCCTGACCTTACTTTGACAGACTCCTGAGCTTAGAAGGGACCTGAGAGACTTCATACCATCCCTTTGCCCTTAGACTTTAAGAAGCTTTTGGTATTACCTAAAACAGTGGCCTCCACTTTTCGGAAACTTCTTAGAATATTGAATTACTCATACCTTCTTCCTTTAACAACATGTGTCAAAGGCTCCCAGTTCTTGTAAGAATGGCATTGTAGGCCAGGCGCAGTGGCTCACACCTGTAATCCCAGCACTTTGGGAGGCCAAGGCGGGTGGATCACCTGAGGTCAGCTTAACCAACATGGAGAAACCCCGTCTCTACTAAAAATACAAAATTAGCCAGGCATGGTGGCCCATGCCTATAATCCCAGCTACTTGGGAGACTGAGGCAGGAGAATCGCTTGAACCCAGGAGGCGGAGGTTGCGGTGAGCCAAGATCGAGCCATTACACTCCAGCCTGGGCAACAAGAACGAAGCTCTGTCTCAAAAAGAAAGAAAGAAAGAAAGAAAGAAAGAAAGAATGGCATTGTACCTAAAGGTCTCTTGCTGTCATTTCAGATATAAATAAGCTATTTAGAACACAATTCTCTCTGGAAATGTAGTTTCACACCTGATTCTTGGTTCATGACATAGCATATGTTAGAAACCTCCAGGAATCCATAGAGGCCATTCCTTGGAGGATCTGGGGAAGAGGCAGAAGAGTGGTATTTTCCATTACATATGATGACAATAATAGGTAACATTTATGAAGGGTGTACTAGATGCCTGGTATCAAGCTAAATTCCTTAAACGCATTATCTCCTTTTGTGTTCACCACAATTCTATGAAGTTGGTACTGTTACCACCTCTGTTGTATAGATGAGGAAACTGGGGCTTAGAGTGGTTAACCAACTGTCCAAACAGCCCACAGTCAATTGGCAGAGCCACATGCAAACCCAGAGCTGCCTGACTCCAGTGCTATACCACAGCACACACACTGCCTGTCAGAGATGAAAGGTGCAAAAAGGAACAAGAAACACCCTTAGATAGCACAAATCTTTCTCTTGCCAAACTTGTCCAAACCCACTTCTTTCTAGCAAATACCATACTAGCAAAAATCAATGTTTTAGATGATTCTTGAAGTTTGTTCTTTTAGTATGGGATTCCAATGGGTTGTGAAGAAATAAGCCCTCAGAAGTCTTCTCTCTGCCCCAGGACCCACAGTGACTGGAGAGTGACACACAGGGTGGCATGGAAGGTAGGTGGAAGAGAGTTGGCTGGAGATGTGACCATACCAGTCTCTTCTTTCCCCCACCCCCCAACAACCGCAGGCCCAGTTCTCTTCAGGAAGCTACTTGAGAGCCACTGCCAAGGAGCTCTCTCTTGTGTCTTCTTTGCCACAGCCCTCAGCTCCCCAGCCCTTCCCCTGGGCTCAGAGGCCGCCCTGGCTCTTTTCCTGTCACCAGCCTCACCTGCAGGAGAAGCTCCCTCAGACGCTGCAGCTGGGACTCTAGCTGCTTGTTGTGATCTTCGAGGATCTGCATGCGCGTCTCCAGGCGGCTCTTGTGTTGCCGAAGGATACGGGCCTCAGCCAGAAGCTCTTCATTGCAATGGTCTGGTGCTGCCTCAGTGGAGCCGTCAGCCAGAGTGGGTGCCTCAGCAGCCTCCTCATGCTGCCACTTCAGGCGCCTCAGCTCTCCCTGGAGAATCCTGTCATGGAGAGAGACACCAAGACCTATGGATCTAACAGGGCTCTGACTGTCCAGGTTTCAGATATCCCCTCAGGCCTAGGTGTGAACAATCCCTGTGCTCTTCCACTCCACCTCACCCCCATCCCCAGTTGTGCTCTTGCTTGAATGGCCACATCCACTTCCTCTCCAGCACGTATGTCATTTACTCTGCCATCCTGAGACCTCAGAGCAGAGAAAGTTGACATTTTGCATAAGAAATGTCTCAGGGCTTTGATGTGCTGCTTTAGGGATTAATTCTGACCTTAAAATCAGGCAGAAACACAGTCTGCAAACAAAGGAGGCATTAGGGCCACTGACTCACCTACTCCATATTTAGATGTTTAGATTCCAAGGGAAAACATAACATAAACAAGAGACCACCTGTGTTGTCTCTTCTCTCCACAACCCTCCTCTTTGGCCCACTTTGAACACCCATGCTGTGTCATCAAAAAAACAAAAAACAAAAACAAAAACAAAAAACAAATTCCAAACAGGTGGCCTACTTTTGGGGATATCACTTTTGGCTTTGTTCATTTTTTCTTTATTTGCAACAGAACAGTCACTCTCTGCCCAGTGTTTCCCAGGGCCTGCGGACTGCTGCTCAAAGGCAGTGTTTCTCAAATGATTCATGGTAAAAATTCAGGGGTTTTTTTTTTTTTTTCACTCTGTTATGGACCCGTATGTGGTCCCAATGCACATGACTAGTACATAGCTCACACCACGTGCAATTCATCACACAAGTTCAACAACACTCAAACTGGTCTCTACCCTATTCAATGAGATGAGTCTACTAATTCTGTGCTTGAATATCATAGCAATGTCAAATTGCTCTTGGACTGGTGACAAACTGGTCACAAACTGGCCCTGGTCTGCTCTTCACACTCTGAGTAGCACTGTTCTAAAGACTTGCTACTCCAAGTGTGGTCTGTGGAACAGCAGCATGGGCATCCACTGGGAGCTAGTGAGAAATGCAGAAACTCAGACCCCACCCACACCTGTGACTTAGAATTTGTATTTTGCCAAGCTTCCCAAGTGACTATCTTATGCACTACTGTTTGCAAAGCACTGCTCTGAGGGGTACTATGAATTCCACTTCATGCCCCACAAGTGGCTTGGACCCGTCTTAGGTCCCTGCTGCCACCTTTACTTTATGGAAAGTCATACCTTCCCTGTATTCTTCTTCACCATCCTTCTTCCAGACCTCAAATGCTCTATGTAGTGTCATTGTCCTCTGGAATACTTTTACTAGGTGATACATATTTCTTTCCACTTCCAACATTGAAAGGTCTCTGAGAGCAGGAACATGTCATACCCTCTCCTGTTTTCTCTCTGCATTCTCTCTGCTTGCATCTCGTGTGTTCTTGGAAAAATTTGGGTTACATTAAAAGGATTCAGGCTGGGCACAGTGGATCATGCCCGTAATCCCAGCACTTTGGGAGGCCGGGGTGGGCGGATCACTTGAGGTCAGGAGTTCAAGACCAGCCTGGCCAACATGGTGAAACCCCATCTCTACTAAAAATACCAAAAATTAGCCAGGCATGGTGGTGCATGCCTATAGTCCCAGTTACTCGGGAGGCTGACGCATGAGAATCGTTTGAACTCAGGAGCCGGAAGTTGCAGTGAGCCGAGATCACGACACTGCACTCCAGTCTGGGCAACAGAGTGAGACTCTGTCTCAAATAAATAAATAAATAAATAAATAAATAAATAAATAAAAGGATTCAAATAATTATTATAATAGCTAGCATTTAGTGAACCCTTACTATAAGCCAGGCACTGAGCCAAACACATTATATGCCTGATCTCATTTGGTCTTCACAAGTGATCCTAGGAGGCAGGTTTGATGATCATCATCCCCATTTTACAGATAAGGAAATAGAGGATTACAGAATTTAAGTAACTTGCTCAAGGTCAGACAGCTAGGATGTAGAAGTGCCTGAACTTAAATTCAATCTGTCTGCCTCAAGAACCCACACAGATTTCTGCTATCATCATGCCCACCGGTTTTCATCTTCCAAGTGGGCCAGGATTTTCTGTAGCTCCCCCTTGCTTTCTGTGGCCACACTGCATGGAGCCTGCTGTCCAAAGGCTGGTTCCCGGTCTGTGATGGGGCTGGAGTGCCGCAGCAGGTACTGGTCCTCGTCTCTGCGTGGGTATGGGGAAAGCAGAGTAGGTGGCCAGTTGTTGAACAGAGAAACAACTCAGGGCGTAAGTTCTCAGCTCTCAGCTCAGGCCCCAGGAAATGCATGCTGGAGGATTCACTTCTAAGTCACATCGAGAGGGAAAGGACGTATATTGAGACTTGAGAGGGATGAAAGTGTTCAAAGGAGGCAGAGGTTGTGGTTGGGGGTACTGAGAGAGTGTTTTCAGGATGCAGGTTTCTGGGTTCTACTTACAGCCCCCTGGGAAACAATGATCAAATCATTTCCCTTTCTGTGCTATTCCCCCACTCTAACCTCCTTTGTTTCCTCTTCCTCTAGAGGGATCTGAGTCCCAGTCAGGGCAGATTGATCCATGTAGCCAGCAGCTCCCAGGATCTCTGAGCAGGGTGGGGACCTCCCTAGAGACACAAGTCCCCTTCTCTGGGCTGTCATACCAGGGAGTTCCCTTGTTATACTTCAGCCAAGTCCCTGATGTCTCCTAGAGTTAGTGTAGCACTAGATAGGGCTTTGGCATCTTGACCACAAGATAATGGTTCCTTTCTGAAACTTCAGATGAGGGAGGGCATACTATTCGTTCCTCAAAGTTGTGTATAGATGGATGGGATCTTGCAACAGGAAGGGACTTGGAAAGATGGCAGGGAGCTAGTACATCACTCATTTCCTAGGTCGATTGATAGAGGGAAGACTGCCTTTCTTACTGAACATCATGCCCAGAAAGCAGCCTTCCTTCCTTAGGGAGCTAAGGATCCTAACCACCACACACCCCCATTCCCTGGAGGATATACCCTTCCCAAACAGTGGCACAAAGATCTCAAGGAGAGCTATTTCTGGCAAATAAGCAGCTGTGGAAACTCACATGCTGTCATCTGGGGACAGGCTGTCATTAAAGAAGGAGCAATTTTGACTTTCCATCTCAGCAAGCCTAGGAATAAAGAGCAGAGGCAGGAGAGAAAACAGGATGTGGGGCCTGCTTCCATCTCAAGGACTCTAATCTCACAACAGGATCATTGGCTTTGAGAGCTACCCCAACTACTCCTAAATATTGGGCCTTGTTGGCTGCTGCACACCCCACTCTGCACATCCCCTGGCCCTGACTCCATTCTCCTTGTCCTGACTGAAGATCCTTTCCCCTCGGACTTCCTACAATAGCTCCCACCCACCTCCCCCAAACCTGGTGGTACCTGCTGGCAAAATGCTCAATTCGGGAGTGCGTGTCGGCATGTGGCAACATCGGGGAAGAAGCCGGCCTAGAAGAAAGCAGCAAAGACTCGGAGGACCAAAGACTGGGCAGCCTGTTTCCTCCTCCCTCTCCTGCTCCCTACATTATGGACATGGGCAAGAGCTGATGGGAACAAAATACAAAGATTGGATTCCAGTCTACTTCTCAGGCCAGAGTTCAGGTCAGGCCCAAGCTGAACTGCCCTATCACTAGTGGGATTTACCTTGGAACATTCTCCTAGACCACCTGGGACTCAGCCCCTTCACAGCCTACGATCGGGCTCAGTGAGGCTGCCCACAGCCCCTGCTCAGCCACCGGTACTCACGTCTCACTGTAGTCAGCCTCCAGCACTGATTGCACAGGCAGATAACCTCGTTGAGGGTGTTTGCTGAAATAATGCTTGGAGCGGAATTTGTTCTTTAAGGTTGTGGCAAAGTCCCTCATGTTCTCACTGGATGTGGTCTGAGGAGAACACAGGGCACAGGAACTTACCCTAATGGCTTCCAGATATACTGGGCAGGTGTGGCTGTTCTGCTAGAGTAGACAGCCTGCTGGGTAATCCACTCTTGCTCATGCCCACCATACCCTGCTCCTAGAAGAAGGTCTGGGAGGATATATGCCAAACTCTCAACACTGGTTGCCTCTGGAAGTGAACTGGAGGGGTGGGGGCCAGGGTGAGGAGATAGGAGGACTTTCATTTTATACTTAAAAAAAATTAGTTGCCTCAGTTCCTCTAAAAGCAAAAAAAAAAAAAAAAAAAAAAAAATTGTAGAGACAGGGATCTCACTGTGTTACCAAGGCCAGTCTTGAACTCCTGGGCTCAAGAAATCCTCCTACCTCAGCCTCTCAAAGTGTTGGGATTACAGGTGTGAGCCACGGCATCCAACCTTTGTTTTATACTTTAAACACTTTTATATGATTTGAATATTTTATAATGAGCATATGTTTGTTAATTTTTAAAACACATTTCTATGAATTCTAAGGATGTAGAGGATGAGCAGGTGGTAGAGGATTATCAGTCTACCAGATCCAGCCAGTTTTCCAGGTATGACTTTTCTAATGTTTTCTTTAAAATGATAATAAACGAAAAGTAAAGGGCATGGTCCCTGTTCTCACCAGGCCACACATTTCTGTGCCAACAGGATTTGAAGAGATGAAAGCTTGGACAGATGGATTGTGGGGCATCAGGTTGAAAAACAGGAGAGAGAATGGGGGAGAGAGAGCAGTGGTCGGAGCTGGGGATATGATCAGGGCTTTGGGAGCATTTGCAGGGACAGAAAAGGATAAAGATGAGTAGGGAGCAGAGTCAGTGCTGGAAGCTAAGCATGGAGCTGTGGGTTTTAAACACAGCACAGGAGCAACTCTGTGGCTGGAGTTCAGGGATGCTGACCGAACTGGGCTAAGGCAGATATGGAGGACACGGTTACCAGGGAAAACTAAGTGGAGTTTAGGGGTCCAGGTAAAGGACATACCTTTCTTTTTTCCCTCCAAGGGACTGAGTAATTAATTTGAGCATAAGCTTTGGTACTGACTAGAAGGGGTAGAAATAATGACAAAGCATCAGGGAAAGACTGAGTGACCCAGTACAGAAGCAATATAGGAAGCTAGCCAGGAAAAACTCAAGTGAGCAATGGAAGGCAAATCACCTGGAACTGCCTTGCTCTCTCTGTCTTTGTCTGTTTTGTTTTGTTTTTTCCTGAGACTTTTCTCTGCAGTAAAACAGTGAGTGCCCTTAAAATGGCTGAGAGTGTCCTGGGCCAGCTGTGGCCAGGCCTGGTGAGGGAGAAGCTCTTCTGGAAGAATAGAGAGGCCTGAATCCCCCAAACTGGTGAATCACCAGAGCTCCTTGGAGAATACTCCCGACAGGAGAGCAGAAAACTATGAGCCAATGCTGGGCAAAGTGGATCAAGGTCTAGTACCTGAGAGCTGCCTAACCCGCCCACCCAGCCTGGAGGCTTCATACCGGTGTGTAATACTCCATGATGGGGTAGTGCAGCTTATTGCCTTTGCTGGCCCTGCCTGTCAAGAAGCAGGTTTGGCAGATGTCAACGTTGAATTGCTTCAGACTCCGGTACCTTGGGGGAGAGGAGATGTAGTAGTAAAGAGAGTCCAATATGCCACAGTGACCACCCTGCTGTTCCTCTAACACTAAAATATACACACACAGTAGAAGGGGATGAATGAGGCATGGAGCCATAACATGCCCAACAGCATATACATAGCAGTGGCTGAGTTCTCAACAGATGAACAACTTTATTCTACAGACCACGAATCCCTATGAAATCATAAGGCCAGATTCCCAGGAAGTGTGGGAAATAGCATTCTCACCACCTTTGTTTAAGGGAGACAGGAGGGAAGCGGGGGTAAATATCTCATTATATCAAATGGCCTTCTAAACAAGGATGGCTCAAACAGGTCAAGGCTCCCAGGGACCACCACCTACACCGGAGAAATTACACTTCCAATATGAAGGCAGTTCTTTCTACCAGCCTTGGCTAAGTTGGCTAAAAGTTATTTCCAAAGGTTGTTCATAATAATATACCTATTATTGCAGAATACAGAATAGCCCTTCAGATCTACTTCCAAAGCCTGGCTGAACTGCCCAACCTTGTAGCATAGGACAGTGAAATGCCTAGACTTAGAGGAGTCATACGATCCAATATCTAGTCTAGATCTACCACTAATTAGCTGTGTGCCTCATTTGTTCATCTTATGAAAAGCAGGGTGATGGTAGGGAGAGTTGTGTGTTAGTGCTTTACAAAGGTAAAAAGTTGAGTGTTTTATGATGAAAGTCTAATCCAGGATAGTGGTTACCTTTGTGGGGGAAGAGGGGAATATAATCAAGGAGACCTCAAATGTATTGCAATAATGTTTTATTCCTTAAGTTGGTCATGGGTATATACTGTGGTGTGCTGAGGCCAGCTCATACCAGCTCACGACAGCTGGCTGTTAAAATTTCAGGGGTTTTCTAAGCCAGTTGTCAAATCTAGTCATTATTAAATTATATAAACTCACAATTAAATAAATTATACTACAAACAAAGGTAATAAACACTCAAAACTCATTACTTCCTAATTACTTTGCTACTGTCTATGCTCTTGAGATTACTTACATCTATTATATCTGCATGGCAGACATATTATGAAATGGTGTGCAACTGAGTGTCTCTTTCTGACTCTGCTCAGAGACCTCCTGTAAATAGTCTGACGTCATTCACAGTGGGAGTATATACACCACAGAATTTAGCAAATGCTACAGATCAGGCTTCCTTTTTTCTTTTTAGAGAGTAAGTTGTGAAACATTTGCTGGCATACCATTTAGTACATAGGTGCTCTTACACCTATGTTCTTCTATACATTTTTGTAGGTCTGTAATACTTTATAATACAACTAAAATGAAATATTTCCTCACTTCCCATTTAAAACAATTAAATATTCTGCAATAGAAAGGATTATAACAGTATATAATAATGTATAATACACTAGCTATAATTATATAATAATTAGGTAACACTTTATTTTATAATATCTGAGTTATATGTCACATGAAATATTTATTATTATAATCTCAGCAGGTATTGTTTTCCCTACCTGAACCCCTTGATGGGGCACTGCCTACAGATAGAGCACTTGGTCTGATGCTTCACTTGCTCAGCAATGGTGACCCGATGCAGAACAGCCAACCACACCATGGACTGGGGCTCCAGGTTGACCCACTCCAGGAACTGGGATGCTTCAATGACTGGTTTCCCAGTGCTCTAGGGAAACAAGAAGACCAATGGGAATGATTGAGGCCCAAAGTGTCTTATCCCTAGAATGGCAGCCCTCAGAGGGGCAGGAGAACCAGCAGGGGCTGGGTTGGCCTGTTCTCCAGAGATGTTCACCTTCTGCCCTGTGCTAGTTGAGCTGGCACCCTCCCCAACAGGACTATGATTCTAGAGCCCCCAGAACCTTCTGCCTTGTTGTTCCATCCCAATAAACTCCCTTGCATCTGCATACTTCAGATCAAAAGCCTAGCTCGTAGTCCTTCCCTTCTTCCCACCCTTCCTACAACCTCCCTTCCCTCCCCCGCTCCCCAGTTCCCTACTCACAAAACGGAAGCAACTACGGACACTGGGTTCCACGTTGCTGCCCCCAAAGGCTGCCACTTCACCCAGCTGACGGGGCACCTGAATGGCCTCATGAAGCAGGACACCAAGATGGCGCTGGTCACACTGGCTGCCTGAGTTGGCCACTTGGCTGAAGAGGTCTGCTGGTCCCACCGTCAAGAATGGCCAGCCCCGACACAGGAATGGCCGGAGAATGGTGAGGAGAAAGGGCAGAAAAGGAAAATGGGGAAAGAGCACAGACTGAACTAATGACTTTTGAAACTGGACTACATAGAGGTCTATCCCTGACCTTCTAGAAGTCGAGTTCTAAAAAGAGCATTCTCTGAGTTCAGAGAGAAAAATCAGGCCAACACAAAGAGAGAATATCAAGGGGAGGGGAAGACAGAGAGAAAGAGTGACAGAAAGTGAAAGCAGGAGAGAGACAGAGAGAGAGAGAGAGAGAGAGAGAGAGAGAGAGAGAGATCGAGTGCACCGTGTGTAAGAGCAGTGCCAGACACAGATATGATACTGTTGGGAAAACAGATTCTTCCAGAAGCAGGATGAGGGGGTGCAGGTTCAGGGGCACCTGAACATGAGTCACAGTCAGGCTGCCATACCCTGTCCTGTTTATGTGGTCTAACACTGTAGTAATCTCTCAATTGTCCACACAAATGGAAGGAAACACTGGCATGCATAATCCA
Organism: Mandrillus leucophaeus; assembly: GCF_000951045.1. Lineage (NCBI taxonomy): Eukaryota > Metazoa > Chordata > Mammalia > Primates > Cercopithecidae > Mandrillus > Mandrillus leucophaeus. The sequence goes on from NW_012107653.1 coordinate 376,464, forward strand.
AAAAGAGAAGCTAATTCAAAACATCTGATCATCTAAAAATTATCTCAAAGTCATTGTGGAATCTACTATGATGCTTATCTTTGTATATGGGTTATTTAAGCCCTTCTATGGCTGTTTCCTTTCACATCCCAATCCAGCCTTAGCAAACCTCCTCCAGTGGTTATTCTCTGTCTGCTCCATACCTCGCTTAAGGCTTAGAAAACACACAGAAATAGAAGGCAGAGAGCCTAGGTTCAAATTCTGGGTCCATTACTGACTAGTTGTAGAATCATGGGTAAGTCGTGAATCTCTCTATGCTGCAGTTTCCTTACTTTTTAAAATTAGAGATGGAGTCTCACTATGTTGTCTAGGCTGGACTTGAACTTCTGGGCTCAAGTGATCCTCCCACCTTGGCCTCCCAAAGTGCTAGGATTACAGGCATGAGCCAGCATGCCCAGCCCAGTTTCCTTACTTTTAAATTGATGATAAATAATCACTGTTCATCCCATCGCAAGGAAATGTTGAGAGAAATACATAATATCATAGCCATGGACATGTCTGGAAACGTTCTCTTCCCTGTAAAGTTTTTCCAGACTGCTGTCATCTGTCTCTTTTCTGTCATTTGTATAGGATATATTCTTGGCCATTTGGATTATTCTCATCAGTACTTTCTAAAAAATGCTTTCTGTGTACTTCCATCTCCTCCTCTGGACTGTAAATCATTGGAAGCAGGGACAATGTCTAACTTAACTTAGCACTCACCCCATTTAGCAGAGTGGTCAACACACACTAGGGCTCAACAACTAATCATGCTGCTACTGAAAAGTTCAAAATGCTGAACACAAGATGGAGGACAGAGGGGAAAGCAAAGGTACTATAAGCCAAAGATGTGAGAAACTACAGAAGAACATAGTGTCCGCCTCCCAGATATTGGGGATGACTGTGCCCTGCCTGTGTATATAAGAAGTCTCTAGTGACATGGCTTGAGCTTCAGACTGGAAGAGGGCTAAGCCTAATAGGCCGCAGGGGAATGCAACTAGAACATCAGGGCCCTGGGTACCTCAAAATGCCAACACAGATCCTGACTAAGCACTTCCATCAGTTCAGAAGGAATGAAGCCCGTTGGAGTGACACTGGGAATAGTAATAGGCCTTAGGCCCATCTTGTCCTTTGGCTGTCATGTGTTCTTTGCAATAGTGTGAACCAAGAAGCATCACAAGGTAGCCAAAGTAGCCCTCTGCTGAGTCACAAGATGTACCTTCTGTTTATCTTACATCCTTCCTCCTCCCCACAACACCTCTCCCTCTACCCAACACCACTCCACACTTTGGAGTTATACTCACACTGAAGTTTTTCCTTCACTTCCGTGCCACACAAGCATGCAATGCCAGTCTTAAAAGACAATGCCCGCATCTTTCCGCTGCGACCACTAGGTTTAAAAGAAGAGACTGAGAACATGGATGTATGTAAAGGGTTAACATCTTGGCAATCATTTCCCTCACAAAGTTGATCCCAGCAGGGCCCTGTTCCAATCATGCCCCAAGCTGAGTTGGGTCCAAGTCTACTATGGGAGCAATACCTTTCCACTAGGCCCACTTGAGATATCCCATTGAATTTTATCCTGGAGCCTTCCAGAGCTGAAAGCCCTTACCTATCAAAAACATTGAGGAGCCAGTTGAGGCTCATGTCCACACAGAGTGGCACGTTGACCAGGATGCCTCTTTCCTCCTCCAAACGTTCATATAAGGCAGTCAGGCAGTGAATGACCTCCACCACATCCATCACGTGCTCACTGGCCTGCAGATCATGCTCATTGAAGATTTCCAGGGCTGTGGTTAAAGTTACCAGGTCCACTGGTAAGGAAAGAAGAGAAGAGAGAAAATATAGCCAAAAGTAGAACCCCAGGGATTAAATAAGGAGATAAAGCCACCAGCATCACCAAATTTGACTCAATCTCCAGATCAATCATTTGCAAATATGATACAAGCTTGTCCTTTACTAAGACCCTCATCCAAGGAGGAAGAAGGCAGCAAAATGTTCCTCAAATTAACCCAACATGTTATTATATCCAATGTTCTTTGACATCAGTTTCAAAAAGATGATGGGACATAAGTAAACTCATCTCCTATGTTGTACTAACTCCCAGGGGATCAAATCCCATTTTGAGTTTCCCTGTCTTTACATGAGTTTCAACTGCAAATAGGTTTGTCTATAAAATTTGTTCTGAGAACCTAGACACCAGCAATGAAGGCTCAGGTATGGTTGGGGAAATGTGACATACATCAAGAGGACACCTTAATTACCCCCAAATGCTGGCTCAGCCTAGCCAGACATGCCTAAGCCAGGAAGTCTGAATGAATAGTGTCTTTGACAAAGGCCAGAAGGCGTATTATATCTGCAGCAACACTGTTCCCTAACCACTGCTATTTGCTTCAACAGTTTTACTACTACATCCAATAACCCCAAGATGGCAAATCATGGGTTGCAGTACTTCCTGTCACAAAGCAGTTGCTTGATTATACATACTGAGCATGGGGAAAGGGTCAAGGAAGAGGATAACAGTGGGGTTAATTTGGAAACACATCTGGGGCTTAGCGAGAGTGGAAGGGAACTGGGAAAAGCAGAAGTTGACAGCTAGCATATTGCAGGCTTTGGAGAGTTTCCACCAAGCCAATCAACAACTTCTGCCGAGGTGAGATGAAAATGAGAAACAGCAGACAGATGAGGAACAGGAGAGGGGTGGTGAACGTCATAGGGAAGTACAACAGGAGACGTACGGCGCAGGGCTTTCTGGACTCTGCGGAGCTTCATGGCAGTGCGATAAGCTGAGAACTTAATGTTGTTCAGATCAGCTGCAAAGAATGGAGAGAGACCCACTCAGATCAGAAAAATTCAAGTTAAAGGCGCAACAAGATACCATTTAACACCCACCAGACTGGCAACAAATAGAAGTCTGACAATAGCAAGTGTCAACAAGAATGGTGATGAATGAGAACTGATGGTGAAAGTGTGAACTGACGCAATCATCTTTGAAAACAACTTGGTATTACCTAGTAAAATGGAACAGTCATATATCCCACCACTCAGCCAGCTATATATCCCAGAGCAGTGACTTGCAAATGCTTTTTGATCAAGACTTACAGTATGAAATTAATTTTATAGCATACATGTGTATATGTAAAAATAACTAAATCAAACATTTCAGGAAGCAATTCCTTACTAGATTGGATAGAGTGAAAACAACAAAATTAATATCAACTATGACTCTTGCTAAGGATCTGTTGCATATTAATATTTCCTGGTCTATTTCAATTTTTTAAATATTTGTCACAACACACTGAAATGATGTTATGACCTGCAGACTGAAAAACATGTCCCACAGAAATCTTTGCACACATGTACTGGAAGACACATACAAGAAACTCCTCAGCAGCACTGCCCTCATTAGCTCAAAACAAGAAATGACCCATGTGTCTGTCAACAGCAGAATGGATAAAGAAACTGTGCTATATACAATGGAACATTCTACAGTGGTAAAACAGAATGAACTGTAGTCACATGCATCGGCATGGATAAAATGTGCAACAAACATAATGATGAGTCTCTCTTAGCAGGTAAAGATAAGGCACATGAGAGTCACACATATCACAGCCTGGACAGTCTTTTAAAGCAAATCAGACTTCACATCTGTAAGAATAATGCACTAATCCAATGATAAAATGGTCCAGAGGGGAATGTAGAGCCTCCAGTTGAGAAAGGTGCAGAGGGTAAAAGAAAGGCAGGCTGTTGGAGAAATGAAGAGGCACTCATTCCCTCTCCCACCTGCTTATTGACTGAGATTCTCTTCTATTCTTTTTAAAACCACTCTATTGAGTTATAGTTGACATACAAAAAGCTGTACAGATTCAATGTCTACAAGTTGATGAGTTTGGAGACAAGTATACATCTATGAATCCGTCACCACAATCTATGCCACTAGTACATCCATCACTTCCAAAAACTTCCAACTACCCTCTTTATTGTTTTTTTCCGTAAAAACACTTAACATAAGATCTACCTTCTTAGCAAATTTTTAACGATACAATCCAGTATTGTTCACTGTAGGTACTATGCTGCACCATAGATCTCTAGGACTTATCCATCTTGCATAATTGATACTTCTTTGTACTCTTGACCAATATCTCCCCATTTTCCCCTCCCCTCAGTCACTGGCAGCCACCATTCTACTCTCTGCTTCTATGAGTTTGTCTATTTTAGATTCCTTATATACATGAGATCATGTAGTATTTGCCTTTTGTTTCTGGCTTATTATTTCACTTAGCACAATGCCCTCCTGGTTCATTTACATTGTTTCAAATGGCAGTATTTCCTTCTTTCTAAAGGCTGAATATTCCACTATGTGGATATGCCACATTTTCTTTATCCATTCATCTGTAGATGGACATTACAGGACAAAGGCAGCTGTGTATATGCCCACCGTATACAGGAAGCCCACATTCTTACCTAGGGTTTGGTATAACTCTGTCATCTTGGGATGGTCCCAGCATGTGGTCTGAGCCTGGTGGCTACAAACAATAGCATCAATAGCACCAGCATCCATACCACCCACCCACCCCACATACAGGTGTGCACACCACTCGGTGACAGGTTGGATGCAAGAAGCTGCAGGATTCGAGGGTGAACCCAAGATGCCAAAGCCCAAGGGTTCACCTTTACCCAAGTAGAATCTTGAGATCTTGAGATGAGTAGGAGAAAACCCGAACTGGATGGAGGAATCCCAACAGACAGAGTGACAAGGATAGGTAGCAAAAAGGCAGGAGAGGGAGGGGGTGGGCAGGTGACTGACCCGCTTCTGATTCAGATGGTCACTCACTTGATGTAGTAGGGAACTTTATTGGGTGAAATTGCTCTTTCCCAGGGAACCTGGACAGAGGCTGGTAAAGGAGAAGAGAAAGAAAAAAAAAGATGGCCACTAATGCTCTTAAGGCCCCCAGCTACTCCCTTGCTCTATCCTCCCAAAGAGGTGGTCAAGCCCAAAAGGGGATGTCTGAATTTCATTGCCAGCTCTTAACAGCCTCTGAGGGTGGGGCAAAGAGTTCTAATGAACACGCTTCTCTCCCTGATGTTAGGGCAAGGCAAAGAGAAGAGGCTGTCACCGATATCCTAACATACCAGAGATATGGCAAGGGTATGAACAGGAATACTTGGCCTTGGCCACCCTGACAATCTTCTCCCTAAGCAGACTGCCATTTCTACCCATCAGCTGCAGGCAGCTGGATTACTCTTGTGGATATGAAGTAGACTCCACTTTACTCTTAGGGTTCAAAGCTCTTCCCCTAGAAGGTCAAGCTTCTCAGTCCTGTGGGACTGTGGGTAATGGTACTGCCCACTTCTCTCTCTCTCATGAGGAACTCTGGAAACTCATGCCTCTCTCTGCCTGTGTCTATCTTTTGAACTTCAAGGAATGGCCCCGTTTACATGGTCAGCTTGCTCACTGCAGTTTTCCTCGGTACAAGAGTCCTCTGACTGCAGGTATAGCTGTATGCCAATGATTATAATAGCAATAATTTTAACCACAGTTAACATTTACTGAGCTCCTACTATGTGCCAGATATTATGCTCATTGCTTTGTGTGCATATCTCATTTTTCTGTCTGTATATTCTTACCATCTCCACTGCTACCAGCCCCCTGGTCTGGGCCACCACCAGCTCCCAGTCTGGGCCACCATAATCCTTCACCTGGATTATTGCAATGTACCTTCAAATAGGTCTCCCTGTTCCCACTGTTGCTCCCCAGTAGTCTCTTCTCAACACCCTGACTCTGTTGAAACATAAGGCAGATCATGCCATCCCTTGGCTCAAACCATGCCAATCGTTCTCCATTGTATTGAGAATAAAATCTGAAGTTCCTCCCATTGCCTACAAGGCCTTACATGCTCCAGCCTCCCCTACTCCCCCGCACTTTGCTCTCCTTGCTGTTTTCCAGACATATCCTTACCTTAAGCGTGTGGAATATGCTGTTCCCTCTGTCTGGTATGCTCTTCCCTCAGTTATCATCCACACAGGTCAACCCTTCACCTTCTTTAGACCTCTGCTCAATTGCCACCTTCTCAGTGAGGCCTCTGTTAACCACCCTGTTCAAAATTGCAACACCTCCCCGCTTAAATCCAGCACTCCCTATCCATGCCTTCCCTGCTTTAATTTTTTCCATAGCCCTTGTCACCAAGTAACCTTATATATATTTTACTTATTTGTTTGTGGTCTGGTTTCCCCAGCTAGAATATAAGCTGTCTAAGGATTTCTGTGTGTTTTGTTTACTGATGCAGCCCCAGTGCCTAGAGCAGTATCTGGCTCACAGAAGGCCCTCAATAAATATCTTTGAAAAAATAAAGTCATTTAATTCCCATAACCTGATGAGCTAGGTAATATTTTTCCTTCTTTTTACATATGGGAAAATTGAGGTTCCAAAACAGTAAGCTATTTTTCTAAATTTTGAGCCTGCATAGCTATTAGGTTGAGGTGCTGTGCCTCAGATCCAGATCTCTCCAATTTGAGAGACTGTTCTTTTTTTTTTTTTTCTTTTTTTGAGACGGAGTTTCACTCTTGTCGCCCCGGCTGCAACTTCCATCTCCTGGGTTCAAGCGATTCTCCTGCCTCGGCCTCCCAAGTAGCTGGGATTACAGGCGCCCACCACCACACCCAGCTAATTTTTGTATTTTTAGTAGAGATGGAGTTTTGCCATGTTGGCCAGGCTGGTCTCGAACTCCTGACCTCAGGTGATCCACCCACCTCAGCCTTCCAAAGTGCTGGGATTATAGGCGTGAGCCACCACGCCCAGCCGAGAGACTGTTCTTTTAACCACTATACCACACTGTTTTATCCTTACTGCTTCTCGGGTGTCAAGGTATACTGGGCTCCCACCAGGGCCCCAGGGGATAACAATAGACTCTCCAGGAAGATGTCTGAGGTTCTGCTAAGTGGAGTCCAGTTTGGTTCACGTACAGGAGAGAAAGTGCTGTGACCCAGGCCCAAAGTCCCGGTGGGCATCCTGGAGCTGCTTAAGCCTCTCACTAACTGACGCCTATGGAAAGAACAGGGTGAGATCAGTAGATTCATTCCAGTTATTTAGAGTGGGATCCCCAGGTACCTCCGGGAATCTTTATGAGCTTCCTCAGAGACTGGCTTTTCTCTGGTTCCAGCCTCTCCCACCGTCACCCAACTCCTAGCCATCCCCCAGAACTCCCAAAAGTCACAGCAGAGCATCCCTAATTCCAGGCCACAGTCACTCTTCCCCTGCTCCTGTCTATCCTGAGTGCCCAAATCCAGAAAGACCCCTCTTATTCACTTCAATCATTCCCTGCAGCGTAGAGGTTGAAAAGCCCATTCCCTAGCTCTACATTCTCCACTCCTCTTTTCCCATGCACATCCCATTTCCATAACCCTGAAGAAGTTTCCACCAAGCCTAGTTATATGGAGGCACCTCCCCATGGTTCACTCCAGGCTGCTCTTCTACCTGCAGTTGTTTCCATCGGACGTTGATCTGTTCCAGGGCATGGGAATTCTCCATTGACAAGTGCACATCAGAAATGGCAAGCTGGTGGGCCAGATCATTCACCAACTTTACTCCATCTTTCATGGGGGAGAATTCTTCTTTGAACAACTGGAGAACCAGGACCCAAGTGCCACAGCAGACAGAGTGGGAAAGAAGAACCAATAGTCATTCACCTCTACTCTTCCCTCTTCACCCAGAGGTTTTGTTTCAATAACACAGGCTAGTGCTTGCCTATTAGGGCAACCAGACTAAGGTGTGGGTGGCCACTGTCCTTATCCTCTTCCTCTCATCCTCAGAAAACACCAGGAAAAGAGAAGAAGGTAGAAAAACAGAAGAGACTCCAGCCAAACCAGCCCCAAATCTAGCACATAAACTGACGGCAGTTCAGTTGCAGTCCAGGCCAACAATGAAGTCTCAGCAGCAGAAACATTGTCAGGGTCTGGGGAGAGTGTCAGGTCTCAGGGTAGACTGTAGTCAGGGGAGGGGGCTTGCATACCTTAATAGCCTGGATGTGCTCTGGGAGTGAATCAATGAAGAGATCCCCGATGGGCTCCCAAGTGGCTCGGACTCCCTCGGCTTGGCTCAGAGTAGTGCTTAGTTCCTCCATTGCCCCTTGAATCTCCAAGAGCTGCTCCAGAGTCCGCTCAATATGACGGTGCTGGTCCACACAGCGGGCTGTCAGCTTCTCCCACAGTTCACTGGCTACTGTCGCCTGCTTCCATACAAAGCGGCTGAGATTCTGGATTCGCTGTTTCGGGGAGGTATCTGCAAGAGGAGGCAGGAAGCCAAGTTAGGCCAACCAGGCAGGGTCAGCCCAGAGAAAGAGACAGAAACAGCCCTTTATAAAATGTGTGTGTGTGTACATGTGGGCATGTTTGTGTATATATTCATATACACACAAATACATATTTTTCCATGGTCGAGGCCTTTAATACATTCACTTAAAAAAAAACTGTTTATATTTAAATCATTGTGGAGTCATAGGCAGTTATAACACAGAGATTTCATGTACCCTTTACCCAGTTTCCCCAAATGATAACATCTTGCAAAACTACAGTACAATATCACAATCAGGATATTGATATTGACATAATCTGCCAATTTTGTCCAAGTTTCCCCAGTTTTACTTGTATTCGTGCGTGCATGTGTGTACACGTGTGTTTAGTTCTATGTGATTTTACCATATGCGTTGGTTTACATATCCACCACCACGGTCAACAGACCATACTGATTTTTTCCACTTACTATGTATCATGAGGACTTCCTCATATTTTAAAACAGTAGGAAATGAAAAAGTAAGACATTATAAGAGGCATAGTGAGGCAAACCATTTAGAGCCCTACTCATATGATCCTGGAATGTGATTTTCCATTAGTTTCTGTTGCCCACTTCCAGCCAAGGGGAGGCATTTTATGAAGGCTCAGCCCAGGAGAAGTTGGTATGTGTCCAGCTTTTCCACCTAGGCTCCTAATCTATAGATTTCTTCTTCCTCCCTCAGATCTCTCCTCAGAAGGTCCAGAGCCCCATAGCCCCAAGCTAACTAGAATTGTGCTGCTCTTTCTAGAGCTTGTCCTATCTGAGGCCCATTGGGCATCAAATTAAGTACTGGCCCTCCCATTGAGGGGCCAGAAGTAAACTAAGAGGGCATATGGCATTGACAAAGGGCTCAATTCACAAAGGGTTCTTTCAGGCTATTGACAATCCATCTCAGAGGGTTGAGGATTCTTTTCGGAGAAGAGGGCTTGCTAGACCACCACTCACATCTAGTCACCATGAGTCCCATCCCGCTGCCTTATTTGAATCTAGACCAGAATGGCCCTCTCTATCAAGGGAAGGGGCTAGAAGTCATCGGAGTCAGTATCAAAGAGTCACAGTTGGCTGGGTGCAGTGGCTTACACCTGTAATCCCAACACTTTAGGAGGCCAAGGCAGGCCGATCACTTGAGCCCAAGAGTTCAAGACCAGCCTGGCCAACATGGCGAGACCTGGTCTCTACAAAAAATGCAAAAATTAGCTGGGTGTGGTAGCATGCTCCTGTAGTCCCAGCTACTCAGGATGCTGAGGCTGAGTCAGGAGGATCGCTTGGGCTTGGGAGGTCAAGGCTGCAATAAGCTGTGATCACGCCACTGCACTCCAGCCTGGATTATAGAGCAAGAGGCTGTCTCAAAAACAAAGACTAAACACAAAAAAATCCCAAAGAGTCATAGTCAATTTGCCTTTCAAAGGCAATCATCACCTAACTTTTTAGATTTTATAAAGGTTTATTATTTGCTGGTTTGCATGTCCCTCGATGTTGGAATAAAGCAGTATTCTAAAATTATGATTATTTTACTTTATTATTTTATTTTATATTATTTATTTTTGGAGTCAGGGTCTTGCTGTGTTGCCCAGGCTGGAATGTAGTTGAGCAATCATAGTTCATTGCAGCCTTGAACTTCTGGGCTTAAGTGATCCTCCCATTTCAGCCTCTCAAGTAGCTGGGACTACAGGCACACACCACAAAACCTAGCTAATTGAAAAAAAAATTTGGGGACGGGCGTGGTGGCTCATGCCTGTAATCCCAGAACTTTGGGAGGCCGAGGCAGGTGGATCACGAGGTCTGGAAATCGAGACCATCCTGGCTAACACAGTGAAACCCCGTCTCTACTCAAAATACAAAAAAAATTAGCTGGGTGTGGTGGCGGGCACCTGTAGTCCCAGCTACTCGGGAGGCTGAGGCAGGAGAATGGCGTGAACCCAGGAGGTGGAGCTTGCAGTGAGCCAAGATCATACCACTGCACTCCAGCCTGGGCGACAGAGTGAGATTCCATCTCATAAAAAAAAAAAAAAAAAAAATTGTAGAGATGGGGGTCTCACTATGTTGCCAGGCTAGTCTTGAATTTCTGGGCTCAAGTGATCCTCTTGCCTCAGCCTTCCAAAGTGCTGGAATTACAGACATGAGCCACTGTGCCCAGCCAGCACTGTGTTTTTAAAGGACATACTGGTACTTTTATTTATTGAGTCAGTTCAATTCATTTGAGTGGTTTTTTTGTTTTTCTTTTCCACATCTCATTAAATGGCCACACATGCTGCTCCAAAGAGCCACACACAGCTTTGGGTCACACAACTGTTGACCCCTGCTCCAGGTTATATTCTCTTTGCTTTATTTTCCTGCAGTAGGAATCTTGCTTTCCCCCAAATTTGGATGGACTCCTGGGGGAAACTATCCTCCCAGATAACAGATAAGAAAATGAGTTTGGGGAAGGCAGGAGGGTGTTTGTTCAGCAGTACACGACTCAAGAAGAAGTGGGAAAAACAGAAGACCACCTACCTTTGCTCTCAGAATGAGGCTCCTCTAATTCCTCAAATGGGTGCTGGGACAGGAAGGCCTGAGCCGACTCCAGCACAGAATAGATGTAGGGGCCCCGAGACTTGACTTCTTCCATAAAGGCCTATAAAGTTTAGCAATATGGTCAACAGGAAAGGAAAGTTTTTCAATCACTTTACATTCCATCCTGCAACTGACAGCCTTTCTTCTCAGTGCGACGTGATTCTTTGGCATTATCAGGTATCTTTGAACTACCTAGACAAAAAAGACGTGCAATCCTCCTGATAGGCAGAAAAATAACTCTGACACTGGAAGGTCTGTTTAGTATGAAATTTGTCTGTCTGTGCCACAGGATAGAGAAAAATGTGGGGATCTTGGTTCTCCAAAAGACTCAGAAAGCTTCCTGTAACGGTCTTAAGAAAATCAAAACCAAGATAGGCAGGATTTATATTAAAATTATAACTAAATTTTTGGTTGAAATATATACAGGGTACACAAACTAAAAGTGTACATTTTGATGTAATCAGTACTGAGATCAAGAAACAGAATTCTATCAGCATCCCCGGTGGGCCCTCCTAGTCACTATCTCATCTTCACGCCCCACCCCTCCCTCCCCTCCCACAAAGGTGACCACAATCCTTGTAAAACCACTGATTAGTTTTGCCTATTTTAAAACTTTATATAAGTGGAATCATACAGTATGTACTCTTTTTGTATCCGGCTTTTCTTTCACTCAACATACTGTCTGTAAGATTCACCCATGCTGTGGCACGCAGTTATAGTTTATTTTATTTTATTGCTGTATTATATTTCATTCTGTAGTCATTTTAAGAAGTATTTTAACTACAGCAGTAATATATATCACAGAAATACTAGAAATTTCAGAAAGATATGAAGAAAATTAGGAACTCCAATTTTATTACATAGAATTAACCATTGTTAACATTTTGATATAGTTCCTTCCTATGCTGTTATATGTATGTAAACATCACACTTATCTATATACATTTTTATACAATTGAGATCCACTTGCACTTAGTTTTGTATCCTGCGTTTTTTCATTTAGCATTATATTATGTTCATTTCCCCATATTCCCATTAAAAATCATGGCAGTATTTTAAGGGGGGCCAGAATTTGATGGGAGGGGTAGAAAGAAAATACTTGACTTAGGCTGTGGCATGCTAGCCACAGGCTAGTAGGATTGCATACAGCCTCCTATTCATTTAGGTGTCTAAGCAGAGCTGGGTGTCTGTCAGGGTACTGCAGAAGGGATTCCTCCCCAGCTGAGAGGCTACACACCACGGCTTCTCTGATTCTAACCTACCGCATGTGTCTCCTTCTCCTGTTGCACCAGGGCCACATCCCCTTGTAGGGGCAGCTGAGCTGACAACTCCTCATCCTTTTGGCTGAGCCAGTCAATAATCTCTTGAAGAGGAAGCTGAAGCTTTCCACTGTGGTCTGAGAAGGCCTCTAGGCGAGCGCTGCACACAATGGGTAAAACCAGTGATGTTCAGTCTTCTTTTTAAGTGGCAAAACTTTTTTCCCAAACTAAGTTATATGGAACTTTAATATCGAGAACAAATTCAGGAGGAGCTTTTCTGGTTCAAGTGGGAGGAGGCCTGGAGTCCTCCCTCTTATCCACCCAAAAAGGGTCCCAAGGCACCTCCACATGGAGCACAGTACTAAAACCAGTAGGTAGAACCATGGGTGTGGAGGCATCCCAAACTTGAATGGTTTAAAATGTCGCTTTGTGGATCTCAGTTACTTCAGTTGCATGCCAAACAATAGGCTGGGAAGCGTAGGAAACTGAGCAAGGGCATTAGAGGTGACAGCTGTCTGGTTCCCCTCTTGCCCTGGTAGAATTCAAGTCACGCCAAACTGCTCAACCATAGAGGCTGTTCCGAACTGCCCTCTGAGCAGGAGAGGATTCAGTAAGTGGAAAGGGCAAGTTGGGTGGTTGAGTGTAGGCATGCACATGTGCAAGGATGCATATGAATATAACAGCCCTTGGGACCCAAAGGAACATTGGCTAGAGGTCTGAGATATGGAAACAGAAAAATCTGTACTGTATAATTATCTCTGTCTGCCCTCCCACCCCGCTGCCCTCCAAATGAACCATGGTAGGAGGCTGGAGGCTGGCCAAGAATATGTGCAGTCATCAAGCCATTCCCCTTGGCTGACAATAATAACTATCTTTATTCATTGCTCCCCTTCCCACCACCACCTAGACCAAGATCTTTACCTAAATTATTGCTTCAACTAATTCTTACAACAACCTTATCAGGTAGGCATTCTTATTGCTCAGAAAGGGTAAGTAGGTTCCTAAAGGTCACACAGTTAAGTCATTGATAGAACTATGATTTGAACTCAGGTTTACCTGACTCCAAAGCCTGCATTCTATCAACTTATCCACAATGCCTCACCCCTAATAAAGCCCGCCAGAAGCCAGAAGCTTTGATGATAGAGGGCAGAGAAAAAAAGTGGCAGGCATGCACAGACAGCTAGGGAAAGCCGAACAACTGAGAAAAAAAACTGCCTTTAGGCTCTTACAGAGCTACCCTTAGTTTGGGGAGAAATAGGTGGGCTGAAAACTTATAGATAGAACGTAAAAGGATGGGGAAGAGAACAGATGGGACCTACTAAGATGTAGGACAGCTATGAGAGGAAGAGGAGATGGGAGCAATCATCCCCTTCATTTATACATCGGCACTTTTAAGTTTAGAAAGCATTTCAACATCTGATTTGAATTCCCATGACCACACTGTGAGGTAGTTAGAACAGGTATTATTCCTCCACTCATTTTTTGTCCTTATAAAGAACAAAAACAAATGGAAGCTAACATTTCGAGAACTCAAACAAGTTACTCAAGGTGACTTAAAACTGAGGCTCAGATCCAAGTCTCCTGACTTCTAAAGCAAGGCTCTTTCCCCAGTGCCAGCATAGGAAAGGGAGAAGTGGGTGGGCTGAGGAAAGGGGGATGCACAGGCTGAGAGGAGAAGGACAGGGTGCAGCAGCAAAAGGAGCCCAACACCATCTAAGCCAATTCCCTAAGGGACCTGTTTCTTACCGGAGGTTATGAGACTTCTTTTTTATTTCATTCCAACACAGATTCATGGCTGGTGGTTCCAGGGGTCCAGAGGCACCAACAGACCCGTTCAACAGCTTTAGGCTTAGGCAGGGAACCCCAGCACCATCTTGAGGAGGTGCAGGGCTGGTGACAACAGCTCTAACCTGGACAGAAACACAAACATCCTGTGATCCTTGAATTGTGCCACACCCTGGTCTGCACCAAGCCAAGGGTGAGAGAAGTGTGAACAAGGGGAGAGAAGGGCTGCTGCCAGGGTTCAGAAACGCTATTCTCTGTGTGTTCAGGGGTTGAGATGAAGAAAGACCCTGTGGTCCTGTTCATTGCCAGGTCTTCTCTTGGTACAGGTCAATTACATAGAACTGCTGCCTACTATTATTGTTACTCATTATTATAAATTTTGGCCCTAGGGAAAGGTTAACATTCCCAAGCTGGGACCCCACCCCTCAGGACCACTGCCCAGATGGGGTCTTGGAAGTACCTACATTAGGTAAGAAGCTGCACAGAACTGCCCAAATTCTGGACAACCATACCATTCCAGGTAAGCTGTTGGCTCATACTTCAGGGTCCTACAGTTTACTCAATCTTCTAGAAAAGCAAGCTGAGAAGTTTCTCCATAAAGATTTATAGAGGGAGTAGACTGGCAAGAGAGAACGATCAGTGATCTATGTCTTACTTCCCATATGAACCTTGGCTTTGATGTGTCCACCACCCTTCCCCACCTGTACTTCCCACCACAGTCAGGAAGCCTGGACACAGTCTTCAAGAGAACTGCTCATAAAGATGAGCGGAGGACTCTGACCAGAGTTGGTGGCCAAGAGGACAAGCCATGGAGCCTGCCAAAGTCTAGTCTTGAGCCCTCAGGCACATACTCTACTGCTTGCTCTCCTGGGCACTGGTAAGGCCCTATGGGGGGAATTGTGGGGTTTGGGGGAAGGGTGGTTATCCCAGATAGCCCCAAGGAAGGTAGCTACCTATAGCACAGTGCCAGAACTGCCCAGCCAAGGGGACGGAGCAGGCGGCGGGAAGGGGAATTGGAGGAGGAAATTAGCCTGGGCTGTTCTACCACAGACTAGAGAGACCCACGCCTGCCTACCTGCCTGTCTACACGCTTGCATTCATTTGGAAAGAAAATAGCCCTGCTAGTCAGTGGTTGAGACTCTTGTAGTCTCCCCTTGCCCCCAAACCATATGTCTTCCCCACACAAGACTCTCCAGACAATTTAGGAAACCAATTATCCCATTAAAATCATAGCCCACAGCCACACCGACAAAGGGAAGTGAAGAAGCAGTCAAGCTATGGGAAAAGCTCAGCACTCAGCCAGCCTGTAGCCCCAGGAGCTCACCCTACCTGTGCTGCCTGGGGAGTCCGTAGCAGGATCCGGCAGCTCCATGATCATCCCTCACCAGGAATCCAGACCTAGTGCCTGATGAGCCACAGACAGGCAGAATCCTGACAGGCTCTAAGCAAGCCCTCTCAGGGAGGCAGGCGGGGCTGAGCCAGGCCAGGAGGCGGGGGTTGTCACCCTGTTTGTTTACTGACCCCCCAGGAATCTGGAGGGGGCGGCTATGTCAGGGCCTGGTTGGTGAATCAGAGCTTTGTCTCTGGAGAATTCCGGTTCACTCCCAACTGGGCCTGCCACACCGGGGCCAGGATGGCCCTCTCAGGCTGGCAAGGATGGCAGGAGTGGGACTGGGCATTCCATGGTGCTGAGGAGGGGCATGCAGAGGGTAGCTTCTGTTGATTTATTTTCCCTTTCCATGGAAGACACAAAGGGGTCACTCTGCCTCTAGGCCCACCCCTCCCCTGAGGTGGAGGATAAGATCACACCACCTTGGTGACAAGCTTCTGGTAAGCAATTTCCCCAAGACATGATAAGAGGATGGGCTTGGAAAATAATCCTTGTCTTAGACTAAGTAAGCCTCCTTAGAGACAGCGAGGAAGGTTTCAGGGACAAAGGACATGGGATGGCAGCATCGAGAAGCAGGGGCAGCAGAATTCCTCTGAATGTGATTATCCTTGGGTGAGTGCAGAGGCCAGGAGATTTGTCAGAGTCCACTGTGAAAATAGAGGGGTGCTCTGCCCTGCCTTTGAGAGGTAGAGAGGAGTGGAGGGAGAGCCATAGCCCTCAGACCTCTCGCTGCACCCTGAGGCCAAAGGGAAATGGACGGTTTATGGGCATCCCATTGAACCTTCACAGGGGAGGGAAACGGGTCATTGGGATCCAGCAGTTCCATGTAGGCAGTCATTGCCAGGGAGGCTCCTGTGCCCTGCCTGTGCTACCCTGGGTGGGGGCAGGGGAAGGCCCTTTCCCATAAGCCACTGGCCTGAGGGGTAGGGCCCCTCCTGAAGTGGCCACTCTTCTCCTTTTCCAGCAGACTTGTCTGGGAAAAGGTTAACATTCCCAAGCTGGGCCCCCATCCATCAGCACTGAGGGAAAACACATCGTTTTCACCAATAAGTGTTCTGTTCCCATCCTCATTTATCTCCCACAGAGTCTTCTGGACTTTCCAACAGTTCCACATTGTTTCCATGCTGAGGCCCACCTACAGGAATAGTTGGAACAGCTGCCTGACTCTTTCTGGGGTTCTGGGGTGGAGCCAATCAGGGTGGCTGGGGGATGGCAGGGGATGGCAGGCCAAGAGCAGGGAGTTGCTCTACCTCTGGGCCATAGCTTCACTTGTGCTGGGTCCTCTGCACTGCGAATGCCCCAGCGTTAGCAACAGCCCCTTGTGACCCAGCCACAACCAAGCTGTCCTGACGCTGAGGGGAGCACCCACCGTGAGCTGGGCTCCACCCATGTCAGCTTTGCATTCCCTGCAGACTTCTTGGTTTCCTAAACCCCCACCCAGCTGCCATACTATTCTCCATCACCCTGCTCTCCCTCTCCTACTTCCCCATATACTCTCAAGTCACACCTAGCAGAGCCAGGCACACAATAGGCAAATGATGAATAGTAATGTTTTATTTCCCCTTCACTATCAATTGCCTTCTACTTCTGGCTTTTGCAGCCAGGATATTTGCTTCTTGCACCCCACTCCCTTTGAGGTTCTCTATCCATCCCTTGAATCTTTGAGAAAAAGGCTGCAGAAAAGGAAGAGAAACTGGATTGTGACAGAAGACAGAAGTTGGGCCATGCCATCGGCAATCACAAAATGAAGCCCTCAGGTTTCCCTGCCTACATGGTGGTGCTTGGTGGGGGTAGACAATGAACAGGGTAAGCCTTTTGGAAGGGCTCAGTTTCTCAATCCCTCAACCCTGTGAAAGTCCCACTCTAGGGAAGGGGTAGGTTAATGGGGGAGTCTACGTTGACCCTTGCTTTGAGAATATGTTCCAGGCAGTAATTTCTTTCTGGTTGGACGTGGGAAAATAGCTCAGGGGGACCTGACTCTAATGCCTCTCTGGACCTTGACTTTCCTTCATTACTGCCCCCAAAATGGGCTCCCCAGCATCCACATTCTCCATCCCCACTTCCTTTTTCCTCCCTTCTTCCTTCCTGTATATTCAACTGCTGCCTGCCCCCTAGCAGTGACTCAGCACTGCAGCCCATCTGTGAGGCTCCAGGGGACATAGCACTTTCTCACACTCCCATAGCCTCTGGACCCCAAAGTATTGTAGGGCAACCCAAAGTATGCTTAGGCATCTCCCTTCTCCAGTCAACTTTCCCGAGACCTCACTCATTGTTGGGAAAGGGGGCTGCCCTCCCTACTGTCTCACATACATCCTCTACCTGCTTACCAACATACACAGGCGGGCACATACACCACCACCATCACACTACTACGGGAGCGGAGAGAGAGAACAGGCAGATATGGAACTCAGGGAATTCTAAGTGGGGCTGAGCCAGGAGCTATGAAAAAGGCTAGGAACTTGAGAGGAAAAGCTGATGGCAGGAGAGAGACACCTGCAGAATATGGAAGGCATGCCACAGAGAAGCCAAGGCAAAGGAAGGTCCTGCCTTGTCCTAGACCATGCCCTGAAGGATCATACTCTTCTAGGACATTCCTGGACCTGTAACTCTTAGAAGCAGCCCCGCTCAGCTGCAGTGGGCCCTCTGAGCTGCTCAGCCCAATGCTCTTCCTTTCCCTATGCCCCCCCATAAAAGACATCATGAGTAATGAAGGATGGGCCCAATATATTCCCCACGCTATCCAAGGGATTACATGTATACAGAGAATGCCCCTGAGCCTTAGGAAGTGTGGGTACCCCAAGGATACACAGATCCTGTGTCCACTCTTTCTCCACAGGTCTTTCTTTTACTATCAGATTCTTACCTGAGGGTGGGGGCAGGTGCTTCGGAGGCTGCTGCTATGATGGAACTGGTCAGCTGCCTGCCAATCATGACATCGTGGGAGGGTATAAGGGCATCCCTGCATGACCATAGGTTGCATAAAAACCAAGGCTCATGGGGAGGTGAGGATAGGCAGTGCACCAGCTATTGATCATTAAGCACCTGGAAAATCAATACAGAGAGATTTCGAGTCAAGACCTAGAAAAGCCTATGAATCAAGCATCTACCCAGAGGTGGCTTGACCAGATATACAAATAAGTATTCAAAGCCTACTGACCTACCCAGGCCACCATGTACCATAAAAGACTTTATTTAATTATTGACCAAGGAAGCATTTATTGTTTACCTATAGTGCTTTGTGCTAGAGACATAAAGATAACTGCTGAGATATCAAAGCCTAAGGGTGGAGGTGGGGGAGACGGGTAGGGGAGGCAGTCATGTATGCTGATAATTATAATAAAATGTTACATAACAAATGCTAAAATCAAGAGTTTACCAAAAGGCTAAGGGAGCACACAGTGGGGAACAGCTAACACCGAGAATGTGCACATATTTCAGAAAGAGCACACTTCAGATGAGTCTCAAAAGATGAGTAGATATTTGCTTGTGCAGAGGAGAAAGGGAGAATGGCATTCCCAGCAGACGGATCCACCTGTTTGAAGGTGGATGTCATAAAAAGGCCTAGCATGTTCAGAGGACAATGTGATCAGTATGGTAGAGTTTAAGAGGCACAGAGATGAAAAGACATGGGGGCTTCCCCTGAGGAGTATCACATACAGACAGAACAAATGTGGAGAAAATAATGGCCATAAAGTGTTATTTGAGGTCATAATAGAAGTGTTTATGGGATGAAGTGAAGAGACTGATGAGGGAATCGTGAGTTCTATCTGGTCATGTCAAGAAAAGTCTCCCTAGAGGAAATGTGCTTGAGGTGAGTCATGAAAGAGAAACAGATTTGTCATTAGGCAGTGAAGGTTAAAAAAAAATACAAACATGAAAATTAAATGTATGGTGTGTTCGGTGTGACCAGAGTACAAGGTACGTGCCTTGTTGTGTGTAGCAGGAGATGAGGCTGTGGCCAGATTGGGCCATGCCTTGAATGACAAGCAGAGGATTGTAGGCTTTATCTTGCAGACAATGGGGAGGTACTGAAGATTTTAAGCAGAGAGTGACATAATGAAATTTGCATTTTATTTTATTTATTTTAGACGGAGTTTCGCTTTTGTTGCCCAGGCTGGAGTGCAGTGGCACGATCTCGGCTCACTGCAACCTCTGCCTCCCAGGTTCAAGCGATTCTCCTGCCTCAGCCTCCTGAGTAGCTGGGA
>NW_012107653.1:399327-400374 GCF_000951045.1 Mandrillus leucophaeus
GTTTGAACATCCATCCCCAATGTGACAGTATTGAGAGCTGGGACCTTTAAGAGCTGATGAGGGCTTTGCCCTCATGAATGGATTAATCCATTCATGGATTAATGAATTAATAAGTTATCATGGGAGGAGAATTCATGGCTTTATAAAAAAAGGAAGAGAGATCTGAGCTAGCACACTAAGCCTTCTAGCCATGTGATACTCCATGCCATCTTGGGATGCTTCAGAGAGTCTCTACCAGCAAGAAGATTCTCACCACAGCCCCTCGAACTTGGACTTCTCAGCTTCCATAACGGTAATACATAAATTCCTTTTCTTATAAATTACTCAGTTTCAGGTATTCTGTTATAAGCAACAGAAAATGAACTAAGACAGCAGGACACAGAAATCATGCTATAAGAGGTCACAGAGGAGGAACTGTTCACTTCTAGTTGGAGGGATTTGGGATGTATTTATGGAAAAGAAGCTTTTGAGCTAAGGTGAAAGAGAAGATTTTGACATATGCAGGAGTGGAGGATGCTTTTTGGGGGGCAATAAGCCTTCCCTGCCCTCCCCTAGGGATCCTGCTGGATATGAAACTCTGGCTTTTTGCCACTACAAATACTCTTCCTGATTCTAAAAGCCATACACAGGCTGTTTCAGGAGGATTCAGTGGGAAGGCATTGTTTCTCTTGAGCAGAGATAAAAAGCTTTAAAAACACAGGGGAAATATTAGGATTTCAGTATGAAAGCAAGATTGTTGGCTCATGGAGGACAAAACCCACACCTGATATTTATTTATATCCCACATATTTTTAACACAGTGCTAGGCACCCAAAAACTGGAGATGTCTAGGAACATATGCTACTTAAATTTGTGTGGAATAATGTACAATGTTAGCATTTGAAATAAGTACAATAACAAGTACGATGTCGGCATTTGAAACAAGGCTTGAAATGGCAAAAAAAAAAAAAAAGCAAAAACTTAAATGTCTATCACTAGGGGACTGATTAAATAATGGTGTATCCATACAATGGAATTCTATACAGCTACTTAAAAAATAATTAAGAA
>NW_012107653.1:401914-403794 GCF_000951045.1 Mandrillus leucophaeus
TATCATTTCGTATCCTGCTTTTTTCACTTGTCATTATACCATGGTCATTTTAGAATGTCATTAACTATTCCCTTAAAACATGATTTTTTTTTTTTTTTTTTTTGAGACAGGGTCTCTCACTTTGTCACCCAGGCTGGAGTGCACTGGCGTGATCTTGGCTCACTGCAACCTCCCAGGCTCAAGTGATCTTCCCGCCTCAGCGCCCCCAAGTAGCTGGGACTACAGGTGTGCACCACAATGCCTGGATAATTTTTTGTAGTTTTGATAGAGACGGGGTTTTGCCATGTTGCCAGGCTGGTCTCAAACTCCTGAGCTCAAGTGATCAGCCCGCCTGTGCCTCCCAAAGTGCTTATATTACAGGTATGAGCCACCACGCCCAGCCTAAAACATGATTTTTAACAGCTGCATTGGAAGTACAGCACTGTGACTGAGGCCATGGGCACTGGCATCAGACAGCCTAGAGTCAAATCCACACTATTCAGCCTATTAGCAGTGTGGCCCAGGACAAGTTAACCTCTCTGAGCCTCAGTGTCCTCATCTGCAAAATGGGGATAAATAATGACAGCATCCTCACAGAATTATTCTAATGATTAAAGTTAATAATTTAAATAACTTAGCACAGTGTCTGGCAACAATGCACAACTCAGTAAGGGTTAGCTATAGTCATTGTATAGTATTCCACTGAATGGATACACCATAATTTAACAATTAGACATATGTTTATAGTTCTTCTTTTTTATAGATCAAAGTGCAAAGAACAACCTTGTGCATATTTGTGATTTTCTCCATGGGACAATTGCCTATAAGGGGGAATTCCTGGATCAAAGGGTTTATGATATATATTTCTAAATTGCCCTAGAAAAAGTTACATCATTTTATACGACTACTAGCAATGTATAAGAGTGCCAGTTTCCCAGCACACTTGCCAACAGTATGTATTCTTACTTTATTTGCCAACTTAGTGAGTGAAAATGGCATTTTGAGGATTACTTTGCATTTCCTTAATTGCTAAAGATATTTAGCTTTTCCTCCACACCTTAGTGGTCGTTTTTATCTCTTTTTTTCATCAACTATCTCTTTTCTTCTCTTTTGAGATTCATTTATCTCCAGATTAACTTCCTTCTTTCTTATTCCTCTACTGACCTGATGCTAGGTTGAGGCTTCACAAAACAAAACTAAGGTAAACCCAGGAGTCAGAGAATTCAGACCTTCTAATACCAACACAGGCAGGAAAGGAATAGATTTCTTCTGGTCCTAAAATGACTATCCTCTGCTCTTTTCAGACCTTACCCCTGACCTTGACCTCAAGTCATATTGCCTCTCTAGGCTTAGTTTGCTAATGTATCAAATGTTAATGTTTAAGGGTTGCTAAGCACCAAACACTATCATTCCCTGTATTCATATAGCATGCCTTTGTAGTCTGTTGCGCTGTCTTTCATGATCCTAAGCACAACCTAGTCAAGTTGTCCCAGCCAGAATTAAGATCCCACTTTACAGATGAAGATGCTGAGATGCAAGCGAACCAGGGCCTCCTGATTCCTGGGCAAGTGCTCTTTGTTATACACAAAGATTCTTCTGCCTCTATCTAGCTCAATCCTATCTCAAATCACCATCTGCACATACTGATTCTTTTCCTATTCCTCTTTTTAATTTGCAAAAGCTATGAGAGATTGAAGATGAATCAGACTTGGTCCCCAACTGGTCAAATGTAGGAAACAAGACATGTAAACAAAAAAAAGTATAATTTTGGGGGAAAAATTATTCATACCCTACGTGGGTGCTGTGGTTTGAACATCCATCCCCAATGTGACAGTATTGAGAGCTGGGACCTTTAAGAGCTGATGAGGGCTTTGCCCTCATGAATGGATTAATCCATTCAT
>NW_012107653.1:407109-408807 GCF_000951045.1 Mandrillus leucophaeus
GATCTCGGCTCACTGCAACCTCTGCCTCCCAGGTTCAAGCGATTCTCCTGCCTCAGCCTCCTGAGTAGCTGGGATTACAGGTGCCCGCCACCATGCCTCACTAATTTTTTTGTATTTTTAGTAGAGATGGGGTTTCATAATGTTGGCCAGGCTGGTCTCGAACTCCTGACCTCAGGTGATCCACCCACCTCGGTCTCCCAAAGTGCTGGGATTACAGGCATGAGCCACCGCACCCGGCCAAGATTTGCATTTTAGAAAGAGCCCTCTGCCTTCCTTGTAGAGTGATTCTCCAAAAGGAAGAACCTGTTGAGAAGCTGTTAAAATAGGCAGGCAGTTGCAGTGAAGATGAAGCAGACAGCATGACTCTGAGGTACATTAGAGAGGTAAAATACACTGGGCTTGATGATCAATTGGATGTGAACAGTAAGGGAGGAGAAGGAGTCAAAGGTTTCTAATTTGGGAGCTGAGTGGATAATGTTGCCAAATGCAAGAGAAGGAAAACAGGAGAAAGTATATTTGCTGTGGTAGGGGATGGGGCAGTGTTACATAATAAGCTATGCTTGAGACATATTCAGCTTTAGATGTAAAGAGCTAAGCTTAGTAAAGGAGAAATATGGGGACAAAGTTTAGATATACAAACCAATTGATGGTTTAGAGAATGTATACAAATGTGTTGAGAATGGGTGGCAAAGAT
Organism: Mandrillus leucophaeus; assembly: GCF_000951045.1. NCBI lineage: Eukaryota > Metazoa > Chordata > Mammalia > Primates > Cercopithecidae > Mandrillus > Mandrillus leucophaeus. The sequence continues at coordinate 407,804 of NW_012107653.1, forward strand.
GATGCTAGGAAATAATAAGGTGATCTCTTTTAGTGTGGGGCAAAGACACACAAACCCTGATTCAAAGGGCCGGAACTGAGCATCTTTTATTCATGATGCTGATAATTAAATAACCACTATTTTTAGACTCTATTCCAGTGGTTCACAACGTTTTAGATATAAGGGGCCCTTCTTAAGACTAAAAAAAAAAAAATCTCACTTCACCCACTCTCACCCACAATAGTAGCTGTAATTTTAGAACATACCGAGTGAGAAAAACATTTATGCATTTAAAGATCTGTGGACTCCTTGCATTAAGTACCCACCCCTCCTCCTCAGGAGACTATAGTCCAAGGAGTGAAGATTATTACAAATCACAAGGGCACAAGAGGTTGTGGTCTAAAGGGTACTTTGCTGTAGTCAAAGTCCCTAGAGATTATACAGCTATGTAGCTACTCATTCCCAAAGAATGACTGAAAATATGGCTCATCTGTGATCAGACACCACAAAAGCATTAGTCACTTAGATTAAAAAATGAAGTACTGCTATGGATGTGTTATAAGCATAAAGGCTGTAACAGGCTTGCTTTCAGACCTCTTTTTATGTTAACATTTTTATTTTTGCTGATTATAGAAGTAATACATGATCTTTATAGAAAAACTGGGAAATACAAAAAATAATAGGGATGAAAATAAAAATAATCTTTAATATTACCACCCAGAGATAATCATTACTAACAGCTATGAAGTTTTAATTTTTCTCTGAAAAATATATACATACACTTTTAAAATAAAATTGCCATCACATGCTATCATTTCGTATCCTGCTTTTTTCACTTGTCATTATACCATGGTCATTTTAGAATGTCATTAACTATTCCCTTAAAACATGATTTTTTTTTTTTTTTTTTTTGAGACAGGGTCTCTCACTTTGTCACCCAGGCTGGAGTGCACTGGCGTGATCTTGGCTCACTGCAACCTCCCAGGCTCAAGTGATCTTCCCGCCTCAGCGCCCCCAAGTAGCTG
>NW_012107653.1:411497-421497 GCF_000951045.1 Mandrillus leucophaeus
GCAAAAACTTAAATGTCTATCACTAGGGGACTGATTAAATAATGGTGTATCCATACAATGGAATTCTATACAGCTACTTAAAAAATAATTAAGAACTCTTTATGTGCCAATACAAAATGATCTCTTATGATATACTTTAAGTAAAAAGAAAACAAGAGAAAAATCAAGGTGGTGGTTAGTCTACACTTGTATACTAAAAATATGTGCTTATAGATGCAAAAAAAAAATCTTTGGAAGTATACAAAAGAGCCTGTTACCATTGAAGAAGGGAACTGAGCAGTAAAAATTCTCCCCATCTCTTTGGGATTTCTACTATTTCTGCCCTTTTTAAAAATAAGAAATACACCTATAAAAGTACATAAAGCATATATGCAAAGTATATTAAATCATTATAAAGTAAATTCATATAATCACTTCCCAGGTTGAGAAATAGAATTATTCCCCACACCACATAAGCCCCATGTTGCCAATAGAAGATAAAATTTTTTACTAAATATCATTTTGTACTTTTTGAATTTTGACCCATGTGAACACATTACCTATTTAATAACAGCTAATTCTTCACCCCCTCTCCACTCCCCACCAAAATGCAAGGAGGTCATCAACTATTTTATGGAAAGATTGGTGTGGCAGCTTTTCCATAGCCAAATAAATAATAACTGTATTCTGTGTTTTATATATATTAACTAAGCAGTCTACATACATTAACTCCTTTAATCCTTATGACAACACTATAAAGTAGTTACTATTGCTATCCTCATTGTGTGGATAAGAAAATGGAGGCACAGAGATGGTAAGTAACTTGTTCAGAGTCATATTGTGAATACATCGTGAAGAGCTGGGATTTGTACCCAGGCAGTTGTGTCTCAGAATACAAGTTATTTACCATTATGCTACTCTGCCTCTGTAAATTCTAGAACCCAGGCTCTGAGGCATTGTAATCACTGATACCTGGATAGTGGAGACAATTTTTGGCTATGGACCACCAGGTGGGAGCCCAAGCATTGACTCAGTTATGCCACTACTCAGGCAAAGACACAAGCAATTAAAAACAGACAGGATGCAGTGAGTCTAAGGTCTGGGGCAGCACTAGGCTGGCAAACAGTGAAAAGCACTTAAGTGACCTTTACAGGACATCTGAGAAGTGAAATTCTGGTCAAGTCTCCTATTTTGAGCTCAGAGCCTCCCCAATGCCTAAAGCTCAATAAATTTTTTTTTTCCAGTAAATAAGCTCTTTCCATCTAGAAACCGGAGAAATCTAAGAGCCTATGTTACAAAAAGACCTCCAGAAGTGGACAAAGATGTCTGCTGCAGTATTGTTTACAATAGCAAAAATCTGCATTCACTCAAATGTCCACCAACAGGGGACTGGTGAGTAGACTATGTCTGAGACATATCACAGCATGATTGTCTGGGGCATAGGCTCTGAACCAGGATGCTCTGGCTTGCACCCTGCCCACTTATCAGCACAAATATGGACAAGCTCCCCAGTCTTACTGTGCTCTAGTCCCCACATCTGTGAAACAGGGATAACAAAAAAGACCTACATCTTAGCTTTGTTGCAAGGAGTTAATTCATAGTTTCTGGCATTTAGTAAATATTCAACTGTTATTTATTATGATAGCCACTCACATGGTAGAATATTATGTAGCTGTTAAAAAGAAAGAGGTAGATCTATATGCACTGATTTGGACAGATTTCAAAGTTATATATTTTAGGCCAAAGAAAACAAACAAATGTCAGAATAGCATGTGTAATGGAACTCCAATTTTGTAAAAACAATCTACTGTGTGTATGTGCAGAAAGGAAGCCTGGACATCTGTTTTTTGTTTTGTTTTTTGTTTTTTTGTTTTTTTTGAGACAGAGTCTCACTCTGTCGCCCAGGCTGGAGTGCAGCTGGAGTACAGTGGCATGATCTCGGCTCACTGCAACCTCCACCTCCCGGGTTCAAGTGATTATCTTGCCTTAGCCTCCCAGCCGAGATTGTGCCACTGCACTCTAGTCTAGGCGACATAGCGAGACTCCATCTCAAAAAAACAAAACAAAACAAAACAAAAAAAAAAACAAAAAAACTTGCAAACATTTATGATTCTTGGGAGAACAAATTCAAGAGATAGGGAAGACTTCTAAGATGAAGAGGTTCTGTAAAGAACAGGGCAACGGGAAGGAGACCCCCTTCCCATGGGCTACAGATTCCTCTCCCCAATCCAAGGTAACACTGTGTAACTGTCTTTCCTCTCACACCATTGCCTTTCTTCCTGACAGCATGGCAGTAAAGAGAGAAGATACACATTTCATTGGTAACAAACTTTGTTATACTTCCTAAAATAATTCCTGCAATGCAGCCAAAAAAACAAGGTTCTGCTTCAGATGTACCTCATTTAATGAACAAATCGTAGAAACTCGGATTTTCAAGCTAGAAAGGACCTTTGAGATCATCTAGGCCAAACCCCTCATTTACAAATGAAAACAAGGAAACGTATTCCTGAGAAGTTTAGCTGTCAAGCAATTTTGCGAAATAAAATTTATTATCCAATTAAAAAAATCAGAGACGCATCCCCATGGGAGAAAACTGTAAGAGCCAATTAATGCAATAAACCTGAAACCTTTATACACTGATGGTGGGAGTGTAAGTTAGTACTATTTTGCACAGTGATTTGACAATATCTCCCAAAGGTGACAATGCACATACCCTGTAAGGGACAATTCCACCCAGATATTTACCCAGTACAAACTGTCACCTAAGAATAGCTACACAAGAAAGATCACAGTACCTCTGTGATTGCTCAAAACTAGAAATAGCCTAAATGTTCATCAACAGCAGAATAGATAAAGTGTGGTATAGTCATTAGAGGAGTACACAATAGTGAAAAAAATGAGTAAACTAGAACCCCGTGTTATACAACATGGATGCTTTTCACAAATATAACATTGAATAGAAAAAATAAGTTTCAAGCCAGTTGCATTGGCTCATGGCTGCAATCCCAACACTTTGGGAGGCTGAGGCAGGAGGACTACATGAGGCCAGGAGTTTGAGATCAGCCTGGACAACATAGCAGGACCCTGTCTCTATGAAGGAAAAAAAAATTAGCTGGGCATGGTGGTGCCACCTGAGGGGTGGTGAGGTTGGAGGATTGCTCCAGCCCAGGAGCTCGAGACTGCAGTGAGCTATGATTACACCAATTCACTCCAGCCTGGATAACAGTGCAAGATCTTGTCTCTTAGGAGGAAAAGAAAAGAAAAGAAAAATCACATTGCAGAAGAATACATATAATACACCACTGATATAAACTTTTAAAACATATAAAGCAGTAGTATATGTTGTTTAAAAATACATACATGTATAGTAAAAGTATATACATCAATGCATGGGAATAATAAACACCAAATCCAGGATAGTGGCTACTTTGGAAGGAAAGAGAGAACTTTAATCATGGAGAATAGACAGAAGGTTTCAACTCTACTGGTAATGTTTCTTTACTAAGCTGTGCAGTGAATAACCTGATTTTCACCATATTATTTTTATACCTTTTTGAATGTATGAAGATATTTCATAACACATTGTTTAAAAGAATGCAACAAAGCCCATGCTGAAAAGAAAGTTGACAATTTTTGCATATAACAAAATACTAGAAGAAATGTATTAAATGTAAATGTTGCACTCAAAATTTAAGGATTATTCCTTAAATCTGCTTCATTTTCCTGGGACTAGTTTCACAGGAGGGGACCTGCTAGAGAAGCAGCAGTTGGGTACAGTGGGCTGGGGAATCAGGAGATAATCCCAGATTCTCATCAGCTATGGGAAGGAAAACAATATGATTAACCTCTTGGGTTTTTCATGTTTAGAAATGCATTGTTGGACTAGATTATTTTACAAGTGTTATCCATGTGACAATTTCTTCTGGTTTGTTTGTTTGTTTTTGAGCAGCAATTCCCTAAACTGTATCTGCAAGAGGCAAAAAGTGTTTTTCATAAAGAAAAGTGTTCCCTGGTCAAACCAGTCTGGGATGTACTGGGTTAAACAAAATTAAACAGATTCATTTACAGCAGTACTTCTCAGAGTCTTTAATATGCGTTATATATACTGTGACTCTCCAAAATGAGAATTCGGTTAAGAAGCATTTCCAAAAAAGTATTGAAGAATACACACACATGCATGCATACACACACCCAACACTTATTTTAAAACAGAATTTATTAACATTCTCTCAGGATGGGGCTCTATAGAACATTGGTTTGGTAAATGCTATCCTAGAAGGATTTATCTCACTTGCTATTTTTGTTGCTGATGCACGTTTAGAATCCTTCGTAAGGGAGGAATGTCATTTCATAGTATAATTTCCACTGAATGGGTTTCCTCTTAGTGTGTATCCCTGAGAAGTTTAGAAGGCTATCTTCTCGGCCTTCATTAGTGAGATCCCATCCTAGCTGGCATGGTGGCAGATCCAACATCAGAAACTTCTGAGCATCTACAGTTAGAAGGGCTGAATCCCAGATGTGCTCTCCACATCTGGCTCGGGGCCTTTGCTAAATTCATTGCTTCAAGCTATGCTCCCCTCCTTTATGGCGGACTTGAAGGGTAATCTGAACTGGAGCACAGAGCTACTTAGCTGAGGCTGAATGCCTAGAAGTACAAATCTCACAAGAAGAGGAGCTCTTTCCGTGTGCCTTCATCCCCCAGCAATGGTTTACAGAAAGCAAGACTACAGGGCAGAGGCCTGCCCACCCAGAGACAGAGGGGCTTGGTCTTCTTTCAGAAACAGGACACAACACTGCCACTTCCAACACTGCCTTTTCACGGAGGTTTCCTTAGAAGGCCCTGAGATTCTCTGGGATCATCTCCCCACGCAAACCTTAGAAGGAAAATCTCCTGAGGCTTGTGGTTCCCATAGGCCCTTTAAAAGGTGATTTACCTGAGGGCCTTTCATCTAGAAACAAGGATTCCTTTGGAAAAGTCAGGAATTAAGATGAACTAGACATAGAGCTTTTTTAAGGCTTTTGTTCTTTTGACAATCAAAATGAAAATATTTTTTAAAAGTATGTTCTTTTCCAGACAGCAGGCACCATGCTTTCAACGGAAGCAGGCGGCAGCTGCTGCTGACGTCCTCCTCTACCCCACTCCACCCCACACCATCCCAGCCTTGCCACCTGCTTAGACCCAACACCTGTGAGGCCTGGCTCGACCTGCCTACCAAAGGAAGGATAAACATTAACTACCCATACAGTCTCAGGCCCACTTACTAGGCTGGGGCACTTGGCCTGATGCTGGGAAAGGTGGTGAGAGCAGGTGATGGGGTGTTAGACTCCAAGAGAAGCAAGCCCTATTTGAAACCACTCCAAGCTAGGCTTTCAAGAGTGGAAAGATGCCTCCTGATTACAGGGTGTAGAAAGGAAACCAGGGGAGAAGATAAAGGGGAAAAAATGTCACAGGAAAAACAACAGAGCCAGGAAGTAAATGCAGAGATGAGATGAGCCCTTCAGCTCCAGGCTCTTAGGTCAGAGCCTGGTTTACTTCAGCAAAGAACTCCTGTGTCCTGTCTACTGGCCAGAATACTCATTTGTTCAGGGAACCTGCTCCAAGGTCCCATGTTTCCTCTCTCCTCCCTTGTTAGCCAATGCTTTCCACACACCTTTCCTTCCCTCCTGCCAAGAAATATACCCTTGGACAAAAAGCATGCTATTGAGAACCTAAAATAAATAAATAAATGCCCTTCTCTTCTCAGAGAAGCAAACTGTGTACCTCCTTCTTATTCATTTTTAGACCTTAGTTGCTCAAATTGGCTTGAGTTTCTATTCTTGGGCATCTTTTTTTTCTTTATGAATCTAAATGGTGACTACTTTATTGTGGACATTTTTTAATGCAAGTTTTCCCCTAAAAGCACATGCAAACAGACCACAGGCAGGCACATGTACACACACACACACACACACACACACACACACACACTCATTTTCTCTCTCTCTTCCCCCACCCCCTGCCCGCCACACAGTACCTCTGGAGCTTCCCCTCCCTCAGTCATTTCCCCTCAGCCAGCTGAACAAGGGCAAGGCTTGGAAATAATTTTTCTGTGGCCTACCTTCTGATTCCGTCAGGTCTGAGAAGCAGGCGGCAGCTGTAAGCTGGGAGGCCGGGGCTGGGCTGCCTCTGTGAATCAGCAAAGAAGTCCCTGAGACAGGGATGCCGACAGTTGCTGTATGCACACTCTCCCTCTGTTTCTCCCACCTCCCTGTCTTCCTTCTTCTCCTCCTCCTCCCCTCTCAGAGCTGCTCTGTGTTTCTCTGCAATCCTATCACCAGGACTAACAGCATCATTCCGACCTCAGGCAAAAATACCCTTGACTGGGCAAACGCAAGAAGAGCAAGGACAGTTTTGTAAAACTACCAGAGATGTGGCGGCTCCTGGAGATTTCAATTCATTAGAAGCAGAGGAGGAAAGCGGAAGAGCCTGAGAAGCAGAGGGGGAGAGAAGGAGACAGGGATTGGGGGAAGACGGGGAGAGGGGGAGAGGAGGAGAGGCTTCCACTGGGGAGGAGGAGACAAAAAAGCCCCGGAGATCAATCAGGCTGCTGAGCGAGCAGCCTGGACCCCAACTTACACTGATCTAGCCCACAGACAAAACCAACTTCGGAGCCAGCACTGGCAGGGGCCCCTCGTAGCCAGTCCAGGATTCTGTTTCTGTGTTGAGGGTTGAAATGCTGTGATCTAGAATCACCAGTGGTACTCAAGGTATAGTTTTGGGCTCAGGACAGTCTGCCAGTCACCCCTAAATCTCATCTTCACACCCTCTTAGATCTCACATATAGAAAAAGCCTCAACAAATTGGGGAAACAAAATGGATCTTGAATAATTCGGGAAAATACAGCTCCTCCATGACTCCCCTCAATGACTACCCCAGGCACCTTCCTGCTTTTGTCCGTACCAGCCCTTAGGAGAAGAGGGTATGAACTCCAAACACCCTGAGAGACCTGGGAGAAGCCACTAGCAGGATAGAAAAGATTATATGCCTTTACCAAGTGCCCAGCACACAGTAGGTTACTTAATAAATATATGTTGAATGAGTAAATTGAATGAATGAATAGGTGGATGAATAGCAGTCAGAAAGTCCCCATCCTCATCCTCCTACATAAACATACAAAGATTTAAAGCCCCAGCAGTCCCAGGTCACCACAAAGGATAAAAGCAGCTTTCTTCTTTCCTCCCTCCATCTCTGGAAACAGGGTGTATATGGAGAGAGAGAAAGACTGGTTGGGAGTGGGTTGCTTAACTTCACTGATTTGCCTCTAAAAACTTTATAAGCTCTGATGGCACTGGAACTTAGAAAATACTTCCTAGGGCCAGGCGTGGTGGCTCACACCTATAATCCCACATTTTGGGAGGCTGAGGCAGGCGGATCACAAGGTCAGGAGTTCGAGACCAGCCTGACCAACATGGTGAAATGCCGTCTCTACTAAAAAAATACAAAAATTCGCTGGACATGGTGGTGTGCACCTGTAATCCTAGCTATTCAGGAGGCTGAGGCAGGAGAATCGCTTGAACCTGGGAGGTGGAGGTTGCAGTGAGCCAAGATCGCACCACTGCACTCCAGCCTGGGTGACAGAGCGAGACTCCGTCTCAAAAAAAAAAAAAAAAAGAAAGAAAATACTTCCTAGGACTAGTATTTACATAGAATCTAGGACTAGTGTTTACAAAGTGTCTAAAGGACCCAGAATTATGGTTTTTTTTAAGTTCCATTTTAAAATTATTATGTGATTTTTATGAAGTATTTTTATTATTTATTTTTGACAAATAAGAATTCTATATATTTATGGGCTCCAGTGTGATGTTTTGATCTATGTATACTATGTAGAAAAATTCAGCCCAGCTAATTAACATATTCATCATCCCACCAACTTATCATTTTTTTTGTAGTGAGAACATTACAAATCTATTCTTTTAGCAATTTTGATACATACAATACATCATTAATAACTGTGGTCATCATGATGATCATTACTATTATTGAAAACTTTCAGCTAGAAAATAGTGTGTATATATGTGTATGTTTTCTTTTGAGGTGAAATTTTAAAAACTTAAGTTGCTAGCTTCCGTAAAAGGCTAGAAATATGGCCTGATTTCCTCTTCAAAATAAGCAACATAGAAACCAATAGCCCCTGTCATCAAGCTTTCAGAGCTGTGTAAGTAGCCCTTCCTATCTGGTCCAAATAGCAGAAGGCAGGCTCCCATGCAGGTGCAGAAAAGGCCTTTGATTTCTGAAGGGGCTTTTGAAAACACGTCCGGCTTCTCAACCTACACATCCGCAACAGAACATTTCTCAGCTACCTAGCCTAGCCCAGGCCTGACCCTGTCTCGCCCTCCATCCTAGCCCTGGAAGCTTACAGGGCTTGTCAACACCATCCAGAACCAGGGCCCTCAGAGTCCTTTACAACTGACTTGGAATGAGTTGGAGTGGGGAGCTGGCTAGAAGAAAGACCAGAGGGAACATTCTGAGAAATAGTTTGGGATGGCACACACAGAACAACTGTGATGGACTTATACAAAACACATGGGAACCTGACTCACTGCTCACCTTCGGCACCAGCTCACCACATGCCCAACAAGCACATAGTCTAGGGTCAACTATTTTCAGAGGAGGGCAAAGAAAGATAAAAGTAGGTCGGGTCACAAGCTTTGACTTTAGTTTCACCTTGGTAACTGGCAGAAGGATGTTCAAGGCTCACCCTGGTATCACTGCACAGGACTTTGCTAGGGTATTTCAGATAGGGAGAAAGTATGTGTAAAAGCACAAAGGTTAGAGCACACAGCCTGCTGAGGAACTGCACGTCCTAGTTAAGTATGGTTAAGACAGGGATATGGGTAGGAAAGGGGAGAAGGTGGCAGGAGATGAAGCTATGGAAGCACATGGGATCAGCCCATGGGAATGCTGGAATACCATGCTAAGGATCATTTAAAATGTTTAAGCAGGCAAGTGGCATGATCAGGTTTATGTTTTAGAAATATCACTCCAGTGGTTTTCATTCAAAGAACCATTACTGAGTGTCTTCTACACTCCAGATTCTGTGCTAGACCCCAGGGGCACAGAGAAGACGGGAAGACTGCCTTCAAGTTGCTCATAGCCTAATGGGTGAGACAGTTAATTAAAAACAAATACAATAGGGTGGTAAGTGAAATGAAGAATGAATCTGAGGGGAGACAGGCTGGAAGCCTGGGTGCCTGGTAGGAGGCAGTTGCAGTACTTATCTGATAAGGGCCTGACGTAGGGCAGTTGGTAGTAACGGTGGAAAAATGGACAACCTGGTTTTATATTGGAAGAGTGGGCCTCATCCCCAAATGGATCTTCTTCATACTGGCCTTTCCATGTATTGATTCTTCCTAGTCTGCCTACTTGCTGCATTGCTAAAGGAGAAATAAACTGTATTTTTGTCCTTTGTGGGTGGGAGAGATGGTATAGCTTATTCTCATTGCTGTTTTGCCATTCCACAGCCTTATTTGCTAGTCCCTGACCATGTTTACCAAAACAACTACTTCGGTTCATTTCTACTCTTACCAGACACCCAACCCCAGCCACCTACCTCAGCAAATAACTTTCATTCTCTTGCTTTACTGAAAAAGTGGATGTTATCCCTGCAAACCTCTCTATCTTAGAATGTCTTCCAATCTTTCCCTCCGATGTCTCCAGACAAAATGAAATCGTTTATTACCTCCCTAAGGTCAATGCCTCTTCTCATAACATCAGGCCGTTTTCTTTGTATTCCCTCTGGGAACTTCTTATACATTATTTTCTGTCTTGCTTTCCTCTGCAGTCTTCTGGTTGCCTCTCTTTTCCTGCTGTTGAAAAACATGTGAGGAGCAGGAAGTATGTTGACTCCAATGAGCTGGGAAGTGGGAAGAATGTTTCCCCACTATAGAAAGCCCCACCGCCTTGGGCCGGGCACAGTGGCTTACATCTGTAATCCCAGCACTTTGGTGGACCGAGAGGCAGGAGGATTTCTTGAGCTCAGGA
>NW_012107653.1:426497-435235 GCF_000951045.1 Mandrillus leucophaeus
ATAATGGTTACAATCAGCTAAATCTTCGGAGAGCCTTTGTAGTCTTAGAACTAGTTTGATTCAGTATTTTGCTTCGGAAATAGAAAGCAAGCCAGGGAGATTGCTCCCACTTCATAAATGGAGACAATGAGGTACACAGAGATTAAATGACCCAATAATTAAAAAGCAAATATTACCAGACTGAAGTTCTGTGTGTCGTCCCCATCTTACCCTCATTCTACCCACAAGAAAACTGTAGCTATTAAGGTTGTAGGTTTGGGGTGCCTACTCCCCAGGTCCCAAGCCTTTCTCCTAAGAGTAGCTAAGAGTAAGCAGACTGCCAGAGCACAGCTAACTCATATTCAACAGACTAGAGAAGGCAATTTCACTTTTGAACTGTTCTCTACTTTCCTGAAGTGGGACTCAATTGTGCTTGAAAATGCAAGCACAACCTAATTGCCCTCAACCATCTGTCTAAACTTCCTCAGAGCAATGGGCCAAAAACACGTGACCCTGCTTAAGGGAGGCCTTGGGGAAGCCCTTTGGAAATTAGAGCCCTCTAATCATTTATTTATTCAAATATTTATTGAGTACATACTCATTTTAATATTTCAGAGTGGTACTAGCATAGTGGTTACCAGCATGGGATCTGAAGGCTGACTGCCTGGGCTCAAATCCTGATGCTACTATCTGCTTATTGATTTTCGTTTCCCTCTTGGTAAAATGAAAAGACTAAAATTGCCAGAGGGTAGGTATGAGGATGAAATGAGATGCATATATGAAGTGCCTAGCACATTGCCTGTCACATGGTAAGTATTAAATAAATGTTAGCTAGTATTGTTATTCATGCTGAATCAGAGCAAACCTGCCAGGGATCAATGAACAAATATATAATAGATAATGGAGTACAATTTTAGGGACGTTCCACCAGTTTCATGGGCCCATTGCTGAAAGCGTTCTGGGGAAGAAAAATGTGCTAAGAAGAGCAGTAGAGAAAGTGTTGTGATTCAAGGAGGTAAAGTAGAAATTACACTTGGATGCCAGAGAATGACTTGTTGCATTACTGAAGTTTCAGAAGAATATAAATGCTAAAGAGGACATTATTGCATATCAATGCATTCCATTCTAGAGGAAAAGATTCCTGCTAACAAGCCCAGTCCTTAGCACCAATGTTTTCCATCACACTATAAAGCACAGAATTAAGGCAGTGATTCTTAGGTGCAAAGCCCAGAACCTAACAAATTATCCCCAATTTCTCCCAGCAACACTTTCTGGAATTAGTTCTGTGAGTTGGGATACCTCAACTGACCCCAAGAAAAGGAAATAGTGGCCGGGCACAGTGGCTCACGCCTATAATCTCAGCACTTTGGGAGGCTGAGGCAGGTGGATCACCTGAGGTCAGAAGTTCAAGACCAGCCTGGCCAACATGGTGAAACCCCATCTCTACTAAAAGTACAAAAAATTAGCCGGACGTGGTGGTGCGCGCCTGTGATCCCAGCTACTCGGGAGGCTTAGGCAGGAGAATCGCTTGAACCTGGGAGGCGGAGGTTGCAGTGAGCCAAGATCGTGCCACTGCACTCCAGCCTGGGTGACAGAGCAAGACTTTGTCTCAAAAAAAAAAAAAAAAAAAGAGAAAAAGGAAATGGTGTCAGAGAGAAAAGCCTATTGATGAGCCTATTGAGATGATTAATTTAGGACTACCTTGAGGGGCTTGGGGGCCTCCTGCTGGGACAAGGCTCAAAAGAAATATAGGGAGGGTGGGGAGTGACAGTGAGAACTCTGTTTTGACTATACTAATGACTGTCAAGCAGGGATCTTTAACCTCATTCCTGACTTTCATGTTTATTTAGTGTCTATTCTGTGCACAGCAGTGCCAAATATTGTAAGGGATACAAAAGAAGCTACAAACAAGCTTCCAAACTGTGATTAAATTGAAGTGGGAAAAATATTCTGCATTTTCTGCCCATAATTTAATTCCAGATTGCAGAATACAAGGTAACAGCTGCACTAATTGCTTTTATTTTACATACAGCACTTAGATTTAGGGCCTCTTGAACTCAATTCACAAACTGACATAAAACCATGTGTGAGTACTTCTGTTTGTTATAGCATTGCAGCCAGAACTGTATAAAATTCTATGTTTATATTCTTTGTTGCACTGGTCTCTCATTGGACTGGTATTCCACAGTCTTTAAACAATAACTAACCCACTGAAATATTCCTGGTCTTTCCAGGGATCCCAAGGACATAGACACAGTGGATTAACACCATCAGCCATTCCTGTATCAGCTCTACTGTTTTGTCTCAAGTCCCTTTGCCATTTCAAGGTCCTGTTTTTGTTTTCTGCTCTCAATGGGCTGAACCTCAGAAACAGTGGGCTGGTGAACAACCATTTGTGAACAATCTAATTGTGAGAGAAGCAGGACAATGGCAGACTGAGCAGAATGAACCCTAAGCATCAACAAGCTATGAACCCATGCATCGGTACACTCTACAGATTCCTCAGAGTTCCACACACCTCCCACTTAGGGTAAGAAGGCTCACAATGAGGGGGAGGTATGAGGCAGAGGCAAGCACTTTTCTATGATTATTTTTCTTTTCTGCAAGACATGCTCAAAGAGTTCTCCTTTGATAGTGTGGGATGGGTTAGGTGTAGTTCGTCTTGAAAGCAAAGAGACAGCCTCTTTCACCCATGTGAATCTGATTATACTTCCTGACTCCCACAGAGATGAGCCAAGCACCCACGCTGTCTAGTCTTTTCTTCTGTCCAAGCTAGCCAAAAGATCTCCTCTTATTGAAAGCTTGCAGCTACTGCTATTACTATTACTACTGCTTTTTATCACTGTTTCCTGCTCTTCGAAAAGCTCAGTCTGATAGCGCAGGAACTGAGAAATTAATTCTGACCTCAAAAGGGGATAGCGTCTGTGAGACTTGCGAGAGGGGCTGATATTTAAACCAGTCACTAGGCAGAGAAGAGCATTCCAGGCTGAGCAAACAGCATAAGCAAGTGTGCAGAGATATGCAAGGGCATTGTTCTCATATTCAAGTTCAGGAAAGTGAATAATCTAGTGGGGCGACAGGGAGGGCCATCAGAGCAGTGAGAGTGATGCCAAAGAAACTGGAACAAGGTAGAGTGGGGCAGATTTGTGAAGCACATTGAATGCCATTAGCAATGAGGCATTCTAAGCAGATGAAACACAATCCAATTCACTCTGGCAGGAGTATGGAAGTTTGATTGGCAGAGATAAGGAGACCATTTAGGAGGCTCTAGCAAGGGTCTAGATAAGAAATCAGAACCACATCTAGGGTAGTGGTACTAAAAGGTGGCAGGTTTGAAAAACACTAAGAAATAGTAGTATGTTGCTAAAAAAAAACCCAAAAAAACAAAACAAACAAACAAAAAAACTAGCTCTCAGGAAAAGAGACTTCACTAAGAACAAAATTGGCCAGCACCCTGATTTTGGACTTTTCAGCCTCCAGAACTGTGTGGAAATAAATTTTGTTGCTTAAGCCACCTAGTCTGTGGTATTTTGTTATGGCAGCCTAAGCACACTAATACACATAGTATAAGATCATTAAATACTTGTTGAATGAATATTCAAGTGTTAGGACTGATCCTAACATTTGTATTGGAATTAGTATTTTTTAGAGATAAGATCTATTAAGACATAATGAGAAAATAGAATTAAGAAGAGGCACCACGTGACAGATCTTTGGTGATGGATTTTTCTCTGATGTAAGCTTTGCTCTGTGAGGCTAGTGAGGGGTTTCTTGCCAGGGTTTACAACAGTATCACTAGCCAACATATCTTTCCCTGAGGATCATCATATTCTTCCTCCTCCATTCTTGATTTACTTATGACATTAGAAATGCAATGGGAGGGCCAAGCATGGTGGCTCACACCTGTAATCCCAGCACTTTGGGAGGCCGAGGCAGGCGGATCACTTGAGGTCAGGAGTTCGAGACCAGGCTGGCCAATATGGTGAGACCACATCTCTACTAAAAATACAAAAATTAGCTGGGCGTGGTGGTGCACGCCTGTAGGCCCAGCTACTCAGGAGGCTGAGGCAGGAGAATCGCTTGAACCTGGAAGATGGAGGTTGCAGTGAGCTGAGATTGAGCTACTGCACTCCAGCCTGGGTGACAAAGCAAGACTCTGTCTCAAAAAAAAAGAGGGAAAGAAAAGAAATGCAATGGGAAGCTGGGCGCAGTGGTTCACAACTGTAATTCTAGCACTTTGGGAAGCTGAGGTGGGGGAAACACTTGAGACCAGGAGTTCAAGATCAGCCTGGCCAACATGGTGAAACCCCATCTTTATAAATAAATAAATAAATAAATAAATAAAATTAGCTGGGCATGGTGGCAGGCACCTGTAATCTCAGCCACTCGGGAGGCTGAGTCAAGAGAATCACTTGAACCTGGGAGGCGGAAGTTGCAGTGAGCCAAGATCACGCCACTGAAGTCCATCCTGGGCAACAGAGCGAGACTCTATCTCAATTAAAAAAAAAAAGAAATGCAATGAGAGAGTTAGAAAGGTATTTATTAACTAAACAAATATGTATTGAGTATCTACTGTGCTATACAATATGCCAATTATCTTATCTATTTTTTACCACAAGGCTTAGAGGCACTTCATATTACTCCCATTTTCGAATAAATAAATTGAGACTGGTAGAGGCTAAGTAATTTGCTCAAGGTCATCTTATAAGTGGTATCCCAACTTTAAACTCATGTCTTTTTAAAAAATGATCTTTTCCCCTTCCTTACTCCTACCAACCAGCAGGGGGCGTTCTCTACTCAATAGATCTCTTGGCTTCTGCTTATTTCCACACGAGGGGGTACCGTGCTGATTGCTCTACACGCATTCTCTTAATTCATTCTCATGACAACCCTAGGCATCTAGCGTAGTTTCTGGCAAATAGTAAGTATTCAATAAATACTTTCTAAAAGATCATCCGTGTAACAATAATAGTAACTAACATTTATTTTGCCTTCTGTGGGTCAGCATCCATTCTAAACATTTCACATGCATTAACTTAAATTTCAACACAAGGAGCTAGTGACCATTATTATCAATTTTAGAGATGTTTATCGATTATAACTTTTTAGTGCTTTTGGCTCTAATGGGTGTCAGCTGCTGGCAGGAGTTGTAGTAATAGCAATAGTATTTTCAGTCCTTTCAGTATTTCAAGGTGGTAATACTTGGGCAGACCCAGACTGATTGTGATAATGTCTCTAACAGTGCAACAAAAGTTACAAGCTTGTGGGCTCTACCTCAGGACTATTAGTTTCTGATTTTTGGGTATCACTCTTCTTCCTTTTGTCCTACTCCCTTTCTCCCTTTTACTATGCCATGTATCCAAAATCTTTGTAACTAATTTTATTTCAATAGTTTTTGGTTACATGGATGAGTTATTTAATGGTGAATTCTGGGATTTCAGTGCACCCATCACCCAAGCAGTATATGCACTGTACCCAATACGTAACCAATTATTTTAAGAGTTGGGGTCTCCCTCTATCACCCAGGCTGGAGTGCAGTGGCATGATCACAGCTCACTGCAGCCTCAAACCTCTGGGCTCAAGCTATCCTCCCACCTCAGCCTCCCAAGTAACTGGGACTACAGGCATGCACCACCACTCCTGGATAATTTTTAAAAATGTTTTTGTACAGACAGGGTCTCGCTATGTTGCCTAGGCTAGTGTCAAACTCCTGGCCTTAGGCAATCCTTCAGCCTCTGTCCCAAAACGCTGGGATTACAGGTAAACCATCGTGCCCAGCCAGTAACTAATTTTTTTTTTTTTTTTTTTTTTTTTGAGACAGTGTCTCACTTTGTCTCCCGGGCTGGAGTGCAGTGGCGCAATCTTGGCTCACTGTAACCTCCGCCTCCCAGGTTCAAGCGATTCTCCTGCCCCAGCCTCCCGAGTAGCTGGAATTACAGGTGCATGCCACCACGCCCAGCTAGTTTTTGTATTTTTAGTAGAGATGGGGTTTCACCATGTTGGTCAGGCTGGTCTCGAACTCCTGATCTCAGGTGATCTGCCTGCCTCGGCCTCCCAGAATGCTGGGATTACAGTCGTGAGCCACTGCGCCTGGCCAACTAATTCTTTTTATTAAATTCCCTTTTTGAAACACCAAGAGTAATTTCTCTTTACCTAGCTGGACTTTGAATAAGACCTAAAAGAACTTAAAGATGAAACTACTGATTCTCTATTGACAATCTTTGAGAAACAGTGATGATTACAAGAATAGCAACAGAGGGTTGAAAACAACAAAGCACTGTACTTTTTTAAAGCTTTGGGTTTTTTGGGGTTTTTTGTTTGTTTGTTTTTGGAGACAGAGTCTCACTCTTGTCACTCAGGCTGGAGTGCAGTGGCATGATCTTGGCTCACTGCAACCTCCACTTCCCAGGTTCAAGCGATTCTTGTGCCTCAGCTTCCTGAGTAGCTGGGATTACACACATGTGCCACACACCGGGATAATTTTTTGTATTTTTAGTAGAGACGAGGTCTCACTATGTTTGCCAGGCTGGTCTCGAACTCCTGAGCTCAAGTGACCCCCCCCGCCTCCGCCTCCCAAAGTGCTGGAATTACAGATGTGAGCCACTATGCCCGGCCTTTAAACCTTTTATATTGTAAAGAATAACAGATACAGAAAAGTGAGCACACAGATATGTAACTCAACGGTTTACCAGGAATCAAACAGCCATGTAACCAGCACCCAGGTCATGAAAAAGAACATCTCCAGCAGCCCAGAATTCCCCTGCCAACCAGTAAGGCCTTTCTCTTCCACCTAAGTAATCATTAACCTGACTTTTAGGAGAATCATGCCCTTTTTTTTTTAATAGCTTTTCCACCTACACATGCATCCCTGAACATTAGTGGCTTAGTTTCACTGTTTTTTTTTTTTAATTTGAGACACGGTCTTGCTCTGTTGCCCAGGCATGAACCAATATGCCCTGACTTAGTTTTGCTGTTTTTTGAACTTTTACATATATGTAATCAAGATCTATTATTCTGTGTCTGGCTTCTTTCACTCAACATTATATTGCTGAGATCCACCCATTCCTATGCAAGAAACTATTCATACATTTTATTGCCGTATAATATTTTATTGTTTGAACAAACATGGCTACTCAACAAGGTCTGATCTGAGACCATATTTTAAAAGTACATAACATCAGGCACAATACCAATTAGGTGGCTTGTTGAGGATGACCAAGATAGTAAAGATCTAGTTGCTTACACTAGAAAGAGAAGGCTTGGGGCAAAGAAGAAAAGAAGTCACAGCTATCTTACAATTTTTAAAGAGCTATTATGTAGAAGAGGAATTGAAACTATTCTCTGCACTTTTAGAGGGCAGAATTAGAACCAATAGGGAGATAGCATAAATAGGTATATTTCGGCCATCTTGTTTACTATATTCTTGTCCTTACCATCCCATAAAGTTGGAGATAACTCTGGTCAGATAGGCATGCTGTAGCAGCCCTAAATATAGATAAACTAAAACGATCTGCATGACTAGCTGCCTGAGCCAAAGTTTCCAAACACAATAAAACGATACTAGAAATAATCCTTAGCATTCTCTGCATGCTTTCCTTCAAGAGAAACTTTTCAGTTGGAGCAAGCAGAGGCAAATCGGTAGGCTAGGAACTGTAGTAGATACTGACTAGTGTCAAGAGAACTAAAAATGTGGAGACCTCTGAATTGAAAAATTAGGATGCCATTTGAGTTTCACACTAATCTCAAAAATCATTCCCTATACCAGATCATGTTGTGAATATTTCTAACAAAAAGGTGACCTTGAATATATAAAGTCTGAGGAAAAAAGAGCAGAAATTTCTTAGAGCTTGCGTGTGTGTGCACACGTATGTGCGCATGTGCATGCTTTTTGCCTTAGGGAGTTATAAAGTTCAAACCAGATAAAGTAAATATAAACACTTTATAAACTCTTAGGTGCATTAAACTGGAAGATTAACTTAAAGAAAAAACAAAGTTTCAAAGAACTCTCAGAAGAATCAGCCTAAAGTTCGAAACCAGGGTTTAGGCTGAATGATTTTTCAGAAATGAAGTTCCTCAAAATTTCCTAATGAAATTCTTGGACAGAATTAAAGACATAAGAAGAATCCACCTCCAGAGAGGGAGTTAATTTTATGCATAATGAATAAACGCTAAAGGGTATACCATTATACTGAGAGCCTCAGGTCAAAATTTTGCTAAGAAAATAGCCTCTTCTAGTCTACCACCTCTTTAAATACACTGGAAGAGGTTTTCCTTTTATAGGCCCATCAAAGCACTAAATGGGTTGCCTGAGTGGTAATTGCAGAAATGGCTGATAACCAAAGTGGGTTTTGCTAACATTTCTTCCCCTAATCTAAGTGTACTGAAGAAAAAGGTATGGAACCTAGTGTTAATAGTGAATGGTAGGATAAAAAAGCTCTCCTAGAGCTTTCAAATTCATGTTAAGATTTGGTGGTGAATGACCGGGCGCTGTGGCTCACGCCTGTAATCCCAGCACTTTGGGAGGCCGAGGAGGGCGGATCACGAGGTCAGGAGATCGAGACCATACTGGCTAAAACGGTGAAACCCCGTGTCTACTAAAAATACAAAAAAAATTAGCCGGGTGTGGTGGCGGGCGCCTGTAGTCCCAGCTACTCCGATGGCTGAGGCAGGAGAACGGAGTGAATGTGGGTGGCGGAGCTTGCAGTGAGCGGAGATCGCGCCACTGCACTCCAGCCTGGGTGATAGAGCGAGTCTAAAAA